>NC_071611.1:47414368-47727883 GCF_024509145.1 Vidua macroura
TAGCATTAGATAAGCCAACATACACTCGATGCTCAGTGCACTGCCTAACCTCCTGGCCAGTCCCAGTCTTCTGGGGAGAAGCAGGTGGCTCCTGTACCTTTCTCATTGAAAGTCACTGTTCTGTGACCTGATTTAGTTAGCAGTGGGCTATATTTCAGCCTGTGCTCTGGTGTGTTGCAGTGCTGACTGCAATTTTAAATCACTGGTCTGTCTGCCCTTGCATGTCAGTTGTTTTCTTGGAAGAAATGGCACAAGAGCTGAGTTTGTTTTGTTGCTTTCTTTTGACACACAGTATATCACAGAATTTCTCATGTCACTTTGCTACAAAATGTGAGATATTCATAATTTGTTTTTTTCTGGGGATTTTGTTGTGTTTAAGCAGATTTCCCTGCTTGCATCTGAAAGAATGGAATAGAAAATAAAAAAAGAAGATAATGTGTGTACTGTTTGAAAGTAGGTTTGTGTGGGAATTCTGCTTTCTGCCTTAAAAAAGGTAAAATTTTCAAGAAACCTTTTTTATGTCTTTCAGAGAAAGAACTAGAGCTGACTGCCCTTTCAAAAGATGAGTCAAATGAGAATCCAAAGTTGGAAGAGCTTGCTTGCATCCTGGACGAAGCATACCACTATAACCCACAGACTCGCACTATTCTCTTTGCCAAGACAAGAGCCTTAGTAGCTGTATGACATTTTTTTTAAAACTCCTAAAATGGGAAGTGGGAAAATAAAATTACTCATCATATTACCGTTCCCATTTTGATCTGAAATAGAAAAACGTGCATGTATTCGATCATTCTAATTTATTTTACTGTGTCTACCTAATCCCTGATGCTCTGAGGCAGGATGAGTGAGGTTTTTTTCTTTTTCTGAAAACTACAGTACAGCTATGGTGTCCTTCATGATGTCTTACTACATGCTGTAGTTGATTATTAAGCCATTAGATTTTTATTTTAGGCCTAAAGTCAGTTACAACAAGATGTGTTTTAAGGGTTTTGGCTTTAAGGTGTTATGAATCAGCAGCTCTACTCCATTACTGACTGCACATCAGGAGGTATTTATACATTTCTCAGAGGATTCCTATAGACCTAAAGAAGGTCTGTGCCCTAGCACCGGCTTTTGATCAAGAAAAAGGAAAAAGTTTGTGCAGCAGATGTACCCTGGACTCTTCTTATCACTGGTCTATTTCATACTTGCCTATGATCAAAAATTTAGGCTGGATGATGCTTTTTTTCCTTTACAGTACCTTGCTCCCAGAAAAAGTTTATGGTTGATGTTAATGGACTACTAATCATTAGCATGAGTAGATTAAAACATTTACTGCAAATATCAGCTGTCTCTGTCTACTGTAAACAGATTTATCAGCTGAATGACCCAGCCCCCCTTTTTATACTTTTCATTCAGACATGCTGGATGAATTGCAGACCAGAAAAAACTTAAAAGCAGACTAAAGTCCAAACTAACAACAACAAGTATCTGTTGGCAGCTTTGCATGTTAGATTTAAAAGCCTACAGTAGCTTGGCTGAATTTTATTCTTCTGTAAGAGCAGTTTGAATGTACTACTGTCACTGTGTAGTGGAAACCCAGTTTGTAAATAGTAACTACTTTCCTTTGATGCCAGAGGTGTAGCATTCAGTGGCCTGTTAGTTTATAAGAGAAAAATGCAAAATATTTAGCAGTGAAAAGCTACTTGCCCTCTAGCCAGCCTTTAAGTTGCTACCTATCACAAACTAGCATTGCATCTGCACAGGGAATCTTAACTCTGTGATTTGCTCTCCAGGCTTTGAAGAAGTGGATAGAAGCAAATCCTCTTCTTAGCCACATAAAGCCAGATGTGTTGATGGGTAAGGGAAGAAGAGATCAGAAAACAGGTATGCAGATTTGCACTGAGATATGCTAAACCAGTAGTGGCTATGCTATGCTGCTAAAACTGTTCCGCTTTTCCTGTGTTCATCTTCTGTGCCCTTAAACAGAGGAAGGTCAGATTTGCACTTGCATTCTTCCATATTGGGAAGACCTTGAATGAATCCTAAGGGGATGCTTGCATTTTCTGTCCAGAGCCTTTAGTTAAAACAGCAGTAACATTGTCAACAATACTTCTTTGCAGGATTTTTCTGCTGGTTCAAAAGCAGTTTAGAAACTTCACTATCATAGTTTCTTGTGATTAATTCTTGTATTATCTCTGTTACTTTGTGATCCCTCTCTTACTTTGTGTTTGATGGCAGAAAGACATTTTAAGACAGAATGGAAGCTACAGCTGAAATTAATTACCTATGGCTTAAGTTCAGAGTTAGGTTGGGTTTTAACTAAGATGCATGGGGTGTCTCCAGTAAAGATCATGTGGGTGTTGTGTCTAAAATGGTGTTTCTCAAGTTGATAATATCTGTGACACATCAACACGAATCCCTGGTCAGTGGGTATAATATACACCCAGCTGCATATCAAACTTGAAGTAGTTCCAGATCAAAAGGATGTACTAATTTCTAATCACTGAAGTAAAAGCAAATGTGGATATCTTGCTCAAGGAGCTCTTCAGTTTTCTTTTCCTGACACAGTTTCTTGGTACTGTAGGTATGACCCTGCCAATGCAGAAGGGTGTCCTGGATGCATTCAGAAATGACAAAGACATCAGACTGCTAATTGCTACATCTGTTGCTGATGAAGGCATTGATATTACTGAGTGCAACCTTGTGGTGCTCTATGAATACTTTGGTAATGTCACCAAAATGATCCAAGTCAGAGGTATGGAATTTCAGAACTATTACTGTAGAAACCTGTTTTGGCCTAGAAATGGACATGAAATACTACTAAATGGCACATTGGAAATACTGTGTTAATATGTGCATGCCTTGCTGTTGTTTCTCTGTGCCTTAGAGCAAAGTCATGTGAATGATGAGACATGATAAATTTGTTCACAGAGCCAAGTCCTTGATGTTGTCTGACTCACAACAGGCAAATTAGCTATGCTGCACAAGGTTATTGAACTGTTGAGGACTGATACATCAAGTTGGCAATTACATATAAGCAGAACTATGGCTAGAAGAACTATTGTCAGAAATATTACAAATCATTCTGTGACAATTTACAAAGGACTGCTGCAATGGAATTTCTTGTATTGCCTTGGCTTCCAAAGGCCTTCTCCAGCCTGGTGGTTTATTACCAACCCAGCTACTCCCAGATACATGAGGCCTTCACATGTGCAGATCTCTAATATTAAGGACCAAAAGAAAGACACCCTGTTGACACCCTATTTCTGTCTTCCCTGCTTGTCCAGAGAAGTCTGTCATGACTTTGGCCTTAAATTTGGTGATCTTACAGTATGGCCAATAGAGGGGAATCAACAGCCAAACTAAATACTGATTTCTGCTTCACATTCCTAAACAGCATAAAACTGCCTGCATCTAATGGTGCATCTGCAATATTTTTTCATATTTCCCAAGCAGTTAACATCATCATTTAATGTGAAGTGATTTTCATTGTACTTACTCTGTACTCTACTTTCAGGGTTTGTATGTTGTGACCTTCTTATCTGTGTTTTGTAATAAAATAACTGGCCCAGAATTGACTTTTATGGATGAAAAGATTGTGTTTATTATTAAAAAGCTATTAAAAGTGCAAAGAAAAAAAGGTTATGTCAGTTTCAAACCACATACAATCATGATTTTTGTGGAGTAAAAGCTTAAAAGAAAGTGTGAACACTTTTTATAACTAAAATACTGCTAAACTGGTATGATATCCCTGCAGTTCTGGGTTTGCCTGTGTCACAGCTTTAATAAACAGGCAGGCAGTAGGCATAGTCAGGTAGATGAGAAGGTGCTTGCTGTTGTTGTCTGTGCTCTTGTCAGCACAATATTTCCAGTTCCTTAGGTTTTTGTGATATATGGGGTTTTGGGGTATTTTTAGACACCAATTAGCAGGGCTGAAAATTAATGAGAAAGACTAAGATGAACTTTTCTCCTTTACTTTTTTTTTTTTTTACACAAGAAGAAGACAGCAAGATGCTACACAAAAAATGTATTTTAAAGCATGCCTGAACTCAGCACAGGGAGGCCACCGAAGCAGGCAATACAGTACTGGCTAGGGTATATCCATGAGGATACCAGGAAGGGGGCATTTTGTTCTGGTTTGTTATTGAAGAATGCTCTTCAGAAGCAGCATTATCTGAATCTGAACATTGCAAACAAAAGCAGACATACAGGAGGCCCTCAATAGTCTTATGGCAGACCTGTCACTTCTGCATATGTTGTTAAGAGTAACTAAAGAGCATAAATGTGTTGCTGTATAGGTCGTGGAAGGGCAAGAGACAGCAAGTGCATCCTTGTGACAAGCAAAACAGAAGTGGTTGAGAATGAAAAACTAAACAGTTACAAGGAAGAAATGATGAATGCAGCTATTGAAAAGCTACAGAACTGGGATGAAACAACATTTGCAAGAAAGGTTTGTGATTTGTGCAGTTTTCATACCCAAATTTTAAAGCATAATCTGTATCTACCTTCACCTACTAAGGCTCTATGTAGGGCCAAGTGATAACCCGAGGGAAATGTTCATTGTAGTTGATTTCTGACAAAGGCTAGGTCAGCAGAGAAGGGATAATGTGTACTGACAGTTTGTGAATGTCAACTGTACAGTAACTGCAAAAAACTTAAGAGCATGAGGTAAAATTTATGACCTGTTGCTTATGAAAAGAGAAGGACTCATGGGTGATGTAAGAGTTGGAGGCCATCTTGGGCACAGTGTACAAAGATATTGTGATGTTTTGCAGCTGAAAATCAGGAGGGTTAAAGCCCAGCTGGATATTCATATGGACCACCACTAAGGGCTAAGGAGAAATCCCCATTCTTTATTGGTTATGGGGGGAAACATAGGGACAAAAATGAAGAGACTGAGGTGCTTAATGCCTTGTTTGCCTCTGTAAGACTGGTTGTTCTCAGGATATTCAGCTCCCTGGACATAGGGGAGCAGGATGAAGGCCCTATAATCCAAAAGGAACTGGTTAGTGACCTGCTACACCATTGCGACACAAGTTTATGGGGGCAGATGGGATCCACCCAAGGATAATGAGAGACCTGGTGGAAGAGCTCATCAATCCACTTTCCAGCACTTTCCAGTCCTGGATAATCAAGGAGATCCCAGGTGACTGGAGGTTGGTCGGTGTGACCACCCATCTACAAGAAGGACCAGGAGGATGTGGGGAACTACAGCCCCATCAGCCTGACCTCAGTGCCAGGGAACATTATGGAGCAGATCACCTTGAGTGCTATTACCCATCACGTACAGGACAACCAGGGATCAGGCCCACGTGGGATGGTTTTATGAAAGGCATGTCCTGCCTGAGCTTGATTTTCTTCTGTGACAGTGTGCCACTTAGTGGATGTGTGGGGAAGGCTGTGGTTGGTGTCTGTCCTTCAGTAAGGACCTTGATACCATTTCCCACAGCATTCTCCTAGAGAAACTGGCTGTTTATGGCTTGAATGGGTGCACTCATTGCTGGGTAAAAAAATGGCTGGGCCCAGAGAGTGGGAGTGACTGGAGCTAAATATAGCTGGTGGCTGGTGTCAGTGGTGTTCCCCAGGGCTCAGGGCTCAGGGAAGCCTGGAATAAGCCAGTGGCAGGCACTACTAACAAAAAAGCTTTGTACACAGTTCTCCCATACTGTTTGAATTCACAGATCATCCAGTCTTTCCAGACAAGCTTTCAGAGATTGAGCTGTGCAACAAAGGGTGCCCAAGGCCCCTCGGCCTTTGTGACGTTTCTTCTCCTACATCCAAGGCTTGGTGCAGTTTCTCCTGCTTCTTCTCAGAGGATTCAATTTCTGCATTTGGTTCTCAGCTACAGGCTGTGCCTTGTTGCTTCTTTCTCAACCTGCAGTTTCTGTGGTCTTTGTAGCTTTCTTTCAAAACCATGAGATTCCCAGAGCAGCAGCGTTAATTGTGCTATAGGATTTCACATGATTTAAGGGTTCACATGGACATACCAGCCTTAAGACCAGAGAGGCTGTTGAGGGCTAGAAGGGAGGCAGGAGCAAAAGGCATAAATGCTGTCCATCACATAGTCACATTCTAGCCCTGCATTATAAATTGACAAATGTACCCTGTTCTTTCTTGGTATGAGTTGCCAGAAGGTGTGTTTTGTTTTGTGTGCTTTAAGTAATAGGTTCCTAGATGTTACATCACATTTAAGCTCACATTTAAGCTGACATTGGGACTTCATTTCATAATGATCTTGATTTTTATTTATTTATTACAGATACGTGGCCTGCAAATGAAGGAAAAGATGCTACGAGATTCCAGGAAGAATGAAATAAAACATGAAATAGTGGAAGGGAAAAAAAATCTTTTGTGTGGAAAATGCAAAGCATATGTCTGCAGTACTGATGACATCAGAATTATAAAGGTATGTTTCTGTATGGGAAGCTATATCCATGACCACCAGGGAAGTCAGCATTATTGAACTAACTGCATTGTTTATCAGTGTGGATGTGGACTATTTTATGCAAACTGGAGGAGAACAGAAATTCTGAGTAAATCAGTAAACCACAGGAACAGTTGTGACTACTTCTGTAGTATGACATGATGATATGACACTATGAGTTGAGTTGACATTGTCCAAGGTGTGAAAATATGGGATACGGTAGGAATCACTTCAGTTTTCCTGAAGCCCTTCTGACAAATTTTGTTGAAAACCCCCTGATCTTCAACTACATAACCTTCTAGAGTTACTGCTGGATATTTACTTTCCTGATCAGCATCAGATGGAAGTCTCTCTGCTGTTACTTCTCCTACAATTTCTGTTGACTGAAAATTATCTACAAGAAGTACTGGGATCAGCTTACAAACTCCTTGTCTTATAGGTCAGTTTGAGTTTTGAAAAGCAGGGCAAACCATGGTTCCACAAGAAGAGCCCTACAGCTCTTCAGTATTATTTTGTTTTCTATTCTGTAGGTGTAGTTCACATTGCTTCTATGTATAGCCTAGGGACATGATGATTGTACTCTTTCTGAACATGAATATTTTCTTTATAGATAAAAGAAAGCAATACTCTTTACACAGGGAAAGTGGTGATCATGGAAGAGAGGCTCTTCTAAGCACTTTGAGCCTTTATAGTTCTGCTTTTTGTTCTTTTGAAGCTGCTTCTATTTGTGATGCTCTGAAAAATGCAGTTGCAATGTGATGAGGGGCCTCAGGCCACAGCTGAGCATTACTGTGTCTGCCTTCAGGCCCTTCCCAAATTTTTATTTGTTTTTACCAGCTGTTTTTGGAATGTAGATGGTGCTTACTACTCCTCTGCAAGGAGTTGGGAACAGCTCAACTTTGTGAAAACTTGGGTTACATTTCTTTGACAAAAAACAAGGGCTATCTAAAGCACCTCTGACTTTTACACTCTTTTGTGCTCCTGGCTTATCACCTATACCTGTGCAAATAGAGCCAAGAGTTCAGAAAACTCTTCAGTAAGTGGTTTTGCTTAGTACTCTGCAAATAACTTCCTCAGTTTTTAAAATAATCCCTACAAACTGCATTTCCAGGAGGATCTATCATTTTCAGACTCAAGCTCAGATTGTAAATATGCTTTCAAATAAGGTTGTTAATTTCTTTAATCTTTTATTATATATGTTATAAACAATAACTATAGCTCCTTCATCTTATTAGGGTTATTTTTTCTACCACTCCAAAGTAATTGCATGACCCCTCATGGGAAACAGGAGTCTCTCAAACTTGTCCATTGTCTGAATTACTCTCTTAGTTTCATGGACATGGCTCAAATACAGCAAACACAGTTTTTAAAAAGCTTACTAAGTTCAAATATATGTAAGCTGTTGACTGATACGTTTTGATAAGCCCAGGCCTGGGTCCTTCTAGTACCTGGTATTCCATTAATAGGGAAAAAAAAAAGAGCAATGAGCCGAAGAGGCTGGAAGGTGAGCCTCCTGGATGACAGCAAATGCCTTAACAGGGAGAACATGTATTTGAGAAGGGAAGGGGAATGACAAGGAAAAATGAGGAATGTTGTTTCTAATATTAAGTGTTTCTGGCATGTGTTGTTTCAGGGATCTCATCACATTGTCTTAGGTGACGTATTCCAGGAGCGTTATACAACAAAGCCCCATAGGAAACCAGTTCAGTTTGATGATTTTGTGAAAAAAAGCAAGATGCATTGCCGAAATACTGAGTGCCTGCATGACTGGGGGATCATAGTGAAGTACAAGATATTCGATAAACTACCCGTGATCAAAATCAGAAGCTTTGTACTAGAGGATGTTGAAACTGGGACACAAATGGATTTTCAGAAATGGAAAAGTATTAATTTGTCTTTGAAGGATTTTGATGAAGAAACATCCAGCTGAACTCAACATTTTAATGGATATATTGTTCTAGTGCGCTATGCTGAAATAGCAGCAATGATCAATGATCAATTTTCTATAAAAACCTTTGTTCTTTATGCTAGGCCCTTCACCTGCATCTGGCTAGATTATAAAAGGCTGGTAAAGCTACTAAAACCAATATTTGCTATATAATGAAATACTTCACCAGAAGTTTCACTAGAAGGACAAATATATGCCTAGGTGTCTAGATCCAAATCATTATGGCTATGAGGAACCTGGTCTGAAAAAAAAAGAAGATCAAGTTGAATGATTAGTTAGTTGACTTTGAATTGGGATGCAAAGAATTGAGGTGCAAATCAGCATCTTCTTTGGTACCACTAACATGTTGCTGGATTGCATATCCTTGCAAACAACATGGCTTACTAACACTTCAGGCAGTACTCTAGCTACTTTTGAAACTTTTTTAAGTGTTACTTTTAATGTTCTAGACATTGATATATAAAATTGAAAGAAGAATGTCCAGTAACTTTTCTGTAAGGAAGATACTACATCTCTTAAATCTATCTTTAATAGGAAATGCTTCTGCAACAGTAAGAAATGCAGTAGGGCAAAGCCCTCTTAGGGATTCATCCTTGTAATTAAAATGGTAGCACTTTCTTGTATCACTGCACCTTGATCAAGTTGCTGTTGCTCAAGTTGCAGAATGGGCATCCTCCTGTGTTGCTGAACTGAGCAAGTCCTAAGAGGGACAACGTACCCTGGATCATGGGAGGAGGTTCAGTTTTGATGGGGATTAGCACTTACCTGGATGCCCTGTTTCATGGATTATCACCTAAAATCTCTCAAGACACTGGAAATACTGTAAGCTTCCTGTCAGAGCTGATCTAGCATTCTTACAGAGTCTAGGCATTAGTTTGTTCAAATCTGTCCTCTTTACTCAGATTCCAGATTTCTCTGTGAAAACCAGAAATTCCTACAGAGTTATGAAATGTTGTACTTGAACATTTTAAAGCACCCGCTGATTCCACACATCTTCAATGACATTAGTGTTCAGTATTTCTGGAACCAAAACTAAATGCATTTTAAGTTCCTTTGTGTATTTGACAATGTGGTAAGGTATGTATGTGCAAGAATTATGTTACAAAACACTGGAACTAATAAAAAAATCCCCCAAACCAAAGCACACCTCCCCCCCCCGCCCCACACACCTAATTTAAGAGTTAAAAAGAATGAACCTAAATTTATGAGTTCAAAAATTTAATTTAAACTGCCTAAATCCTACTCAGTGAAGCTTGTGGTGTTCTTGTAAAGTGTTGTGTGACTTTAAAAGCAAAAGAACTTTGTAAGCACTGCTTCATGTTCCACCTCAGTCCATGGCTTTTACTGTGAAAGCTGTATGCACTGTACAGGAAGGCTGAATCTCAGTCCTACAGTAACTTCCTCTGTACTTAGTTTTTACCTAAAAGGAAACACAGAACAAGGAATTAAGATGATTTATGTTTAGATAATGCCTCCCCTCCAAAAATACTAGGAGCAAAATACTTTTGAAAAAGGCTAATTTAGAATTGTCAGTTTAAAAGTACATGGAAAAAACACAGTTCTTAAGTATCAAATTGTTCTGTGAAAGGACCATCTGCTTTGGGACTCTTGGCATAAAAAAAAATAATCAGTCCAAAATTCCAGTTTATAGTAATAACTACTGGGAAGTTGAACTTGAAAGGTTCTGGTATTTTCCTATTCTTTGAACACAAGCATTTCAGACTAAAACAACTTTGCAATTCAGTTTAAACGTATACTAAAGGTTGATGGGGTAACACAATAATAAGAATTCAGTTTGATACAAGAAGCCTTTCCTTCAATACACTCGTTCAGTAAAGATGGGAGGGTGGGCAAGAACATCAGCACTCTATTTGGCCTTTGAGAATATCTAGGTTTTTTTTTTAAATCCTGAAGCTGAAATTGCACATTTCTTACTAAGATTGCTACCATATTAACTACTCTGTTCACAGAATCACAGAACAGCTAGAGGTCATCTTGTGACCCAAGGGATTGCCCAGGACAATGTCTAAATGTCCAGACAGCATCTGAACATCTCCAAGGATGTAGACACCACAACCTCTCCTGGCAATCTCCTCCCATTGGTGCTTGGTCCCTCAGAGTGAAGAAGTGTTTCCTGTTGTTCACAGGGAACATTCTGTGTTTCACACTGTTTGTGCCCACTGCTTTTTGCTATCATTAAGCACCACTGAAAAGAGCCTAGCTGCATATTCTTTTGTGCCCTCCATTCAGATATTAGTACACAAACAGCAGAGATATCCCTGAGCATTCCCATCACCAGACTAAATAGTCCTGGCTCTCAGCTTCTCATGAGACACACTTCAGACCCTGCAACATCATGGTGGGCCTCTGATGGATTTACTAGAGGAGCTCTGTCACAATCAAGCAATAGCCTGTTTCAGGTACAGTGCAGTGCCCTCCTGAAGTTTTTTCTTTCATAACTATTTTAATACTTGTTTTTTATCCAGAAACAGCCAGACTTGACTGCACAAAAAAACACATTAGGAAATTTGAAGTAATTTCTCCACTATGTTAATTGTTGTGGTGGTTGCTGTAAATACACTTAAGAGTGAGAATTTTATTTCTGAGTAAGAGTTGTTTGTTATCCTTGTAAATGGAGTCACACGGCATTTTTGATTGGGCAGTCACTGACTGCACTGAGTGCATGAATGTAATTACTGGTTGCTAACTGACATAGAAATTGCTGATGAGGATCTTGCAAGTGCGGAGATTGTTTTCTTGAGGGCACAAAACAGAGGGAATTGTATTATGCCAGTATTCTGTTAGGTTACAGAAGACTGCCAGTATCTGACAGTATTTGTATTCGTTCTAGCTCATGCAAACTTGTCAAAGAAACTAGAATTAAAGCATGGAAAGTCAAGACTCATATGATTCTGTTCCTACAGGGACAAAGAGAAGAGTGTAAGTCGAAGTTTTGCTCTGCATCACAACACTAAGGATAAAATGACAGAACCAGCAAACTTTTTAAAAATAAATTTAATTTTATCTATTAGAAATATCCCCAATAAGTCCACTTTTCCACAAAGGCTTAGATTTTAAACAGAGTTCACATTTTTTAAAATTAATAAACAGCTAAATAATTTCAATATTAGATTCAGATTCTGTTTAACTGAATAAGAAAGCAAGTCAATGTCAGGTAATCAAGAAGGAATAAAAATGTTTTTATACTGTCAGTTAATTTCTAGATCACTGATATGAGTATAGAACTTAAGAGCCAAACTAAGTGATCAGCACATGATCTTCAATGGTTCTACAGATGCCAGCAGTATTGTAATGACTTTTGCACTGTATTTTAAGGTAAGTCAAGCCAACTGCCATACAAAACAGTTATTAAATGCTATTTACTTTATATGGGTGTGTCCAGTTTCCTGATACACAGAAAAATTCAGCACTGTAAACAAGCCTTCTAATACAATCCACAGAAAAAAAATTGTTCATTTTATGGTTCACACTTTGAAATGCATGATTACTATAGTTTAATTGTGCTCAGGAGAAGCAGGTTTGTACCTGGACCTTTTTGCTTAATTGTTTTTGATTAGGATGCCATTTTCCGGATCATGTAGTTTAGAATGCCTCCGTTGTGGAAGTAAGTAAGCTCCACATCAGTGTCAAATCTCATGATGACATTAAAGGTTTTCCCAGTGTCCAGCTGTTAGGGTCAAAGAAAGTCATTCAAGCAGCAGAACCTTGCACATGTTATTTGACATCATAGTAAAATAAACTACTAGGATAGTTTTGCTATCTTAAAAAATTGTGATAGAAAGCTAAAGGCATCAATACTTCTATGCACACTAGACTACAAGAAGCTGCTTGAGAGGAAAGTGGTTTAAAACAAACCATAACAAACACAGTATGGAGTCTCTTTGCATTTGCTGCTTCATTTATAACTGAGAAATTAATAGTGGACTTTTGAGTCCTTTTTTGTCCAAAATTTGTCCTATTTTGGTCCAAAATTCAGGATGGCTTTCTGTTAATTAAAACAGTTTGAGCATCCTGCTTTTATATCCTGTCACAGTAAATCGTAGAATGGTTTGGGCTGGAAGGGACATTAAGGATCACCTAGTTTGAACCCCCACTGCCATGGGCACGGAACATTCCACTAGAGAAGGTTGCCCAAAGCCTTATCCAACCTGAGCTTGAACCCTTCCACGGAGAAGGAATCCATAGTTTGTCTGGGCAGTAGTTCCAGTGCCTCATCTCAAATTATTCCTTGTATCTAACCTAATTCTACCCTCCTTCAGTTTAACCCCTATTAGAATAACTGTCTTAATCTCCTTCACCATCTCAATTCTTCTCCCTATTTTAAGCAAATCTTACTGCCATATGACACAGCATATGTTTTGAAGAGACAATTAATTTTGAGTAAAATTATAGTGATTCAGAAAATTCAGCTCTTAGGTGTCTCATACCTTAATCTGGACATTCATCTGTGGTTTAAGTTTTTCAGGAATGATAATCGTGTAACGCTCCCGTCCAGTGAGTCCTAAAGTTCCTGCATCCTCTCCAGGTAAATACTGCAGAGGAATCACTCCCATTCCTACTAGGTTGCTTCGATGAATTCTCTCGTAGCTTTCAGCAAGCACAGCCTTGACACCCTAAGAAATGCACAACAGGTTGAGTTATTTCATAGCTCAAAACAGTCTTTCTGTACTCACAAGAAGAAAATTTGTTTTTTTGTGGTCCCCTCCATTTCATTTACCAGCTACTGGTAGAGTCAGCAGGTCTGTCTGACAGCAAACTGTCCAGGATGACTTGACTGTACATTAACTTTCACACGTCTTTAAAAGAAGCCTGACTCAAAAAAGTAACACATTTTCTCAGCAATCCTGCATCTACTTTAACATGTCTTATGCAGAGCACCACTAGTAATTTCCATTAGTCTTCCTAATTCAGTGTTGCCCTCCTATAAGCACCAGCATGCAGTTTAATTAATTTTGAAAATTTTACATGTTAATACATTTAACACAAAAACTCATTGATGGAAGAAAACTGCAAAAACCTAGATGAACTTAAACACCAACTCTCTTGCACATTTTTCTAGTAATGCAAGAAAGCTTCAATCAAAGTTCTTACTGTAAACAGTGTAAGAATGGACAGACAAAGAAAGAGACAGTTATTTCACTGTATGTGGATCTGTATTTGGCTCCCATGGTGAAATCATGCTAAATTTAATTTTCACTGATACTCTTCTCTTACACTTTCTAGTGTACACTTTCTAGTTTCCTTGCTAAGTGAGCTTAAGGATGCTGCTGAAAGCAGACCTATAGTTTATGGGGTTACTGAAAGTGGAAGAAATTGGCCTTTCTAGTGTGGCCTTGTGGACTTCTAGATGAAGATCAGTCAAGCTTTCCAGTTGGAACAAGATCTATTAATATTAAATAGCTTTTGCAACTCTACTGTGTCTCTTGGAAGCAGCTGAGATTTCAAAATATCTCTTGCTACCAAAAGTGAGAATGAGCTACCCAGGATTTGGTCATAAGCTAGTCTTACTGACAAATAAATGCACTGTTAATACTATCCTCCTAGATTACTGAAGCCACTCACCAAGAGGAATGGTCCTTTAGCAGCCCAGTCTCTGGAACTTCCTGCACCATATTCCTTCCCAGCCAGCACAATCAGAGGATGACCAGCCTGCTTGTATCTTTCTGCAGCATCAAACACGTCCAGCTGGAATAAAAATACCAAACGCTTCGTAAACCTTTTGCAAGTGGAATCACAGTTCCAGGGAAAGGAGGAAAAAGTGTTCCCACATAAACAACTGAAGCCCACAACGTCTACCAAGTAGCACTTCAAGGATATTGACCATACAGTACTTTGTGGCTTCTAGTCTGATCTCACACCCAGTGCAAATCTCCACCTTCCACTGATGCTTTTACAGTAGTTACACTCTCCACTGATATGCCTGAAAGCACCACATTGCATAGGTACATGTGACTGCTTACCTGAGTCAGCTCCTGCCCCCTCAATTAGCTTTACGTAAAAGGTACTGAAGTAAATGACCTAAGCTGGTAAGAAGGAAAGCCAGCACTAATCCACTCTGTTGACAGTGAGCCACAGTTTACAGCAGCATGTGTACTTACAATTTCCCCAGAAGGGAAATGGATTGTCTGAGGTCCTTGTTTATCAATAAACTTGTTGACCAAGCGAATGTTTGCAAATGTCCCTCTGGCCATGACAGCATCATTCCCTCTGCGGGAGCCATAAGAATTGAACTCTCGAGGAGTCAAGCTATTAAGGGAAAAGAAGAAACTGTGTTGTTTTTAGACTAAAAGCACTCTGCTCTAAAAAAAGTAATAAACTGGTGTTTCTGAGGTAGGTATGTGTGTAGTTCCCACCCTGGCAGTAGCATCCAATTAGCCAATACTTCTCCTTTGAGATGTTTTGAAGGAAAAATGATTTACAAATAGCAACAGTTTGGTCAGAAAAAGCAGCTTCCATAATATTCTCAACTCTTGCCCTAGAAATCCTAGTATCCAACAGTGATGCAAGGATATAACTCACAGTAGATGCAGCACAATTTTTTTCTTAATAGCTGATGCCTGAAGATCCTCATTGTTCATACTACTATAGCATCTAGAACAACACCAGAGTACTGTGCTAAATATCTAAAAGGCAGCAAGACTCTCTGCTGCAAGAAAAATTTCACTTGCAAACAGAAATATAAGAATAAGGGGACACTCCAGTCTAACGAGAAAACAAAGATTGCACTAGAATGCTACAGAAAATTAGACTGTTTGCACTGGGCTACATCCAAACCACAACCATAACATACAGCATCCGTTTTGTAATGCCACGTAGGACTATTCAGATTTCCAAGTAACTGATAGCAGGGGGTCAGAGAGTCCAGAGCAGTTGGTTTTCAGTATATGATGCTGTTTTAATCCATTCTCTTTCCAAAATTATTAGGTCTAGTGAGTTAGGACTTTTTATATTAGTGCTGTTGCTCAAAACACCACTGAAGTTGTAAGAAGTGCTAAAATCAGAGAATAAAAACATTATATTACCTGTGAAGTCTGAATAGATCAACTTGGTAAGTCCTAGTCTTGCCCTAGGTTGAACCCCAAGTACTACACTGACAGACTGGCCATGGAAAAAGATGAACATTTTACAAGACTCCAATCACAACAGATTTTCCAGTTATTACTGCTGCACTGAAACCTAAACTTCTAGATGTTCTGTAGTGCCTAAGAGCCAAGATATGTGAAATAGTTCTATGTGCTAGAAGAAATTAATATAAACCCCATTTTTGGCACTAAAGAAAATGGTCATTTTGCTTTGATAGGGAGACAAATCTTGATTCCCTTATTTATGAATAAATGTACAGGCTAGTTTTTCAGTAAGTCATCTTCTTCCCCTATTTCCATAAAAAGGTCTTTAACTCTAAAGGGATAACAGATGTACACACTCTAGTCTACTTCTTACATTTAGTGAGAGCTGCTGAAGTAGCAGAAAGAGAAATGCATTTCTTTCTCATTTTATATGTCGTCCAGGCAGTTGTCAGGGTATACAAGTGTATGTGAACAGACAGAAGGTATGTGTGCCTGTAACATGGCATAACACTTATGGTTTGTTTTCTCTTCCCAATGTATGACAAGAACAATAAGCAGTGCTTACCCTCTGCTGGTCAAATAACGGGCTGCAGGACTATTTCTTGCTATGTTACCAGCTGGAGATATGTGGTCAGTTGTCACAGAATCCCCAAAACTCAACAGGACATAAGCGTCTTCTATTGTTTTCGGGGTCTGAAGAGCCAAAGTCTAAGCCATCATAAATACAAACAAAACAATTAATGTATGAAAAATAATACCTTTATCTTTCTCAAAAAAGTGCAAATTGCAAAATAAAGGCTCCCTTTTTATACAGGTTAGGAGAAAGAAAAAATCCAACCCTATTAAAAATCTTTATGTTCTTGAACATACGGTGCCCTGGCTGTCTGCCAGAAGCTCATGCATGAAGAAAGTAGAACAGGCAATACCAGCCAAGGCTTCCTGTGATACATGAATGAAAATCGAGAATTCCTAGACATGTGCATGCATGAAAGACTCCACTTACTTTCAAATGGCACTGAATTAGCAATTCAAACACTGAACTATTTGGTGCAACATACAAGCAGGCAAAACAGTGCATTTAATTTCCTGTTGTTTTTCTTCACTTGCTTTGTGACCATTTAGAAGGATTTCAACTTAAAAGGAAAAGGAGACTTTTCAAGAGCCCTGAAGTGAAAGGAAATTCTTACTATTTTGAGATTCACTCACACCTTTGTATTAAAATGAACACAATAGTACAATTCTAACATTTAATTGTGTTCATTTAAGAACACTTAAGAACCAAGTGTAACATTTAAGAACCAAGGCCTCAATAGGCTTTTATGAATCCTCTCAGGTCCCTTGAAGTGGCTTTCCTTCTCCTTCAATATGAATCAAGATCACTGCACACTTTGGCCTGATTCAAAGGGAAAGCATGTACGTACCAGACCATCAAAGAAAGGAGGAGACTTGATATAAGTAGACTTGGGATTCCAAGTATACAGCTTATCTGAAGGAGCATCTAAGGCATTCCAAGCTTTATTTACTGTCTGAAAAACATAAAAATCCTTTCATTGATTTCTAAGTTTTCAGAAGCAACATAATTACTTCAGAATCCAGGTAAAATTACAAATTAGACTTTAGCAAAAGCCTTAAGTATTTCTTAGAGCACTTTGGAAAATGCACATAACTATCTACATTACTTTTGGGTGTGTTTTTTAAATTATTCTATCTATTAAAAGACTTAGGAAAATCCTAATTTCATTACAAAAGAAGAGACATTCATCCTATTTTTTGAGAATAACCTGTATTATGTACACAGGTAACACTTTATAATTGTCTACTATATTTTTAAGTAATCTTAAGAAGCTTCCCTAACATAAAAACCGTAAGAATATTTTGTTTCAAAACTCGAGAAGGATTTGCAGGAAGACATTACCAAGTACAAGTCTTTCTTCTGGTATCAATCCTATTAGTTAATGCAAAGGTATTTTATGTCAGCTGAAAAAAATCAAACATCTGTGAAGCTGGAATATTCCACCTTCTAGTATCAGCTCGGGATGGTTGTCGAAAACACATTATCTACACGTTACATTAAAAATATCGTAAGGAACAATTTTCAAAACATGACTGTGTGAAAGAATGAATTAATTATCCAGAAGATTAAAAAAAAAAACAAACTCATCCGAATATCTATCACAACAAGAGCAAAACCTAGAGATGAAAAAAATTAATTTCATTATCTTTAGAATAGCATAGTACATCAATCAAACTACTGCCAAGAGGATTCATTCACCTCTATTTTTTCGTAGACCTCCTTGAACATCCCAGGAATAACAAATTGACGCTCAACAGCCTGAATCTCATTTCTTGTTGGCCAGATATCTTTCAGGAAAATCTTCTTCCCTGAAGCATTTATTCCTGTATAAAATGGTATTGTCAATTTTGTTGCATAATTTTTTCATTAAGAAGAAAGAAAAGTTTACCACTGTGTTCTCTGGCTATGTGTTCCTTGTAACACTCACAAGACACACTTTCTTTCACTTGCAAGGGTCTGACAGAAAACTGAGTCACAAACTTGGTAATACCTGTACATAACCCTTCTTTTGTGACTTCCAATGGCCTTCCAGAATAATTTATAGAATCATTTATGCTGGAACAGATTTTTGAAGGTCCTTGAAGGTCTTTGAAAATCTACTAACTCAAGTTGGCTCTTGAAAGACTATCAACCAGATATAGCCAAAAATATGACCAAAAATATGGAATTAGGGGGAAGCCAAGTGTGAGCATTATTCTTACTCCATTATCTCTGACTCTTAACAATTTCATAATTTGTTTCCCAGCGAAGAAGTACTAGAGAAGTACTTTAAAGCACTTCTCTAGGCCAAATGTTTCTGAAGTGCTTAATTCCAAACCGTGTAGTTCATAAGCCATGAAAAGAAGCATCCCAACACTGTCTTACCTAAAGGCTCTTTCTCAAAGTCGATCCGGATGGTCCCTGCAATTGCATAGGCTATCACCAGCGGCGGGGAGGCCAGGTAATTAGCACGGGTGTTGGGATGGACACGCCCTTCAAAATTCCTATTGCCAGACAACACACCCACTGCCACAAGGTCTCCCTGTAAGATGGAGTTTGAGACAAAGATAGGTCAGGTGCTTGCAGAATCCACACACACAGCAAGTCTGCAGACCCTCACTGCACTGCAACAATGACCAGTCACAGAACTGTCTCCTGAACAATCCCAAAACACTTCCCACAGAAAAGAATATAGACTGAATTTACTTTGTACAGAGCTGAAGAGTGAACACACAGTATAAAAACAGCTCAGAACAGCACACAGCAGAGAACAGCTTACATAATGAACTGCACAGGAAAAACTGCATACCTGTGTAATGGCCTCAACAACAGACTCTGGTAGGGGTCCACTATTGCCAATACATGTCATACAGCCATAACCCACCACATCAAACCTATACAAAGTATAAAAATAATGGTGAACAAAAAGCTACCTTGGATTAAGACATTTAACCACTCAGCAGATGGCAATTGTTACTTTCAGGAGAAATACTGTTTTAACAAATGAAATGCTGTGGAGAACAGCATTTTTAAAATGCTCTATTTTTACCACTGCAGTGACTGTCCATGCACACAGAATGGGAAATGTGTTACCTAGCAAGAGGAACAGCAATGTAGTGTCATTTATACTGTTTCAAAACAATTAGTCTTGAAAATAACCCATTGTCCTGCTTAAGAACATAAGTCTTCAAGAAATTACAGAAGGCCTTCATCATTGGTACAAAGCTAGCCAGCACAACAGCAATGTGTTCACTCATGCAGGATCATACCATAAGGTACCTGCGATATCTTTTAAGCTGTACAGAGAAATAGTTATTCTATTGCATCACTTATTGACAAAGCTTTTAGTTAAGCAGCCATAGGACAACAGTAAGAGAAGCACTCCTACCCTAGTTGAGAAAGGTAACGCATAACTCCACTCTCCCTCAGATAGTAAGTGACAACCCCACTTCCTGGGGACAGGCTAGTTTTAATGTATGGCTTCACTGTCAAACCAGCTTCAACAGCTTTCTTAGCAAGCAATCCTGAAAAATACAGAGGATAGTTGCAGATTTTCCTGGAAGTGAGACTGTTTGGTGGATAAGCATGTTAAGAGAAATACCATTAAATAACTGGGAACAGAAAAGGCACTAACAACGAAATGGTACAGCAAACCAACAGCACTAATTCTGTGACAACCAGCTAGAGGACAAGTGCTCTGTTGAACTGTACATCCAGCCTGCAATTTCTGTTCCACTAGAAAATTGACAGAAGTTGCATTCCATGAGATGCACTCATAAGATGCATAGTGCACAGGATATATAGCAGTAGTTTGAAACAACTGCTCATATTCTGGATTTTTTTATCTTGGTTACTTAATTGGGAACACTGTATGTTTATTTACTTTCATTTGAAACCTCATCTTGAAAGCCAAACTATTGTGTTTCTTGTGGGTATCTCAGAGGTTCTCAACACTGCTGTTTACCAACAGTTATCAGAGACTGACCAAATTACTTTTTCCTTCCTTGTTACGGTCAAAACATAAATGCTGCTGTACAGAAAGGCAGCAAAGGTGAGAGTAGCCACTAAATCTGAGCACATACACCAAATCCTTAGGACTACATTCTTGAGGGTGCTGTGCATTACACAGTAGTGAATGCACTCAAAGTGCATTCAGTATCCCTATTGCTTCAGAGAAGGTTAAAAATGAATGTCATTAGTCTGAGAGCCAAAACTAGAGAAAACTATTCTCAACAGGCACAACTGAGGGATACATCCACCTAGAACTGAGGGAATAGACAAGGCAAACAGAGTCTGCCTGGAGAAAACTTACTTCTTGATCCTTGGAAGAAAAAAATACAGATATATTTCTGTGATAATGCAGAATGGGCCTGAGGAAAGAGGTATGCTGTTAAAGGCAAGTGGACTGGTTCACCTTGTTCAATTTTTGAACTCAATTCAATTCCTCTCAAAATGGTAAGAAAACGAGCAGGTCTCTTCTCTGCTTCTCCTTTGCCCCACGTCTTAGTTTATGATGGACTTCGAACCTGTTGCTAGAGTTTAAAAGACCTTTGGCCTGGGAGGTGGTGAGCTGCTGATAGATATGTAAAGTATGCAAAAATAGATGCTAGTCTAAAAACAAGTGATAAATATCACATCAAAAAGCCAAACACAAAGTGATTGTTGACAGAGAATGTTGACAGCCCAAAAGCTTCCTAGCACCACACAGGAACAAGAAGAAATTATATTACTTTAACCAGGAAGTAATCTGCTCTGGTGAAGGGCCTTTGTACTGCCCAGTGCACATCCCTTCTGACCTTTGTAGGAATAAAATCTGCACCACATGAACAGTCTGACAGACTAGTAAGCCTCTATACAGCAATTATCATACAGTGACAGATACCATCTATGTGAATGTTTGCGGAGAAGAGAAAGAAATATGCAAACATGTAGCCAAGCACCTGGAAAACTGGGCCAAACTTGTCCAGTATAGACTGAACCCTTTGAACTGACATTCATCATTCCTACTTTGTTGCCAGAAGCACACATTAGGAATGACAAATTTTCTGCCTGGACTAATTATATTAAAAATGAACAATCTCCTGACCTGAAATTTTATACAACCAAGTCAGACTGTTCTGTAGTGGCTTCCTTTGGATGCAGTTAAGATATAAATGAAAAGGCTCTGAAAGCTGGCAATCCCTGAGAATACAATTTGCTTCCTCAACTCACACCTACCATGCCTCCGGACTCTTGTAATAACTTTAGAGGACAACCTCTAGCTAAATGTGTGTTTTTCACTCTGCTGACAGATCAGAGCACCTTCAGACTTGCACCAAAAGACCATTCTTCACTGTTCCTCTTCTGGCTCTGACTTTCAACAGCCTCTTCTTATCTCTATGTATCAGCTTCTGTGCATTTGAAAAAGTGCCAAAAGTGTTGCTTAATTAAGTTCCAGCTTGCCTTGTAGAAAAGACAGTGCAGGAAGAATACATTTTTGTCAACCTACATTTCTAGCTACCACTTCCACAAGTCCTTTGCTAGTCTTAGAAACTAAGCTCAGTTTTAACACTCCAAATGACAAAACCAGCACTGTACACCTTGAATTACATCAGTGTTGCTGTTGTCTTTAGGACACGCATTCAGAGCCATAGAGAAACTACTGCACATTAAGCAAATCAGCTTACCTGCACCCAACATAACTGAGGGATTACTGGTGTTTGTACAGCTTGTAATGGCAGCAATCACCACTGAGCCGTGAGCAAGCTCGAAGTCATGGCCCTCAAAATTAAATTTGACTACGCTGTTGTGTCGGTCTGGTGCAATTTGGAATCCCTTGAATCCTTGCTGTAGGAGGAGAAAGTAAGAATCAAAAGGACTGGTTAACATAAACATTTTAACTGAACATTAGTATGGGCTGTTTTTTCACCAGTAAGAAGCAACTGTTAGTCACATCCATGCTTGTGCTTTTAGGTCTGATGGTGAAGGCTTGCATCTCTGGTCAACCAAAATGATGGATAATTTTTTTTTTCCTGGAGTTTCTCCTCTTCTCTGTTTACTGGTAAAACAGGCAGTCTTTGCAGCGAAACATATTTGTATTGTCTTCCTGCATGGATATATCCTTCTTTGGATTTCTCAGATGCTTCTTACTCCTGGATGTTACAGATTCCTGATCACACACAATCTTAGCACACAATCTAGTCCTGAGATTTTAGCATAAAATTTTTAAGCCAGGATTATCAAACAGCTTGAATATATACCAGGAGCTGATTTGAGAGGCAAAGGTCTGATAGTCGAAAAAAAACAAAGAGCAAGTAGGCACTGTTCATGCCATGAAAAATTACATTTAGAGACCTGAAAGCGTAAAATCACCTAATGGAGTTTGGAAAATGTAACAAACCAAGTATTATTGGGAACTGTTGTAGTTTAGGTTTCTTTTACATCACTGGAGTTCTGTAATGCCTTTAACAAGGATGGTTACTGTATCAGGTATTCAAACTGATTTAGAAAACTTAAGTATCCAGGAATGTTCATTCAAATATAAATCTAGCTCCTCTTTCAATGACCACTTTTGACAGGATGATGCGGAATGCAGTAATTGTTTTCTGTCTTTACGACCAGCATCAAAGAGTCACATACAGTTCTGTTCTGCTGAACAGATTCAATACTTAGTGCAAAATTACATTGTGGATTTAGGGCATAAGCTACTTGGAATGCTTGGAGAGCTGAAGAGCTGGGTAGTTATCTCAGAACTCAGTGCAGTAGGTATGTTGTCCCGTCTATTAACAACCCCCCATCGTGGCAGAGTTCAGAAATCTCTAGTCTATGTCAAAACCCTGTTAGACCTAAGATCAGAAAGAAATACTACTCCAACAGGACATGAACACTTTCATGAAAGAGAAGCAACATCACAATTTTAAACTACCTGTTGCTTCTGTCACCTTTGAAATGGCAGTCAAATATCCTTATTTATTTTTGAGTAGGCAAACAAACAACACACAACCCCAGAACATAGTTCCTGAACACCAGACAGCTTTTAGAAGTATGAATTAGTTTGTTTGCCCAAATGTTCCTAGTACCTACCTTAGCTCCCAGACAAGTCTCAAAGTCCTTCTTCATATCTGACACAGCAACTTTGTCCTGAGGTCTCTTTGGTCCACTGCAGCAAGGCACAACAGTATGGAGATCCAACTCAACAACCTGTTAAAGTAAGATAAACAGAGAGTGGTTGGGCACTGCCTGAAAAGTTGAAGCCAGGTAAGCCACAGGTATGCTTACCTCTGCTGTTGAATCAATGCTGTGTCTGCACATCTTTATTTGCAGAATTTATTGAAGACTAACGAGAATGGGAAAATCAGAAGAAAAGGAACATTTCTAATTTTAGACGCTGCCAGCTCACAGGTACTATCAGTACACAGTACTATCAAAAGTACTAAAGTTACTGAAAAACCCAATGTAACTAAAGCATCTAAGCATTATAGATTATTTTTTAATTTGTCTTTTCACATGCTAGAAGCAGGTTAAAAAATGATGTGAAGAAATACTGGTACTGGTATAAAACAAAGCAGACTATTGTTCTGGTATTATTTATCTATTCCTCACCCATTTTCCAACTTTGTTTTCACAATGTGCTACATCCTTCCAAATCTACAAAGATTTTTGAATAATCATGCAGACGCAAACACAAGTTACAAGATAAGATTTTATACTGGGGAAAACCAGGAATATTCTTGAGTTTCCTGGACACAGAGTAAGATCTTAATATTCTTGCACAGAAAATTACTTGTGTGCTCTGTGGTTACCCACACAGGGCTTCTAAGGGTCCTGATTCACACAGTAAAATAACTGGCTGAACAGAAAAAAAAACCTGCAAACCGGGCTTACACACACAATATCCACATTATCTCCATAGCTACACTTCAGAGTATCCTTCAGTCCGGAAGGACTTCTCAAAGCTCCATCGAACAAACTAAAGAATCTGCACCAGCTAGAGGTCATTTGAGAGCCAGTCTATACCTACATCCAAGTTTTCACACCTGAAGAGCCAGCTGACTCATTCCACTGAGCCTTAAAATAAGACAGCTGTGCAGACCAAAGCAAAGGACAAGGAATCCCTTGACTATTTCATAGTTTATGTGAAAAACAGACAATCATAACAATAGAACAGGACAGGGCACAAAGCAAGGAGCCAGAAAACAGAGTAGTTTCTAACCTGTGTGAAGTCTGGATCCTGAGAAGAGTTCTTGAAATCTCTTAGTATTCCCACAGCCTCAAGATACCTTTTTGTGCGCATAACCTTCTCTTTTTCACGGCCTAAAATGAAAGCCAGATACAGCAAAACCAAAATGGAAGGGAAACAGAGGAACCACCATCTGACAGAACAAAAAAAGTGCATAACAGACATGCTGTCAATAGCACTACAAGACTCTTTCAAGACTAATATTAGAGATCCGCTAAAAACAAACCAATTGAGCAAACTTAGTGGCTTTTGCAAAACAAAATTTTAGCTTCCTATTTCTGTCACCTGGGCAATCTAGGTTCAGATTTTTGGCAGGCTGCCAAAATTCCAACACTCAGCTCTTCCTAAACATGCATCCTAAGTGCAAAAACTAGTCTTAATAAGTAAATACCAATAAAAAAATGAACTGAAGCTCAAAACTTCACTTGATTCAATCCCACTACTAATGTCATATAGACCTGGCATCCTTTCAATCACCCCTTCTTATATGTGGTCTCTTCTTATACTCACCAGTTTGTATCAGGTACCCAATGCTAATATCATCCACCGGAAAATAGGCAGCTGTTGCTCCATACTCTGGACACATATTGGCAATGGTGGCTCGGTCAGCAATTGACAACTGGGCAACACCAGGACCAAAAAACTCCACAAATTTACCCACAACTCCAACTTGGCGAAGATGCTGTTATAAAAATACAGTGCCTGTGTCATTGTTATGTGTCAAATGACATGAGCATGTCTCTTATGAAGTCCAGCCTTTGATTCAGAGAAATCTCTTGTGAAGTTTTCTACAGCCATTTGAAACCAGGAAGCTTTTGCTAAACTAAATCATGAAGATGAGGACAGAGAGAGGTAAAGTTTCAATAATAAGGTACAACATAGGACTGTATTTCTTCTAAAACTTGCTCTTCCTTTCATTTAAACTAGACTGTCTTACAATTGCATTTTTCTCAACATGATGTTCTAAGAGGAAGACAACTGTGTGGGGAGCCTTCACACAGTAAACCCAGGAAGATGGAAAAATAGGGAGAACCAACTGCACAAGTACATGAATCAAACTGAACACACATAACATTTGAATAAAACGATGAAAAAATGTTGGCTTTCCCCATTTGAAGGTCTCTCTGTAGACAGCACTCCATGATGAACTTCTCTACCAGATTTCTGACTTCCAACAACACTGATGCTGACCCAGTAATACTCTTAATTCAGTGACAATGTACAGAGTCAGTAAACATATTATAAATATATTACAAGAGTCAAACACCTGCACATGGAAGAAATAAGACTGCAATGCTTACTGTCTGGTTTCCAGATTTTATATTGTCTTATTTTAAGTAGTGACCTCAAAAAACAAGTCATCATGGTTTTTTTGAGGCAGAGGAAAAAGCACTGTTGCTCCAAAACATTACTGAATTCCAAAATATCCCAACATATATTTTGTGTGGCTTCTGGGAGACAGATTTGCCTAGAAAATTTTCCTTAATGAGCTGAATCCAATCCACAGACAGCGATAAAGCTTTTTAAAAATTAAAAATTACTACCTGGAAGCATACATAGGGCTCTTAAACATTCTGTACAATGGCTCTGTCCTACAGAATGTGTTTATCTCTCAGCAATAATGGAAAAATATCAAATCCTGGTAATTTACCTTGGTAATGGTGAGCACAATGTCAGTGGATGTTATCAGTGGCTGAGGGTTTCCTACCAGCTTATAGCCAACCACCTCAGGAAGCACCATGCTGATCGGCTGTCCCAACATCACTGCTTCTGCTTCAATGCCACCCACACCTGCACACAACAGGAGGATACAATGTGACTATTCAGAAAGATACTAACATGTCAGAGACAAACTCGTGAAGTCAATTGCCTGATGAGAACTCTATTTAAGGTGTGAAAGCGTAGAGAAAGCAGACAGTCTGAGTCTTCTGTTAAGAGGCATTCCTCATCTTGCTGCTGTTCCTGCAAGGTTGGGTTTTTTAATTTCATTTTGTTTCATATTTTCTTCTTGTTCCTAAGCCACTAGATGGGATATTAGGCGAATCTAAGCAACTTACTCTAAGGATGCTTGGCTTTTACAATAACAGATGTAAAAGTTTTATTTAATATCTTAAACATGTAACACAACAAACCAAGAACCACTGACATGGCACTGAACATGTGCTGTGAGTGAAACATATGCAGACCATGACTGTTGGTCACCAAACAAAAAATTAGAAATTATTTTGAAAGAAAAAAAATGTTATTAAAGAATGCTAACATAAAAGGTACTTGTTAAGACAGAAATATCTTCCCTTATGTCCACTATGTTCCAACAGGGTTTGGGAATGCGTAGGTGGGAACCGTTGCATAAGCACACCTTCACTATCAGAATTCTAGCTAGAACTTAATATTGCTAATTTATTAAGGTAACACATCAAGACGTCATAGTCATATGCAATCTAACAAAGCCATTACATTTATCATCTAGCAACTTAGCATTAAGCAGCCAAACCATTAAGCAGTTTTATAACTTTCTGCCTGTAGAAAGTCACTCGTATATTTATATTTTTCTCTGAAATCTCCTACCTTTTGTTTAGCTTAATGAATACTAAGCTAGAAAAAACTGCCTGAAATAACTGCTTATGAATGCCAAATCACTATTCCAATTCTTTTTCCCACTTAATCTAAGAATGGTTCTGAAAAATAATTTCTAATTTCTTTTATTCAAAGTGATATACCTGTGTTAATTTAGAAGATAATGCTGTGACAGATCCAATCATGTGGCTCCTTTCATTGGGTGTTGAATCATTTTTAAATATTCAAGTAAGTCAAAATAACTGACTGACTACCACTGACAGTCACGAATCAAATTCAACTTCACCAGCCTTAGGAAAAAAACCTCTTGGATCCAAGAGTGTGCATTTTGAGCACATACGCTATAGACTGTGTCCAGCCATACTTTTCATATTCTGGAGAAAAACTGAGGCTAAGAGTCACACTTTTCCAAACAGCTTTTAGTGCTACAACTTCATTTAAATGATGACTCCATGCATATGCAACAACCAAATATAGAATAACAGATGTGTCTAATCCCAAAGATGTCATGCTTTAGATACATTGAACTTGTTTACCTTTGTATTCTAAGCCAGGAACTCTTTCACCCTTGATTCAGAAAGTCTCACTCAATCAGTACTGCTGCAGTACAATAGGTGGGTTATTAAAATCAGAAAGTCCTATCATATGTGGTGCTCAGAACTTCACAAGCACATTCATTAACAACTAACAAATACTCTTTAAAAACACAGTGTGTTCCATATTTGTACAACAGCTGTTTCAATAGTGGTCCTATCACCATATCACAGGAAAATATAGGCTCAGCTGAAGTCTTCACTACTGTATGGGATGACTACAAACACTTCCACTCCATAGTTACTTATTCATTCAATAATTCAAGCACTTCAGTTCACCACTAGAAGGAAAAATAAATTATTTATATCTATTCCTGTAACAAAATATTGTGCAGAGTACTGGTATTAGAACATCACAGCTCTGTTTTATATAATATATACATAATATCCTTTCCAACCATATTTAAGTCACTCAGATTTAATTTTCAGCACCTTCCATCTAATAGATTTGTATTTGCAGTACTTTTTAGATAATCCAACACTTTTAAAGTAGCGAAGTGACACAAGAAAAATTGGATGGTGAGTGATACTTCAATTCCCTTTTTTAATTTAATATTTTCCTCATCTACTTCCTTGTGATTTAAATGCAGAATAAAAAAATAAAAAATATAAAAAAACCCAAACAAAGCCAACAACATGTGTAACAGAAAACATCTGAGGCAGTTATCAGAAAGGGGATCTTAATTACAAAGTCTTATATAACTGTAAGAGACTTTATCAGGTTACTTGCATTTGGGATTAGGCTGTGTAACTGCCTAGCTGGCACAGAGATCACTTTTCTTCACAGCAGCCCATACAAAGCCATGTTTTAGATTTGTGACCAAACCACACCAGAGTTTAAGCTATTGCTAAGCAGTCCTTACGCAGCATCAATACTTTTTGTTTCTTACCCTATCCCTCAGCAAGTAAGCTGGGGTGGGAAAAACACCATGAGAGGTACAGCCACGACAGCTGACGAGAGCTGAACAATGAGATATTCCACGCCATAAAACATAAGACTGATCACCAATTAGGGAGGTGGGCTTTCCAAAGTAGCCACTGCCCAGGGACTGGGTGGGCTTTGGTGTGCTGATTGGAGGTGGTGACTGACTGTCCTTGCACCATTTCTTTAATTTCCTTTCCTGACACTCACCCCTCTTCACTTAAACTTTGTCTCACCCATCAGTTTAATCTTGCATTTGGACTAACAGTTCTTTTCCCGCATTGTGCCAGCAGGAGGAGGAAGGAAGTGTTTGGGTGGGGGTGATCTACCAACCAGGATCAACTCACCAGAGCCCAAAACACAGCTAGCTCGCTGAGACAAAAGACTACTCACAATACACTGCTGTACATACCCCAGCCAAGCACTCCCAATCCATCTATCATAGTGGTGTGTGAGTCAGTGCCAACCACGCTGTCTGGATAGTAGTAGCCATCCTGATCCATCACCACTCTTGCCAAGTACTCCAGGTTCACTTGGTGAATGATCCCAGAGCCCGGTGGAATAATCCTCAAGTTTTTAAAAGCTTGAGAGCCCCACTGAAACAAAAGGAATTAGAGTAAAAAATTTTCAACATGAGCACTGGAAAAACTTTCATTTACTGCACTTTTCTTCATGCAAGTAAGATTATTTTTGTCAGTACCTTTAAGAATTCAAATCTTTCTTTGTTCCTTTCAAATTCCAGGTCCTGATTTTTTTGCAAGCTGTCTGACCTGCAAGTGAAAATAATCAGCTGTCAGAACCAAAATTATCACATGAATTTTATATCTTGTCAAAGGTTGAAAGAAAGATTTATTAGCTAATGTGCATGATGATCCATTGCACCATTTTAATATCACTACAGGCAACCAATGGAAATTATTTAAGAAATCTTAAGAGATAATACCCGAAATCTGCTTCAAATGTGAATTACTAATTTGCATTTGCAGGTCTAAATGTTGTAGCCTGAGAAAAGCAACACTGCATGTTAGCGAAATGTGACTTTTCCAACACCTAAATCAGAAGGCAGTAAAGGAAACTGGAACACAATTGTCCTGCAACTTCATTTAAAAAGACTGTTACTATGACAGAGTGCTGTCTGCAGCCTCTGTGTTTCAAAGCAGTGTTAAATTTCTCAATCAGCTGCCTAGCTTAGGCATGCAGAGTTTGAAAGAACTGAAGCATAAATCTGTCCAATGTTCTCTATATGAGAGAAAAATCTTTATTTTCTTGCATATGTTAACGAGCCTAATAGCAATAAAATAAGGCTGCAACAAAAACTGCATACCAAAAAACTTCAGGAAGATGGAAGGAAACCATCATAAAATATGTGATTGCAGGATCTGTTTAGAAGATTAGTTCAGTAGGCCCATATTTATGTACCTTGGAGGATAGAAGGACCTGTATACAGAGGTCATTTATTTCACTGTAGGTCTAGTGAGTGACTCCTATCGAGTCTTTGTATCTTTGTCTCAGCATGCTGAGGACTGAACAGCCTTATATTTCTTTCCAGAACTCATAGGGGCCATAGTAAGCAATGTCTCATGCTCTTCTGCTTGGAGGCACTGAAGCAGAAAGCAGTTCCTCAGAACTGAGCCTAGAGTAGATCACCTCTATTCTTAGAGAAGTGAGGAAGAAAGGAAATATTCTCATTTGTTCTTTCTAAAAACCCTTACAGTGTCAAAAAAGTGCATGTGGGAAAAAATGCCATTTCTGAGCGATTAATAATAATGCAGCATTATTAAACAGAAGTACAATAAACACAGGCCTGGAATGAGTCTATTTCTATTAATAATTTAGTACAGGCTTTTGCTGCTGAGAGATGCACCACAGATAGAGAAAATTCTCCCCCCAACTCATCACAGCTGATACAGTCTAATTTTAAAATTTCTTAATGTCTGGAATGTTTTTGTACAAATGCTAACAGTATCACCAGTAGAACTACCTTGATGACCAGTAACTGGATTCAGTTTACTTACTACCATTAAGAAGTAAAGAGTCATTTTTTTATTCTTACTGCCTGTTAAAATCAACCTGGATGGAGTGATCTATCACGAGATCAGCAGGACAGATAGGATTTATTTTTTCTGGGTCCCCACCAAGTTTTTTCACAGCATCACGCATTGCAGCAAAGTCAACCACAGCAGGCACCCCACTACAACAGAAACAAAATGGGCATGGTGAAACAATTTGAAAAAGAGAAAAAAACAACCCAAAAAAAACCAATTCTGAGATACAGAACGAACAGCTACTGTCACATACAAAGCAAACTGCACTGCTCCATTTTCAATGCAACCAAATAATGAGTAGCAACCAGAACTTCAGGCATTTCAACGCTTGACTTATCTACAAGATCACACACTTTTCTTTTAACACAGCTTCTGATGCTTCTCTGCACACACATTCTCAGTTTTCTACTGATGGATGTTCTACCATAATATCTTCAAGCAGCTTGGAAAACCCTTACATACTTATCTGATTTTGCTGGCTGCTAAAAGAAAAGGAGTTCTCTGACGTGCTCATAAGGATCTGGCATCAATGAACAACCCACTGAAAAAAACTACATTTCTGTAAGAGTATCCCAAAGCAGTAAGGGTTTATGTTTTTAACTCTGACCATAAGGACACTATTACATTTTTTTTAAATATCAGAAACAATGCAACAACAGCAGTAAAAGACTTTTTAGTTCCTACTGAATTTTACCTTGAAAATCCTGAATAATTACCAAAAAATGAACAGGAAAAAGGATCCACATTATCTAACCTAAACAGAATTAATTGCTATTGTTCAGCAGTTTGACATCCCTGGATAAGCTTTTTATAAGAAAAATAGGAAATTCTGTGTTATGCTACCTCGGGGATTTTGAGAGAGGGGGGTAGGAGGAAAACAGCAGAAGAATTATTTTGCCAACTTATGAATGTTGTACAATCAATATGGAACAGACAAAATATCCTTCTACCATCTTAGAACAACTCAAGATAAATACAGAATATTAGAGAATTCTAAACCAGGACAACATGAATGTAATTGTTGCAAAGCTTTTGGAAAGTTGCCAAAGCTGCCTTTTTCAAAAAGGTCCTCAGAGGCCTGTCCAAGAGCTCATTTTCCAGGAATGCAGTTGCTCTGCAGACTTATAGGCACATTTTATAGGCACAAACTCAGCAGGAGTAGGGGGCAAGAAAGAAGAGCAGTAAGAGAAGGAACAATGTTTGCTTGAAAGTTCAGCTTCCTCTCTGTTCCAGTTTTTCAAAACATTAACAACAGCTAATGGGTGAAAAATAGCTAGGAAATCAGCACTTCTTTCATTTGAATTTTGCCAATTTTTTCTAATGTCTTTAAGCTGAGCTGTACTAGGTCTCTAGCACTTTAAAAACCTCTGTGAAAATGCAAAACAGAGGTTATGACAGCTAAGACACTCTACGGTTGAGGAAGAATATCAACTGGCAGCATAGTTGCACTGGGCTTACTGTGGATGTACTAAAATATTTTATAAAGACAGAGAACAAAGATACAAAGAACAGTGAGTAGACTTGCAAGTCAAATACTGTATTAGAACAGTTAGATGCTATTGTTCCACCTGAAAATTAACTTTCCTCATTGAACAGGGACTATTATATGATTATTACTGACACACCTGAGGACTCACTGCAATAACATTTTTTAGAGTCCATTAGGTAGGAATCTCAATTTGTGTTTCTGGGAAAAACAATGTCATGGTTTGACATGGAAGTTAATTTTTTTTTCAGGAAGTTGGGTCAAACCAATCAGTGGTCAGGTTTGGATATTGGCACTTGGAGTGACCACTGAAAGTATGGACACGCCTCTGAGAACACAGCAGGTTAAAAGCAAGAACTCCCAGGAGAACTGTCTCTTTGGTTCCGGTCGTCAGAGAGTGCAGACTCTCCCCTGCCCAGCCTTAGGCTGGGTGGGGGAGGGGAAGTCATGCGGCTTTGTCCAGGTAGGCTGAGGGGGCTGAAGGTCTGGAACCGAGCCAGTTCCTGCGGATGGAAGGGTGGAGAGAAGCAGAGATGCCTTTGTCCCCCCCTCAGAGAGAAAGAGACAGAGAGCCTGACGGCACCTGGAAATTTGCCGGCAGAGGAGAAGGAGGGGGGATGATGCCCATTGTGGGAGTCGAGAATGCTGGGCAGAGATTTCAGCTGTCCAGGGAGTCTGACCTTTTAACCCTTTCCTGGGAAATGAGTGCTTTGTAAAATATTACTCCTCCTCAATTTGTAGTGGAAGAGAGACAGTCCAGGACCTGAGATGTTAGAAGAAGAAATTTTTAAGTAGGAGGAGATGATGGAGTAGCTTTTAGCTGGACTTTTCTTGTTAGCCATAGACTGAACCAAATTCTCCTGCAACAGAGACTGCATTTTTAGGGGGATGCAATGGTGAGCCAAGAGACCTGCTTCAGCAGCTGAGAGTGACAGGAGTGGAGTGAACAGAGAAAAGTTGAGGAGGATGTGGTGATGCCCTCTGTCTTCAGAGAAGAAGAAGAGAAGATCTCTGTTCTTGGACCCTCGGCCCCAGGGGAGGAAGAAAATGGGGGGGACTGTTGTCCCAAAAAGGAAAAGCTGTTGGACCCTCGGCCCCAGGGGGATGCAATGGTGGGGACTGTGGTCCCAAAATGAGAAACTGAACTGTTGTTTTTCTTTGGTCCTTTGCAAAGCATCCTTGAAAAGAAACCCTATGAGCAGTCTGTCCATGCACGGTGGTGAGAGCACTGTGACATGGAAAGGAGAGTGTCACACTGGCAGATTTTCTCTGTGCGGTTGCCATGTGTGACAGGGAAACACAGGAGGTGGTAACTGTGTTTCCTGGGTTGGGGGGGTGTCTATGGTGCAAGAGATACTTCTCTCTCCCTTGATAGATTGAGTATTGATTATCTGAAGGGTGGTAATTTGATCAGGAATCCCGGGTGAGGTTTCATGGTGGTTGTTTTGGAAAATGGGAGGAGGAGGGGTGTTTTAGAAGGTCTTCATCCTGGATTTAGTGTGTGTGTCTTCTGTAGTAGTAGTAGTAGTTTAATAAAGTTTTTTTTTCCTTTGTTATTAAGCTTGGGCCTGCTCTGCTCCTGATAACATCTCACAGCATTTATTTGGGAAGGTGTATTTTCATGGGGGCGCTGGCATTGCGCCAGTGTCAAACCATGACAATAATATGCTCATTTTTTCAACAGCAGAGAAGTCTTTAAAAATATATTTATAATAACACTGATTTAGAAGAGGAAGAAATTATATTAGTTATAAATGAGAACTGAAATAGCTAGAAAATTGAAAGCAAGAGCCCCAGGGGAACAAAAACAAACAAACCAAAAAAACAACCAAAAAAAAGTGAGGAAAAAAAAAGAAAGAGAGAGAACAGACAATACCACCCCTTCAAAGAATAACTTCTAAGCACCAAACTTCCTCAATTGTATGTAATTTATCAATCCCATTTTCTTCCCCTGTTTTGAAGTTTTCTGAATATATTTACTTCGCTGTCTCAGAAAACTTTTTTTCAATGCCCCTACTCTGAGTGTTTGCCTCTCCAAGAGTTGTCTGTAGCATGACATCCAGGAAAGCTGAAAAAGGGTTTTCCAAATATCTCACTGCTATTCTTCCCCTCAGCTCACCCCTCCACCCCTAGCTGCGTATTGTTGCACTCTCAAAAGACCCTCTTCCTTGCTTTGGAGACCATCAGACTCACGTGAAGTCTTGCAGAATAACTCTTGCAGGCTTAAATGGCACTTCAACATTCTTGTGTTGCATCACTTTCCAGTTAAGAATATTCTCAACATCTCCTTTCTTCACTAGGAACTCATCACAGTTACGGATCGCTGCTTCCAGGAGGATTCGAATAGAAAATGGCAGGCGAGCTGCATGGGTAAGAGGCAAGAAACAAACTCAGTTTTTACCTTAGGGCATACGTCAGCAAGTGCAAAGTTCCATGCCTGGGGCAGACAGGTCCCCATATTCTCACAAGGCTTTATTCTGATTATCCAAACCTCTTTTCCCACCTCTAGCTTTGCCAGGAGATCAGTACTAATTGACCTGTTCTACTTGATGCTTTCAGCAGGTTTATTATCTCAGCTCCTGTGACACAGCAGACATCTTTGCTGAGGGACTTTTCCATCCTCCATAGCACAGCAACCCTGAAAACATGCTGTGCTCACCTTTTTTTCAGCAGTTTGTTCTCTTTGTCACTGACTACAGACATATAAATGTACCAGGAAAAGCATAGTTTTCTACCTGCCATGTTGGAAGGTACAACTTTAGTGGTTTATGCAGTCTCTTCGTCTCAGGACATGGAAGATGAAACTGAATGAAAGTCAGACTGTGCATCTATCAACCTTCTTTTACTTCAAATCAGAAATATTTAAAGATGACACAAAATACTATTGGAGTTGTCCTGACAACTCCAACAGTTGCTCTACTACAAGGAATGGGTGTGAAGAAAAAACTCACACATGTTTCAGTCGTTTGATTGCCTCTCAGAATATTCACATTTTAAAATCTTTTGAGAAGTTTGTTCCAAGTTTCTACACAGGGCTGGCCTCAAGATATGTCACTTAATCTCAGTGAGACCTCATTAGTGCTATTGTAAAAAACACCCTCCATCTATTATTCAGGACACAGTAATTCAGAACAATTTGGGTTGGTTGTTGTTGCGGGTTTTGTTTTGGGGGATTTTGTTTATTTGGGAGTTTGGGGGTTATTGTTACTGTTGTTGTTTTGGGTTTTTTTAGAATATTCTCCTGCCCTTCCCTGCTAAGCTATTCCCTTTTTATGCTGGATAGTGAGAATTGCATCTTTTTTCCTTTAAAGGATCTGGAGGTTATCACTCTCGTAATCCTGGAATGGATCAACTGGTAACACTGTATATATATTTGTCCATTCTTTAAGACTTTTCTCTGCTTTTCATTGACCAAGACTGACATTAATTGACTGCTCACATAAGGGAGCCTGTAATAGATATATGTTGCTGACATTCAGAGAAAATGTTCCTCCTCTTGTTCCCTGAATTCTCCTTAATCACCTGTTTCCTTTTGAAACACCAAACACCCACCATAGATAACTCTAAGGTATAGATACTCAAGTTTCTAAGTCAATGACACAGACACTAAGATTTTTACCAGTACCACTGAAAGACTGGGGAAATATCAGAGAACTAAAGAAAAAGCCTCCTCAGAAAGGATTCTTTACCCACTACTGTTTTCAAAGCTGAAAAATCTTCCTGATTTGTTCAGTCATACTTATCAGTGTTAGATCCTTTCCAGCCTTTAGCAGTATAAGAAGACTTGTGCTCTTAGTTTTGCCTAGCTCCCCTCACCCACTCAGCAAAAACAAGACTGCTGTGTGCACAGTATGCTGAGAATATATTATTGCGATCTTGCCAATATTTCTGTCATTCTAAATTTCAAGAATTAAATTTTGCTAAAATTTTGTTTTCGAGATCCGCCTTTTGAATTCATAGCTCTCGCCAGAGACCAAGTATCATCCAGTGTGGCCAAGTCTGTTCAGGTTCTGTTCATCAGTATTAACAAAATGCTTCTCTTATGTTGTCAATGTACCATATCTCACATCTTCCAATTTGCTCAGATTAAAGAATTTCTTCAGAGGCTGTTTCGGGTCCAGTGGCTCCACAATCTGTACGAAAGGATTGCTCATGGTTGTTGAAGATCCTAGTTAGTGTCCCTAAAACAAAAGAAAATTCAAGGACATTTGCATGACATCTGTCCTTCATACAAAGTACATGTCCCACAGTCTACAATGTATCTATCCCACACACAAAGGCCTGAACCAGAGAAAAAGGTACTGTCAGTCATTCCCCTTCCAACACAAATTTACTTGTAACACATCCTCAGAGATAAAAGGTCTGAAGGAAGATAGCAGTACTGTGAAAAATATAGATACACCAAGTGGTTTAGAACCATAGAATATTAAAAGCTGGAAACAACCTCTAAGACCATCAAGTCCAACTGTTAACTGAGCACCCCGTATCCACCACTAACCCATGTCCTCAAGTGCCACACGCACACAACTTTTGATGATGAATCTATCACTTCCCTGGGCAGCTTATTGCAATGACTGGAATAAATTTTTCCTAATATCAAATATTAACCTCCCCTGGTGCAGCTTAAGAACATGTTTCATTCTGTCACTGGCAGCCTGGGAGAAGAGACTGACTGCACCTGGCTACACTTTCCTTTCAGAGAGTTGTAGAGAATGGTAAGGTCTCCCCTGAGCCTCCTTTTCTCCAGGCTAAACAACCTCATCTTCCTCAGCCACTCCTCACAGAACCTGGGCTCTGGCCCCTTCACGGTGTTTGTTGCCCTCCTGTGGACACAATTTCACAAATTCTATTTTTTTCATTATTCTCTTCTTTATGCTTTTTCTAGACAGCCATTTGTGCCTCTGTGATTTACAAACCATGACAACACAGTCCCATTTCTTAAGTGTGTTGTGGTTTAACCCCAGGCAGCAACTAGGCACCCACACCCACTCCCTCACTCCTTTCTGGTGGGAAAATGAAGAGAATCAGAGCAGCAAAATGAAAAAATTCATGGGTTGAGATAGAGATGGTTTGATAGATAAAGCAAAAGCTAGACCTGCAAGCAAAGCAAAACAAAAATCCACCTCTTCCACAGGCAGGCAGGTGTTCAGCCATCTCCAGGACAGCAGGGCCCTATCACACCTCATGGTGATCTGGGAAGACGGACTCCATCACCCTGAACTTCTCCCTCTTCCTTCTCCTCACAGCTCTATATGCTGAACATGTGGGTCAGTTGGGGTCAGCTGTCCCAGCTGTGTCCCCCCCCAGCTCCAGGCACACCCTGGAGCACATCCCCAGCCTCCTCGCTGGTAAAAGGTGGGTGAGGAGCTGCAAAGGCCTTGGCTCTGTGTAAGCCCTGCCAGCAGGAACTAAAACATCCCTGTGTTATCAAACGTATTTCCAGCACAAATCAAAAACACAGCCTCATACTAACTATTAGGGACAAAATTAACTGTATCCCAGCCAAAACCAACAGAAGTGGCATTGATCTAAAGCTAAACTATCAGACATTTACATTCAAACTTAAAAACAATTTAACAAAACCAGAAAACACTATTATTTTGAGACAGAAAGTATTATAGACTAAGATTACAAATGCTATCAGAGACGAAAAGAACTCTCCTAATTTCAGAAAGGTTTGTTAGGGTCACCACAAAAAGAAAATTTACATAGACCGTATTGTAAACATCATTTTAGTTCGAGATTTTTTTGTTGTTGTTGTTGCTTACTGATTTACTGGTTTTTGTGGCTTAATGGTTTGCTGGATAAAGCATTCCTCTGGGACCTAGGACTTTTAGGTTCACATATAGAAATTTAAAAATCCTAAGATATTCCTTGTAGCAAGGCCAACTAGCAGCAGGGGACCTAAATTCAATACAGAAATATCTCTTAATGTCCAGAAAAGGTTAACCATATGCAAACTACTTAATGGAACACTTCCTACGACACGTTGAAGAGCTGAACTCTGCCCAAGGCTCTTCTGGAAGCGTTGGCTTAGGCCAACGCATGTCAAGGATCAAGCTAACAATTTAACAGTGAGAACAATTCTCTTGCAGTGCCTGGCAGCATTCCCAGTCACGATTAAATTTTTTTTAGTAGAGAGATAACCACAGGCCTGATTTTCAGATCCCTTGTTTTCCCAGAATACTGTTCCCATCTTCATTCAAATACTATTATCTTCTCTTGCCCCAGTTTTTCAAACAAGGAAAATTCACAACAAGGCACAAAATGACAGGCCTCAGAGACTGGCGCAAAAGGATGCACAAACTCCAGTATTTGTTAAAAATACTGGAACCAGCAAGGCCAAAGAATTAATTTATTTATCTCATCTGCTAGTTTCATGCAATGTTCAGGAAATACTACTATGTGGAATATATTTATGGGGGATTTTTAAAGTATTCCAGTATTTTCAAAATTCAAAATTCATGTATTTAGAAGATACCCAAAGAGAAATAGCAGAAATGGTAACAAAAAAAGGTCCAGGGTGTAAAGCAGCAAGATAACGTAGAGAAAGAAAAATTTCCAGAATTCTTTTAAAGAAAACAACGGATGATTCTAGATAAAAAGCTCAATGTCCAGGGAAGCTGGAAGGTCAGCAAATGAACCGACTGCAAACACACACACAACCTCAAATCTATCACCTCTCACATTTCCATTGACAAGTTATTTTCTGAAACTCCTCTTCCCAGCTTTGCAGATACTCACCCTGTACACAAGCCCCTAAAGTTTTAGGTGTCATGATTTTTAATCAGCATGAACTACTAGCTATTCCTCTAAGCAAACTATGTGCTTCTACAACTGAGCATGATCAAAATTAATTTCTTCCTTCCTCTTCTTGCCAGTTACCCTCCTGTTAAGATTTACTTTCTGCATTCCACTTTGAGAACTTTATTTTATTCATACCAATTTCTCATGGGAAAGTCTAAGAGTAGCCATAGATAGAAAATATTTGGATATCCCCTGACAGATAAAGCAGATCATTAATTTGATATGAGCATGAGTCCACTGTACTCAGTTCACATATTCTCATCCCAGTATAAAATTGCAGCTTGAACATTTTCCATCCAAATCCATGCCTTGGAAAATCACAGAAGAAATTCAAGATGTTATGACACATTATCTACATGTTAACATTACTTTATCAGACATCACCATCTTCCCTGACTAGAGTTTTTTTAGTTCATAGTATGAGATGCTTCAGTACAGATCTCCTCTCATCAGTGAGTTACATAAATAAGCCAAACTGTGGGCTGACCAAGGCCAAATCACAAGTTCTTTTCTTAGGCCTGGTCACACTGATATGAACAACACCATTACAAACCTGGAAGCCATTCAGAAATACTTGAAAAGAGGTAAAATCTCTAGAAAAAATACCAACTAGCAGCATTACTGTAGTAAATCTCACAGAGACAGGGAAGCTCAGTCATAGCAACTACTATTTCCTGTAGTAGTTACAGTAAATTATAAACCAAGTGGCCACAGCACAGAACTCTGAACTAGTGATTTGCCAAAAAAAATCTGGGGGCAATACTCTGCACACTGAGTATACCAGTGTTAGATACAGGTTAACTTTTTTATTAACTTGAGATTACAGCAAGGAATATTTATTCATGTTTTGCAGGCACTGAAATGCAAATATGCAAACATGGGGGAGCAGACATCTGTCTGCCTGGAACTGGTGCAGCATACAGGGTCACACACGCTGACCATGGCCAATGCACGACCACATCGATACCTGCTCAGACATACCAAAACAAGCATTTGATCTTCTGCCCAACAACCTTAAACTGTTTGTGTGGAGATTACATTAAAAAACCCATGGATTATTCAAACCTGAAAATGCAGAATAGGATTAAAAATGGAGCATCTCATTACTGACACAGACTCTCAGAATATTATGAGTTGGAAGGCACAAGAGGATCACTAAGTCCAAGTAAATGGCCCATATGATATTCTAATCTACAACCCTGGCATTATTAGTGCCATGCTCTGACCAATGGAACTGGTCAAAGTAATCTCAAGGTACTGGAACCTTCTTAAAGGGTTGCATGACTTGTATGATGTGTACCAGACAAACAGCCTTATTTTAACCCTTCCTTAGTGCCCACTTTTAAAATTCTGAGAACACCCACAATCCGGCCCACACTAATGCTGATCATCTATGGATCTGAACTTCCTATCAATATTTATTTCCACTCACTTTGTTACATCAATGCAGTAGCTTATTACTGTGCCACCACACTCAATCTCTTGTTAGAATGCACCTCAATTCACCCAGACTGCACAACAGCTCACCACAGAAAGTCTGATTTCTGTTTTTTCCCTGTCCCTCAGAGAAGCAGAAGTACAGAAAGATTACAACCATGAATACCAGGAGGGGCAAATTTATTTGGATAAGGCCATAATTTTCCAAATATAAAAAAAAGAAAGCTATGTTTTGTAAATGCAACATTTTGCCCTTTAGGGTAGAGAATGAACCCTTGCCCACAACAGCTGTCTCTTGCTGTTTGCATCCCTATATATGACACAGTTCAAATTTCTATGGAAACACAAGTTTTGCACTGTTGATACTCTAAAAAGGCTTTCTGAACAAACAAAATCCTACTACAACACTCCTCACTTCATTTGTATTGAGTGTGCCAGCAAACAGCTTTTACCGTGAGACCTAGTTCACTAGCACTAAAACATCATTGCAAAGATGCCTGCTGGCTGTACTGTCTGTGGTTATCTCTATGGTGTCCTGAAGGACACACCCTTTGATGATCATGACATAAGAAACATGCACAAGTCCAAGGGGACAGAAGCAAAAAGTTGTCTGTCCATCCTCTTTCCCTGACATCTCTTATTCATTAATCAACTACATCAGATACATTCAAAGTATATTAAAGTTTCATGTGGATCTCCATAAAAAGGATTTAAGTAAGTAAAATATTTTATTTAAAAAAAAAAAAAAACATTCACAGGAGACTTCAACATATGTTGTATGTGTGCTTTCAAATCTTCAGCTGTTGCACATTTTGGAGTATCTAAGATAAACACAATACTGGTCACATCACAACAACAATGATTAGAACAGGACTTGGTTGAGTTTAAACCACATTCTTTATTGACAGCGACTCCTTGACTCTATAACAGATCCCTTTAGAGGCAGTTTTGTAACTTGGAACAACAGCAACAAATAAATTTTACTGAAATTAATGTAATTAAGAAAACATCATAATATATAATGCAATTTTGCACTTACATAAATTATCTCATGAAGATCATAGAGGGAAAAAAAGTATTTGGTCTCTTGCTATACCTGAGAAAAAGTCTGAAAACTATTCTAGACATCACTTTATAACATACTATTCTACTCTCTTTAGAGTTGAAGGTGAAACTGAACACAGCTAGTCATACTAAAAACAGCAATCTCACATCACAAAAAAAAAAAGAGATTATTTTTAAATAACAGCTGCACTTATACTCATTGACTGTAAACAGATCCATACTATCAACAATATGTATTATTTTGGGGTTTTAGGGATATCAGAGCATCCCACTCATCTCTCGCCATCCAGAAAAAGAGAAAACTGTAGCACACGGAGTGGTTTTCCTACATACATGCTGACAGTAAACCATGCTCTTTCTGTAGTACACAACACAAATGTTTACAAAAGACTCATGATTAGTAATAATCATTTATTACAGAAGTACCTGGTGATAAACCGAAGACACAGATTGTTCGACCTGCAGAAGGGAAAAAGTCTCTGGATGAGAAAATTTCTGTTTAAGCTTCAGGCCATGAAGTGGGAGCAGAACAGCAATAGTTATTCAGCACTTTAGTACAGACATACATTTAATCTCACTTGGAGAAACATGTTTCCACAACTGCTTTTTCTATTCCACCTTTGCTTCTAAGTTGCTGTCTTTCCAATTATGAAAGGGTGTCTATGTTATTAATGATAAGGAGTTAATTTTAGACATCTCTTTGTAAAACTAAACACCTAGTATATTAACTAAAACAGATTTCAAGTAGTAAATGCTCTTTTTCCTGAAATATGGGTAAATTCCTGGCCATTGCTGGGAAGCACACACTCATCAAAGAAGCAGTTTAATTTGAACATTTTACCTAGACTCTAGAAGTGGTAAAAAAGATTACACGTAAGCAAAGATGCAATTTTATCAGTCATCCAGAAAAAGGGGAAGGTTCAGACTTGCTGGTACTTGAAGGAAATTTGTGAAGAAACATATGACAAAATACGATGTTTCTGTGATGAAACTTCCATCTGAAAACTGGGAAAAAAAAGAAGTGAGCTGGCAGGACCACCATGGTAAAACTCCTTGCCTGGTGATAAAGCAGGACATAGGCAATATCCATGGCCTAGCTTGAAAAATGCAACATGTTTCATTCAGGCTGAATCTGATCTTACCACCTTCTATTCCAATTATCACTTCTATGCTCAAAAGTTATTTTCCGTGATTTTGCCCACTCAAATGAGTGCCACTGTATCTATCTGTACTTAGCTGCCAAGTTTGCATGAAGCACCTCCAAATAGCAAAAGCAAGCAACTTAAAAAATCTAAGCCAAGCTGCAGCAGAGCTACTGAGTTATAAATGCTTTATTACAACATTGAGCATGCACTTTGTGACATTACAAGCAGTTACATATACCTGAACAGCACTTCCTTAATTTACAGCTATTGATGTTTATTAAAGGACAATTAATAATTGCTCTGAGCTTCTAAAATTTACATAGCTTTTCTCATGGTTTCACATTCTACTCAACAGGGAGCCTCCACTGAAAAAATTGATGATTAATTCCAGTTTACCTAAGTTATAGTTGGCATAGCCATGAATAGAGATCTCTAAGCAGGTCCAGCATGTAGGAACTTCCATCATATTGGAATTGCATTATGTTCTGTGCATGTGTACCTTACCCAAAAACCAAGAAGGGAGAATGCCCATGTTAAGCATGTTGACAAAAGGCTGCATTTTTGATATGGAAAGGCAACATCTTCAGTATCAGTCAGGTGTTTAAAGTAGTAAAACTTTGCTAAATAAATCCATCCATAATTCAAGTCGGGTTAGAAAGAAAATCCTAATAAATATATCTGTGTGGCAGGAATTCTTTTTTAGTTTAAATATTCAGATTGCCTAACAAAAATGTTTTTGTTACATTGGGTAAATCGACAGACAGATAGACATGACCAGACACATGACAACACAACAACAAAAAAACCCACCTACCCACCAAAAAAACGGCAAAACCCAACCAAACAAACCATAAGCACAAAATACCTCAAGCCCACCCATGCCCCCAGCATTTGGATAGACTTCAATACTAGAAGTAGAACAAGCAGAGTCTTGTTTTATAAAAATATCAAATGCTATAATTACTCGTGGATGTAGAAAGAACAGATGAGTGCAACTACTATTGCAATAAACACAGGTTTCTTCTTTTGATTTAGAGCAGGTCTTATTATTTAACACTCTGCCTGTGGCAGATAAGGCCACTATGTAACAAATATACACTGTTCCATTGCTGCTAACAGACACTAGGAGATTTCAGTGGTTAAAGAAACTGGAGAAAGAATCTTTGTGTTTCTTCGTTACACAGAAAGGTCCATCATTACATATAGATCCTTAAAGAGAAGTCCACTAACAATCTGATGACTGAGCAACTATTCCGCCGGTATAAACTACATCAGTATTCCACACTGGAAAAAATGCAGTAATAGAAAAAGGAAGGTTTCTTAAAACAATCTCTAGGCAAAGTTTCAGGGAACCCCTTTCAACTTTAATGCTCCAGAGAAACACTGTACTAGAACGGAGCTTTGGATTGCAGATGCTCCTGCTTTCTCTGGCTGCCTGGAATTTTTGACTGCAATGTTAAAAATACTTATTCAGATCCATAAAGTGCTAAACTTCCAACACACTAAACAGGTTGCTAATTGCATAGTCCCATAATCTGTATATTTCATAGGCTGTCATAACTATTCTGACATTGCACTTTGTTAGCAATGCTGTATCACACATATTGGAACTGAAAGTTTAGGTCAGAGATCAAGTTTGTGAAATCGAACATTGAGGTCTTAAAGTAACGCCAACTCCAAGTAAGCTGGAAGTTTAGGTGCCCAGTTCCAAAATGTAGATATTAAATGCTTTCACATCATCCCTCCAGAAAGCCAAATGCTACCTTCTCTCTCACCTCAACACAGGTATTACAGCTTAGAGTCAAAACACTTCTCTTGTATAGATCTCACCAGCCTCTGGTAATCCAGGCAAGCACACATATGTAGTGTGCTCTCAGACAGCCTCTGAAATGCAATCTACTCTTAACAAAATCCAGATCATAATTAAGCAGGTGTAATTGTTAAGGGAATGCTTTCTCAGCACACTCACCCCTGAGTGTCCCAGATAAAAGTAGAGATTAATTTTCCTTTTTTGCTACAGGAAAATGAGCAGCATTACACCTGAGAATAAAAGGAAGCTTATCTGGAGACTACCAAACACTGAAAAATGAAGTGTTGAAATTTTTTTCCCACCTCCTGAGAGAGCAGCTCTGAACTTTAACCTACTTTCTACCTCTATACAAGCTTGCTGCTTTTTTACCCTACACTAGTACTTTTAGACTGTTCATTAATAAATATGCAGCTTGGAAGAGTTTTAACAAAGAACTAGCTTTCAGTGTTAGTTAGAAAAAATATAAAACCAACATGGAAGTGCTGCAAGAAATGTGGAATACAGAGTGTGTGTACAAAGATTTGGTCTGAAATTTTGGTTCAGTGTCAAAAGGCAGGATTAAAAGACATCTCAGTATTGGTCTGTAAGTTTAAAAGACTCCTGTGAAGGGTGAAGAAATGCAGCAGAGGTGCATGGGAAAGGCAAACAAAATGACAGTATTGTGAATTAGGTCTGTACTCATGCCATTACCATTATACCACCTTCATAAACTGCTCTCTTTGCACCTTTAAAATTCCTTTTCTGCAACGTGAAATCTGAACTGTTTCAGAGCTAATGAAGATATGTAGGTGGAAGGATCCTTTCAGGATGAAAAACTGATGAGAGGATTACTTCTGTTGTGAAATAATCTGACACTGTGGAGTCCTAACTTTTCACACTATTTCAAGACAAATCCTGAATTTGTTGTCTGGAAATAAAGATAATTTTCTCACACTAAAAACTTCTACCTGCAATCTCAGCAGCTATTCAACTATTCGTGTAGATGAATCCAGCTTTCAAACACCCACAGCTTCAGTCTGTAAGGACAACAAGTGTGTGTGTCTGATACAATTTCATGAACTCCAACTAGCTGTTAACAGAGTTTACTGGCCAAGCTCCCTGGGGAAGCAAATTAAGTTCCAATAAACATTTTAAAATCACCTTTTTCATAACACTTTTCACACAGAAAGGGTAGGGAAAAACAAACAAACAAACAAACAAAATAAAACCCAAACAACCAAAATTAACACCCTCTTTCAGAAGCATCTGAAGTCCTGACCTTACAGCTGTGGGATGTCCCAGTTTTTTCAAGGAAGTGCCAAATACCTAGAGGAAATCTTCTGAATTAATCTATCCCTAAGGCAGCAGTGAAGGCAAAATCCCTGCAAAAAATTTATCTAATTTTCACACAATTAAGACTCCTCTCTAGCTTTCCTATATTCCAAGACACAAAGGGACCACTCTTCAATTCACATCTTTCCATTTAGCTTAAGTAGATTGTTACTACAAGGAGGGAGCAAATTTCCAGCTCTTACTCTCAATCCTACAGAGTCTATGCTGGAAAACACTAGCAAGAGAGATTTGTTCAATTTCTTACTGTTCAAATGTTATTTCTTCTCTAATTTTATGCATTTATTGTTTTAGCTCTTCCACTATTACTATAAAAACAAATAGTATCACAGTTGGAGTGTATCATCCTCTGGCCAAAGACAACCAGAGAGAAAGAAAGGTGCTAAATTACAAATATGATATGACAAAAACCTGCAGTTTTAAAGCCCTGTGGTCTTTTCAAGTCAGCAATAGTCTGCATTACGTACTCTGTAAAGCACTAAGTGATCAGACTTCTTTTTACATGGAAAGCTTCTCCAGGAATGTCCTCTATCTTATGAAGTCTGAGAAGAGTAAAGTATTGATAATTTTCCTAATAAATCTTCACACATACCACAGATCCTGGAAGGCACAAAACTCAGCTGTACCTCCTACTCTCTGCCCATTACACTCCTCTTACTTTCTTTGAAGCAGTAAAAATCCCCAGAAGTTTATTAGGACATTCTGATGAAGCACAATTGCTTTTAAGCAAAGCATTACTAAATAAACATTCCAGTGTTAGTATTTCTCTAGGGTGGTCTTCCTTTACTTCGGTTTTGCAGATTGATAAAGCCAGTCAGAACAATTGCAACAGCACTAAGTGCTCAGAGATATTAATTAAATTCCAATTGTTTGGAGAGAGAATCCTCTGTTTTAGACCAAGTTTCCTGCTGATACTAAAAAATATTAAAGCCCAGATCTTTCCATCTTTCCCTTTATTCCCCTCCCCCCACCTTTACTAGCTTTAGAGCTGGAAACTAAATATCAAAGTACAACCTCCACTTAAAAAATAAACAGGAACAGTGTTGATATTATGAAATGTGGAAACATACTGAACAGTAACAGGGGCTGATCTGAACATATACCTGATCTAGTTACTGAAACTGGACATCTCCACAGCCACAGTCCTAAGTCACGTAAAATTAGAAGGCGAATACCCACATCTGTGTTATGATCTCCAGGAATGTTACATAATACCTGCACCTGCTGTCTGTGCCATGAACATGAAGCATATTATTTTGTCACCCAAAATTATTAAAATCCAATACTTTATAGGCATCACCTTCCAATTATTTTCTTCCATCCTTTCCCTGTCCCACTTATGTTGTAGATCTACTGAGGTTTTTTCCAGCACAGAGATGTTGCTGTGTGCTTGATACGTATACTTCGCACTATCCTCTACTATTTAAATACTACTAAAACACCAACAGACAAGGCTCCAGCAGTTCCAGGAGGAAAATCAATGTTAAAGCTTCACCTACATGAAGACAGAGCAGCACAACTTCTCTTCCACGCCCGCTCTTCTCGACCTAAATCTATTCTTCTTTCTCCGCTCTGTAAAAGCTGCCCGCTGTACTCGCTGTGAGTCGGCCCCAAGCCGGGTGTTGGAGATTTCGCCAGCCGGGCCCCGGAGCCGCGGCGGGGGCCGCACAGGCCGCCGCTGCTACGAGATGGTGCCTCGCAGGGGCTGCTCCGCCAGAGTCGCCTTCCCTCCGCAGCATCCAACGACTCTTACCAGCCTCCACCGAGGGAGCCAGGGCCGGGAGACGTCAGGATCCCCCGTCCTGCCATCGGGCCCTGCTAGCCACCGGTCCCCGCCCTCAGCCCGGGCCCGCACCCGTCCCGGTTCTGCCCCGAGGGGCGCCCCTCCACCCCACAACCTTCCCCCGCGGCCCGGCCGCCGGGAACGGGCACCCCGCGGCAGGAGAAGCTGCTCCCAGGCACCCGAGCCGCCGGCGCCGGGCGGGAGAGAAGCGGGGCGGCGGGGGCCCGCACTCACCGGGGAGTGAGGAGCACAGACCGCCGCTGCTGCTCGCCCTCAGGCCGCCGAGCGCAGGGAGAGGGAAGGGGCGGTGGCGGCGAGCTCCGCCCCGCGCCCCAAGGCCGGAGTGCCGCCAGCCGCCGGAGCGGAAGGCTGGAAGGGAGGGAGGGAGGACGAGCGACCGGATGGCCAGCCGGGCGGCGGGGATACGGAGCTGGCGGGCTCACCCGTCCCGCCCGCAGCCCTGGCCCCGCTGAGAGCCGCTGCTTTCCTCGGCCAGCCCTTTTCCTTGGATGTAGGAGGAGGACAGGGAGCGCTGTGAGGGTGGAGGGGAGGGTGGAGGGGAGGGGAGGGGAGGGGGGAGGAGTGGAGGGGAGGGGGGAGGGGTGGGGGGTGAGGATGGTACCGAGATCAAGGCCAGATCTGCTGCGGTGAGAGTAATCGCAAAGACGGGCACTGTGACAGGGGCAGCAGGGTATGGGCAGTGATGTGCCTTGTGCCGGCCATAAGTGCACCACGTGCTCACAGCCCGAGCGCTGCTCAGGCTTCGGAGAAGTCCAGAGGTGCTGTCAGTGAAGCCTGGGCCCAGAAGCGAACAGGTCTCACTCGGGACACCACCTGACACACAGGACTGCATCCTCATCCTCGTGGTAGTGCAATAGGAGTGGGACGTCCTGTTGTTCCTCTTGGCAGGAGGAGAGCTGACTGGCCTGGCTGTTGGCAGAAACGGGCTGTTACTTACAAGCTGGTCAAGATCAATATAATGACGTCAGTATTAAAGAACACTATCAGAGTAGAGGACATCCTAGAGGACATAATTTACATCACCCCCATAGCTGACTGCCATGGAGACCTTATCAGTGTCCAACGTGTTCCGAGTAGAACAGTGTACAGTTTGAGCCTGAATAATGTTGAGGAATACATTCAGTGCAAGTAGTCGGGGTACAGCTGCAGTGGGAGCTGCATATTGAGCTCTAGGTAGCAGGAGCCAGAATAAGAGGCTAGGAACAGGCATTGAGCCAACAAAGGGTGCAGGTACCCTGTGGCCCAGCTAGGTGAGCAGACACTGAGAGACACAGCAGGAGCCAATGGATCATCTGGAAGACCCCAGACTTGGACATGCTTGGACTGTGAGGGTATAAAAGCCTGGGGTTTGCTTTGCTCCAGGAGTCTGAGACTCTGTCATGGGAAACCTGGGGTCCAGCCAGTAAGGAAACCTGGTGTGACTAGGTGAGCGTGGGGTGGGTAGGGAGTCAAACAGGGCACCTCTCAGCTCACTGGAGCCACCCATTGTGAAGTGACCTCTGTTCCAGCTCATGTGCTCTGAGTGTGCCTGCCACAGTGATTCGGGGATGGTCAGACAGGAAACTTTGCTTAACAATTAAGTAAACAAAAAAGTATCTAATTCCAGGAAAATAATTTATACATAATAAAGAGGAGTTGCATTTAAGGAATGTAAATATTCTGCAAGTCTTGGTAAAGTCTTGGAGGGCACTGGCTAGAAGACATGCTAACCACTGACAGCTGGAGTAAACAAGGTCACTAATGTTTTGTTTTTACCTGAGGAAAGCTTAGACTAAGAGCAAACTGAGTTACTTGCTGGCTTTGCTGCAGAGGAGCAAGTTTCAGGTGAGTGACAATAGAAGTGCTGAGCTCTACTTGTAAAGAAGGATGAAACATAGAAAATGCCCATGATGTCTCACCTGGATGTTTGTGGGCTGAATTCCTGGACACTGACCTGTGCTGCCAGATCCTCCTGCCTACATACACTGTCCAGCTGGAAGTGTCAGACCAGAAGAAATCATGGCAAGGACTCCAAGATCTAGCAAACAAGATACATTGAGTAGAGTAGGATTTTTTTTTTTTAATTAATATGGAAATCCTGGCTTTAACATACCTGCTACTGATTTCACTGGAACAGTTGAGATTTCTAGGGACCATTTGTAGATAAACCTGCTATTCTCTGACCTCATACGTCTAAATAGCCTGTAATCTACAGCATACAGCACTTTTGAGTTATTGCTCAAAATCTCTTCCATGTTGGCCTGCTTTCTGTTCAGCATAAATACCACATGGAATAATTCACTTGCACTAAGTTCATCTTTTAAATTTGTATTGTTTTTTAGACCTTATGATTTGCTTCACCAAATGGTTAACATGGAACTGGACATTAATTCATAATATTGTTTTCAAACCTTTGGCCACAGAGGTTCCTAAGACTGTGTTCTGTTTGGCAGAACACAGTTATGTTTGTAGTTTGGCTTTTCACTCTTGAAGGTGGAAGCCCATATTTCTACATGACACCACAAAACAGTAGATGATTCTGATGGTCTGAAAAGCCAGAGAATTTCTAAAACCTCTTAGAGCTTTTGATGTTTCATTATTTGATAGAAGTTTTTATTTTTGTATATGTTTAATTAATAGTAATAAAAGCATTTGAAATATGTTCCTCTTTGTGGAATTAAGTCCTGTAATGCTTCTCTGGGTCACTTCCTTTAAAAAGAAAATTTAAAAATTTTAATTTAGTTGTTGTTGTTGCTGTTTCTAACAGAACAGACTTCCAAGGCCTATGTGTATCACTAAGTTTTGAATCATTAATAAAATCCTCCATATCTAGATACCAAAGCAATGGCTGCAAAATCTGTTTGACCTAAAATCTCTTGGACAATAGCAAAGACTAGTGAAAATAGCAGGTCAGCAACAGAAACGGGAAATCCATACATCAGGTCCGACTTTTCCCAGTGAATATCTGCAAGGTTTGTACTTTCTGTTGTGTGGGGAGGGAAGGCCCCTGATGTTGATAGTAGAAGGGAAGATTCTGTATCCCAGAAAGAGAGGCAGAACTGCTTCAGCCTGTACTGGTTCTTTGTAAGGACACAGAAGCTATCATGGGATTGGAAGACAGGCTGTTCATTCAAGGGTTTTTGGCAATGCTGTCTGAATGTTATTGCTGGTGTTTCGAGCATTTGAGTATTCTTCTCACTGGGGTTGAGTTTACAATAATGGGTCTTATTTAGCACATGACTAAAAACATGTGGGTTTGCGTTTCTCCCAAGACTGCCAGGAGGTAAGAACTATATTAGATCCATTGTTTGCAGGAAGATGTTTACTGAAATGGGTTCTTGGGTTTAGGATCAGATTTCTAGGATGTCCAACAGTTTTCTTGGACAATCATGCATTGTACTAAATCAGGATTAAAGAAAATTATTTTCCCTTCTTGCAGTGAAAATTGATACAAATAGGAATAACAATGCCTTTCATGTTGAAGTCATGTGCATCCTAGAGTGCTTTTAGGGTTTTTCATGAAATTATTTCACAACAGATGAGGAACTATGTGTCAGTCCTTTGTCCTTTCTGTCTTACTGAAATCCATTTCCAAGAAGCTTAGTCTAATATTGGATTCCTTCTGGAGTGTTCTTTGAGGTTATTCACCAACGTCCTAAAAGTCCAGGGAGCACATAATATCTGTTCAGTTGCTGACTTCACTATTGTGTCTCAACATATTTCACTCTTTCTGATCCTATCAAGAAGTTACAAATGCTTTGAATTGCCAAGAGATTGTTTTCAGCTTATTACAGTCAATAAAGCCTTAACATACAGCAGTAGATTTCAATGGTGTAGCAATCTTCCATGCAGGCTCAGCTGATCTCTGAGGCTGCAGCAATCACAGGATTGCTGCAATCACAGGGTTGCTGCAATCAGTCTCAAAACTGGGCTAGGATAGGTCTGACAGGGAGGCAATAAACTTGAGCTGGCAGCCTAGAGGACCCAGAGCTTTGGAGCTGTCAGCAAAAAGAAGTGTCTGCATGTGTCCTGCTTTTCCTGGCTTTCTGTACTATAATGAAAAGGTCTGGTAAGGTTTGCTCTGGAGTGCTGTGTCCCCCTAAGCAGCACCTAAGGGTATGTCATTTAACATACTATGTTCTACAAAACATATGAATTTATATATTCAAATGAGTTCAACACTCAGTAAAAGTGTTCCTGACTCCGGGAATCCATCTGTGAATGAACAGAAGAACTGGTGAGATGGTAGCTTGCAGGTTATTGCCTACAGCTTGTCCTGAGTACAGGAAAATATGTTTGGTGGCTCATGAAGGAGTTCATGGTGAACTTTCACTGTTAGTCATGACTGTTGTAAGCTGTTCAAATTGTCGACGTGCAACAGGAGTACAAGTGTGAAAATAGAGAGTTTGACAGCTCCCAGAAGACCTCTCACAAATACCATAGCAGATTCTGGTTTTTGAACTGAGGGCCTACTGCATCTCCCTCTTTAATTAGAAGATTGTGCATCCTCCAAAGGAAATTCTGTGGTCAGAATATTTTTATAAATATGTTTAATTTGCTTCTGGTCTTAGCACTGGTTTACTTAACTGTCTTTCTTTAAATGAGTCTTCAGAAAATTGCAGTAACGTTTATTGAACTTCGTTTTCAGCAGCAAAACAAAAGATTAAAGTTCTGCCATCTACTGGTTAAACGAGGTTTAGTGGAGGCTTCTTGTCACTCCTACCTGTGAGAGGGCATTGACTTGGGAGTTTAGATCCTCTTCTTAGTCCCAAGTAGAAACTCACACAAGTGTATTGTCAAGGAATAATACTGTTTTCTTGCAGAATAAAAGCATTTGTTCGACTGTGCCACAGGAACTGAAGAAAAACGACTTGAGGATGGAACCATGTATTCAAAATTAAAGAATAAGTTATCTGAGACAAGTAAAACTCTTCACTGCCAGCACTGCACCTTCAGCACCAGACTATGTAATGCTTTTGGGGAATTTCTTCCAAAGTAGATAATCTATGATGAGCTTATAGTTGCTGTATAGAGCATAAGAAAGAAAAACCATAGAAGTGGAAGGATTGTTCTTGTCCCATTCAAGAATGATATAACTCGCAGTAAATGCATAAGTCTTTGCTGACCACCAGTGTATTTCCCTGCATATCTGGAATGGTGTAGAGGACTTTAACCCAGACTAGATTCCTGTGAATGCTCATCTGAAAACAACCCATATTTAAAATGTTATTTAAACTCCTGGTGTATAGGCAATGTACAACACCCTTGCACACAGTAAGCCTGGACTTGTGCTGTTCATAGTTTGTGTTGCAGTAGCACTAACACTCCTTTACTGAGCTCAGGACTCTGACAGAACACGTTACTCATCTGATAGAGCAGGATGAAGGGGGGACTAAACTAATCCAGAAAGCTGGTAGAAGAAACAAACTCTGGAGCTTGGGAAATTTACCATCATGTGGCTAGTCTAAGATAGCAGTTTTCACTTTGCCACTGTACCTGCCTAAAGAACTTGGGTACACAGTCACTAACCCTTACCTAAGAGGCACTGTTTCCTACTGCATGCTTGCTGCATGCATTTGGTGACTGGTAAACATAACAGCCTTGGATATCCACTCCAGCACTACCCTTTCATTCCCTTTACTCACTAGTAATTGCTTGTAGTTGCTCTGACATCTAGAACTTTGTTAAAAACAATAGGCACATAGAAATCAGTGGAAATCAATGGAAAACATGCTTTTTGAAAAGAGGTCCACATTTTATGCTGCCTATACATACACGTTTTGCTCAAAGAGCATTAAAGATGCAGTAGGAAGAAGAGCAGTAGGAATTCCTTTGCAGTATTCTAATGGTAGACTGTTCTTCTTTAAGATTTTACTTATTGTTATGCCTAAACATGAGTAAGTGTTCTTAACTACTTTTCAGTGAAAAATTGGATACTGCCTATTTTTCCCAAGATGTTTGTACTAGTACTTTGCTTTTTGATTCCTCAATTCTTCCCCAGCAAATTAATATGCTGAATAAAAACAGCAATCACAATTTAAGAATATTCCACTTAGTTGCTTCCAAGGCTTCCTGAACAGAGCAGATCTGATCACCTATGGTATGGCACAGTCAGGATGAATGCTTCCCTGACATATTTTCCTGCCTCTGAAGGCAGAGAGCAAATGCATCATGACAGATATACCCCGATTGCTAGTGAAAGTGAGAGCACAGAGCTAAATTACATCTCACAAAAGTTGTCTTCTTTGCCTGTTTGCAAGTAATTCAATTCTTTACACACAAACATGGAAGAAGGGGATAACATAGCAAAGAAGACAGAGGTTGGTGGGCTTTTTTACCCCATTTCTGAGCACAATATCTAGATGCCATGAGAGTGGGAAATCCTCTACTACTGCTCTATGTGCAAATAGGACCTCTATAGTTAATCTCTCTTCAGTGAACAAACTGCCTCATTTACCAGAGACCTTAATGAAAAGCTGTGATTGTGCCAAGAGAAAGCTATTCAATGGGATCTTCTATGAAATGTCCTATGAAGTGTTACCAGGCCCTTAGTGCTTCATTTCCATCAGTAAAATCTTATTCACCTTTTTTATTCTTAATGCACTTTAGCACTCCATTGCTTAGATGTCCATAATATCAGTGGCCTGTGGTGGGAATGTGTTGCAGCAGACCTCTTGTTAGGGGTAGAAATGAGCCAAGACACAGACTCTCATTTAACAATGTGGAAAGGGTCCCGGTTTATTCTTCTTTAAAGATTAGCCATTCTGATTCTGACTACAGCAATCTTCTACTGTTGGCTTCTCTGACAGACTCTGACTGCTGGCTATCTCCTGCTGGAAAATGCCTCCAAGTATTTCCTTCCTGCCTCTGCTTGCAGGCTTTTACCTAGCTCATCTATGACTGCAGGTCAGTTGCTAAGTCCATCAGAGCCAGACTGACCTCACAGCAGATCTTTTGCAGCAGCGTCTTCCTCGTTTTGTTTTTCTTTGTGTCTCTCCAGATTGTTTCTTCTTCCTCAGGGCTCCTCTACCTCTTCAAGGTCTTCTTCCACTAGGTCCTCTTCCTCAAGGCTCTCCCTGACCAGCCAACCCACCCCTTTTATCGCACTTATCTTTATTAGTCACAGCTGTGACCCATTAAGGGCAAGGCTGTTCTTCTTCTTTGGTAATCAGTACAACTGTTACTTATCAGGGACAAGGTCACCTACATTTCCCCCTTTTCTTTTTATTAAAAAATATGTTTAAATAGACATATTTACATAGTCTTAGGATTAACAATTATATAAATATTTGAAAACAATACATATGGTTTACTTGCATATAAAATGACTCTGTTTCTATTTCTTGGGCTGGCTTACCTCTCCTTTATCAACTTGGTGTCTCATAGCACTGTGTGGGTCACCATATTGATGATTTTGTCTCTCAGAGTTCTGTCGCCACTCCCGCAGCACCAGGAGCTGCTTTAGCCACCACTTCCTCAGGTTGTAGCAGGGAAAAAGAGCTGGGGTGGCCAGGGCCAGCAGGCCGGGTGTCCACACGCCCAGCAGTGGTCAGGGGAACGTGGCACTGCCCCAGGACCACGCCAGATGGCAGCCATACCTCTTTTTAAAATCGAAGTCCAGACTTCTGTGGCTCTTCTCCCAGCTGTGTTATTTCTCATGGCTCTTTTTTGGCCACTGTCTCCCCACGATTCCAGACCATGTTCCTTCCCATGACTCAAAGGCCATGTTCCTCTGCAGCTCCTGGCTGGGCAACTCTCGGGATGCCTTATCTCTGCCTTCCTTCTTATCATGTCTTCTCGCTATCATGTCGGGCCATCACAGATGTACTGGACACTCTTCTTCATGTATATGTCACAAGGAAAACATACAGAAGAAGAGAACTAATGTATTCAGAGGTTTACTGTTCTTCAGTCATAACCAGCAAAACAGCACTGTTGATCTGTCCATGCTGGTTTTGGAGTCTTTTGGAGAAGTCAGATGCAAAAGTAGCAGAAGACCTTCTAGAAAACTTGGCTAAATTGTTTAGTTTAATGGATCCAAATTCTCCTGAAAGAGTGGATTTCATATCTGGAGCACTAAAATGGTCCAGGAAAACTTGGACATTCAAAACTACACCAGTTACTAGCTATTACCCTGTGGAAAGAGCAAAACTGTAGTGAATCTCAGTATCACTTCTTGCACTCAACAGATGGTCAGGGCTGTGCAAATATGCTGCTGGAATATTCCTTGTCCCGCAGATACCGCAATGAGGTGGACATGTTTGTAGCTCAGGCAATACTACAATTTCTCTGCTTAAAAAATAAGACCAGCACATCAGTTGTTTTTATGACATACACGTAAAAACATCCTTCAATAGAGAAGGGTCCACCCTTTGTGCAATCACTGCTAAACTTCATCTGGTTTCTGTTGTTGGCAGTTCATGGAGGAAAATTAACAGTATGTACAGTATTGTGTGAACAGTATCAATCTTCACTGAAAAGAGACCCCTGTATAATGAGTACCTAGATAGGATAGGACAGCTCTTCTTTGGAGTTCCACCCAAGCATACCTTGTCCTACGGGGGATTGTTAGGAAATCGTTTAAACAGTCTGATGGTAACTGGGGAAGATAATGACACAGAAGGTGGTCAGGAAGACAGCAGTCCTATCAAGCTCAATTGAATGTTGTTGTCATTGGATGCTGTGTAAATCTGATGATCTGATGATTCCGAAGACACTTTTGGAATTTGAATCCTGCAGTTGTTTCTTGGCTCCTAAAAGGGCTCCTCTGGTCTTTTAGAAATGGTTGCTGGAATGTTTATACTGTCAGTCTATATTATTTATGAAAAAAAAAAAAAAAAGAAAATAAAGAAACCAACAAAAAGTAGCCAAATTAACCAATTGGAGAGGTTGCTCAGTTGCTAGTGGGTTTCCGAACCAGCAGCTGGGACTGATTAAACACAGTCTGCAGTTTCTGATGCAGTACTCCCTTTTGTACATAAAACACAGGGCTTGTGCTTCATGGCATGTAAATAAAGCAATAAACATAGGGCATAAATAAAGCATAATAAAGCATAAACATAAAGCATAACAATAAATATTTCAATAAAGCATAAACATAGGGCTTGTGCTTCATGGCCAATACTATCTCTCTTCTGAGAAAGCTTCCTTGCCTTCTATTCTCTTCCAAGGAAGATCTTGAAAGGCAGGGGGAGCAATTGATTAATTGATTTGCAATGCTGGGGTCAAAAGTACTGAGAGACAAGCCAAGCAGCATAATTTGAGATGCACATCCACGAGACATTGATACAAGAACTTGCTTCCACTGCCATGAGTAACATACATATACCCTTCATACTGCCTGCCCCTCTCCCTCAAGGTTTCACTACCTCAAAGCTCTCCCTGATCAGCCAACCTACCCCTTTTATCACACTTACCTTTATTAGTCACAGCTGTGACCTACTAAGGGCAAGGCTGTTTAATTAGTACAACTGTGATTTACCAGGGGCGAGATCACTTGTAATCCCTTCTTCTACACCTACAGGAATCTGCAGGATTCATGGCTATTCTGTCCTGTAACCAGCCTGTAGGTGGGTCCCCGGATTTGGGATGAGCTTTCAGCTTCTCTCCAGGCCCATCACAGTTTTGGTGCTGGAAGTGCTGGTGCCTGTTCCCACATTGTAATACACAGGTGCAGGATTGCTGTTAACTTACTGGTAGGCCCATTTTTAAGCTTGATGCTCATTTCTTTTGGCCCATGGTGAATTTAAGGACATCAATTCTGCAATAATAAGGGTCATAGCCACTTTTCCTTCCCTGGCTGACCCTCTGAAATGTCACACTGTTGCCCAAGCTATTGGCTGCCCTGCACACCTTGAAAATTTCTATCAGTGACTGCCTGGTGGTCCTATCCAGTTATGTCACAGAGAACAAGCCAGTTTTTAATTGTTTTACTTGCAGCATGGATTGGAAAACTCACATTCTTTCCGAAGTCTTGAACTGAGTTACACATTGTAAAGTTTCATCTGCATAAAAAGGTGATAAAGGAAGTCAACAGTCCTGCTGGGAAAATGTGGGGAACTGTTTTAATGCCAAACTTGATCTAACTGTAAGGTTGCCCCTGCTTTGAGCTACAGAGTCCTCTCCTATTCCACATTATTCAATGAAATACACACCTACAAAACCAGCGCTTGCAGCAGCCTTCTCATGAATTATCTTTACCTTAATCAACTGTGGACTGCACTCAACGGAACCCATTTTAGTTACAAAGTGTTAGAGCACAGAAGAAGGAAATGGAGTGGTAACCAGGGATAGCAAATGGGGCCTTGGCACATAACAGACCAGTTTATTTTTCACAGATAGAGATACATCGCTGACTCTCTTTCTGTTTTCCTTATTGTGGAACACAGCAGTTCCAAGACAGTGTTTTCCTGGTAAGGGTGTATTTACTTCTGTTCATCTGTACCAGAGGAGAGCAGTGATCCACTGGTGAGGGGCAGCTGGCTTTAGCACAGCACTCCCATTACAGGGGACACCAAAGAACTGCTGAAGACTGTGCTGGAGCTAGCATGATAGCATACCCCTTAGCACCAGCCCAGATGCTGCTCAAAGAGAACACAGGGGGCCCTGCAGGTGTAGGGTTATATGGAGTGCCAGGTGCCTCTTTCCAGGGTGATACTGAGGAGGTTGAGGTCTGGCTGAGGTGCAGGGCTCAGGTAAAGAGCTGCCTGGTGCAGAAGCTATGGGAAAAGGCAGCAGACCACATAGCACCAGGGAGGATGAGCAGGTAGGCAACAGGATCCCTCCAAAGAGGTGCCTGTGTAGAGATAAGTGCTGGAGTCTTGTGCAGCAGTGATGGGTGCAGGACTCTGGCTGAGTGAACAGCACTTTGGTTCAGGCATGCACCACCAGTCAGCCCTGCTGTGCACACCCAGAGAACTGTGCCAGGCCATTGACTTCTCAGTAACCAAGGAGTCTACACCACAACTTATCAGGACCTAACAGGACCATCCTGAGCAGGACTAGCCAAAACTAAAACTGCTGTGGCTGTACTCCTGCACCAAGACAAGTTAACTACAAATCAACCACATTACACTGCAGACAACTGTAGCCCCACCCTGAGGCCATTGAGTTCTCCTGTACAGCAGTGTGCTGTAGTTATTTAATTACATTACTATTTAATTATCATTCAATAATTGTTTAATTATAATTTTATAATTATTATATAATTTTATAATTATTTAATCATCAACAATCTCCTTTAACTCCACAGTGATGTCTTATTTTAAAAATTTATCTTCAACAGCTGTTTAATAGGTGGGACAGTTAAAAGGCTATGCTGGACTCTGTAGTAGGTTTGGACTCGCAAGGTGGGAAAGTTGAGACTCCCAAGGTGGAAATGTTGGGAGCCTGTGACTCCTGGCAACAGGAGAATGACTCCTTTTCATCATGTATGTAAGAACTGAAGGCACTCAGGTGCAATGCTCTGAAAACAAATAAACAGAAACAAGCTTAGTTGGGAAAGGCATCTGAGCCCCTCAAGGACAGAGCAAGTCATGGTGGCTGGAGACTTTATTTTTGCTGACCTCTCTGTCTCAGAAGGTTTGCTACTTGTCAGGGCCTTTGATCTGGGGTGCTTTTGTCAAGCCCTCAGACCACAACCGCCTGTCATCCATGTGAGCACCAGTGACACAGCCAAAGGAGAATCTCATGCATGAGCACATCTCTCTGGAGTGTAGCATACATGGTATTTCTTTACATTCTTGCTGGTAAAGGATTAGATCTATCCTGTAGGCAACAGGTACTGTCAGGCATAGAAATAAATAATGCTATATATTTATACATATACACATACATTAAAAAAGGGTGTTTTATATACTGGGTTTCTGATGCATTATTAGAGTGTAGAATCAGAAACTGCAATGTGGTTTTAACAACAAGACTTGGACATTTTGTTTTCAGAGTGCACAACTCTTACTAAACCTTAACAGCAATCTGTTATTCCATATATGGGTGTTTCTGCATATTTTGCATTTCCGAATGCATTAAACTATTATATTCATAAGAATTGCTTTCATGTTCCCTAGGTCCAGAGACAAAACATGACTAAAGAAGTTAAACTGGCAATCCTTTACAAAAAAAAAAAAAAAATAAAGCAAACCCTAGCTGTTTTTTTGGTTGATTGGTTGGTGTTTTTCTCCCAGAGAAGTGATTCATTAACTCTGAGCAAATCCTTTATGTATTCTGTCAGGAAGTTGTTCTGAAGCGATGCGCGGAATAAATAAATAGACTCCATAACTTGGGGTAGTTATGAAGTGGGTATGTATGTCAGCGCCCGGCACAAGTGAGATAGCTCTCCAAAACTTGTGCCCCGAGCCTCAGTCTGACCCACACTTTTATTCTTAAAGACGTTCCATATGCAATACATTGCACAACTTTTTCATGCATCCCCTTGCAACCCCTTGCCCCGCCTGTCCTCGCTTCTCATGCTAAGTAAGTCCACGCCCTTCTGGGCACGCGTGGTTTGCTGTGGTGGTCGCACGGGGGTCTCTTGGTGGTCCTGAGGCTGAAGATTGTGGTCTTCTTCATGATTGAACTTTTGAACTTTTCCTCTCTGCGCGTGCGCTTTTGGTCCTTTGGTGCTTATCTGAGTACGTCTGTCAGTCTTGATAGGCTTGGAGACAGAGGAGCTTCTTTATCTGGGTTCTTTGCCTCTTCTGCTATTGTTCTTTATGCAAGAAGCTTCAGAAATTTGCATTTTCCTATGCCCTTTGTACCAGGCAGAGGTTTCTTAAGTAAAAGGTTAAAAATTCAACACATAACTCTACAAGCTAAATTATAAATGCTTAATTCATTTTGTTAACTCTAAAAATCTCTGTTTCAGTTCTAAAACTTAAGACTTGGAAATAAGCTATTAAATATTAAAATCAGTGTATTTGAAGCACAAATAACTTGCCTGTCATATCATCACATTTGCTGGCTGGGCCTTAAATTTCAACCTCTGACTTTGCTATGTTGCTACACAGTTTTCTTTACTTTCAGCTCTGATATGGCTTAGTATTTACTAAGCCTCAGTTTTGTTAGCAGAACTAGGGAAATTCCTGAGATAGTAAGGAATGTAAATGCTAAAATAAAATATGAGGTCTGCAGTTATGCCTGCTTGTGATAAATGTATCTACCTTTTCATTAAAGACTTACTACTGCTGACTATAATGATTTTGGCAAAATAAAGATGTTTTACTTGATGGGATCTCTGTAGGGTTTTTTTTTCCCACAAGAGATGGAAGAATTTGAACTGAAGGATTTTCTTCTAAGTCTCTGTACTATTGGTGGTACCAATATCAAGAATGGGACATGCCCTGGCTTGTCTGGCCCCTGGTGCTGGCCCAAATAGCGGCAACTATGGTGTTTCACCCCAGACACACTTTTGGCTAGCTGGATGTTGCAGCTGGGCACATGGAGACAAGTCCAGGCAAGCTGGAGCTCAGGTGGTGGTGCGATGGAGCCTCCTCTCACCGAGGGTCCGCTCCTCAGGTTTCCTGCTGCTGGAGAATCCTTTAAGGCTATGGTGAAGGAAAGGAGTCAGTTCTGATGGAGGGTTTAATCCAGAGCTTTTATTCTGACCCACAGGCCTCTGAATGTAGCAACAGCTCCAAGCAGGACTCTGAATCCTATCACTGCTCCATCAGCACTCCCCGGACCACGTGGTTCCCCGGGGGAGGGGAGGTCTCAGGGGACAAAGGACATCTGGATGGCCCAATCCCCCTGGGGGTGGAGGGCATCTTTTGAATCTGCCCAATCACTCGACGCACTTCTGGAATGCCAGGAGTGACAGGCGGTGCTCAGCAGGGGTCAGGGTGGGGAAAGGAGGAGTGATTGACACACCTGGGAGGACAACTTCAGAGGAGAAACCGGAGTTCTGGGGAAACCATGAAATCACACTGCAACACTGTACCTTGTGAAAAATGTGCATATATTTGATATATAATTTTGTTTAGATTATGCAGTCTAATGTGTTCCTTATTATAACCTTTATTTGAAAAGGTATAGTTAATCTGGCAATCAAATAAAAAGTTGAAAGACATACCATATCTTACTGTATAACTTGGAACTCATCCAGAACTTTGTTGGCTTTCCATAGCAGGGCTTTTGCTTCTCTTACTCAGGGGCTGTTGGTGCTTTTAACTAACAAGTCAGCACTTGATTTATCTCTAGTGTGATTAGAACAGTTTTTCTAAAGACTTTTTTCAGGAAGTAACTGTAGAGCTATTATGAAGCAAAACAAAACAAAACAAAAAAACTAATGTGATAGGTACTTACTTTTTTTTTTCTTTTACTTTTTTTTGTAGTGTAGATATAAGAAATTGAATTTTTCTTTTGTTTTCCATTGCAAGACAAAGAGTGCACAAACATAATCTAATACTTTTATTGTCTCTTCAGCTGTGAGATTTTGGGAAAAAAAGAAAGGTATCCTATTCAAGTGAACATCAGGATTTACTTTTGATTCAGATATCACCAACTTGGAGAGGTGAAAAAACCACAAATCTGAAACCTCTCTTGCTTAGGAAGGTGATACTTCATGAACCACTTCCTTTCATGAGCCAAAACAGCATTATCCCTCAATTTCCAAATATTGATGTGCTAGTTTAAACCAACTGAAACCAACCCCCCTGTAGCTCTTCTTCCCTACTGGTTGCCAACAGGAGGGCACATTCAAAGCAACTCCTGTGCTTTAAGTTCTTGGTTCTTAGAAGCCACAATTTATTTTAAACTTTCCTTTTCAACCTCCACATATGGTTTCTGTCATTCCTCTCTTCCAATTACTTACAGCAATGAAGGGAATTCAGAAAACAGAAGTCAACAATATAGAAGATTTCAGTAACCTAGAAACACTTTTGCTTATGGCTCTATAGGATAGGTACCATTGGATTTCACACTTCCACACTTCACCAACATGTAAAGAACACATTCTATAGAAACAGATATTTAGCAAGATTCTATTTGGGAAGCTAATGATTCTCACTCCTGTCATGTGAGTGGATGGATGAAATTGTTCGTAGCTCTCTGAGAAACCAGGAAATGGGAAGGCCAGGAGAGACCACTAAAAAACAGCACAGCTCCATCTGCTTTTCATCCACTACTTCCATATTTATACAGTCTTATAAAATCCTCTGGATCTCACCTGGACCTGACATGATTATTTATTTTCAGTTTTTTTGAAGCTTGCTTACAAATAAATTGCTTCATGAAAGAATTGAGCAACTGAATTTCATCATACTGAGTGTCAAGAGAGCTCTGGTATAATGAACTGTGTTCCTTAAGAATAAAAACATGATGTGATATTGACACCATATCAAACTTACTTAATCTTGTACATAAATTTAGGATGATGTATCAGAACTTTCATTTCTCAGTTATATCAAATGTTTTCTATCTGTCACAGTATGTTTTCTCCCTAGATATAAAGAGTACAAGAAGGTTACAAAAGGTTTGGAAGATCCAAGGTGCAAAGTTTGCTCCATTTATCAAATACACCTCTACAAAGCCAAGAAACCTGTAAAAATGACAAGTTTCCTGTACTGCCTGCCCAGAAGTTGCATAACTTGAGTTTAATGAAGTTATAGAATCCAAAGTGCCACAAAATGTTTATCAGGATGTAAAAAGAAGTAAATTTTCTTTTCAGAGGCCTTACATTTTTTTCCTAATCTTGTCTTACTAATCTTGTCAAAACAAAGACAATGGATGCTCAAAGAATTTTGTTTGTTTTTATCTGTGAGGCACTTTGTTTAAAAAAATATGAAGAAAAAAATATGAATACCACCTAAGAAGTGGTAGTTTTATCCTGTTTGTTTCATCTTTCAGTTACCAGCCTGTCAAGCAACAACTCCTGCATGAGGAAAAAAAACACTTCTAATGAGTTATCACATTTGTGAATGTGACAGCTTCAGTAATAATTCTTTACCTCACTTTTTTTCTACTGTCTAGCGCAGCAGGTGTGCTACACATGTGAAACAGAAAGGATGGCTAGCCTTCAACTGCTGCCACACTCCCTGGCTGCTGGCAGCAGATGTTTTGGCAGACTTGGCTGAGACAACCGTTGGATGGTTTAGGTTGTTTTGACTGGTTATACAGATTGCACCCAGAGAAGACGGGAAGTTAAAGCACAAAAACTTAATTCTTGCCCCTGTGTTACAGCTTATAAGTATTTATCTGGAGAGTCAGTTGTTAAAAAATAGCCAAAATCTCACACTTCATTTATATCTCAACCATAAAAACTACCATTCTTCAGTCTTCTATCACAGAAACCTTGTAATTACCTGCCCTGAATAAGTGATTCAGTAGTGTATGTAATTATTTGTTAATTGAATGCATTTTCACCTTTTTATAAAAATATTAATTGATTACTTCCTCAGGCTTTTGAAACAGTCAAATTCTGATATGATAAATTTCCCAGATTGTAGGAAAGACTTGTTCACATGAGTTTCAGCTTTCCAAATCTTGGGCCTCTGACTCTTAAGAGAAGAACTATTAGATCAATTAAAAAACCCCCACATTTAAAGAGGACAGGCTATGTTGGAAAGAAAGGCAGGACAGGTCAATGGAATGTCACTTAACCTGCTCCTCTGTTTGACTGCCTTTAACACCTAAATCCAGCCTGAACACCTAGTTTGAAGTTCTGACATTTGTCTCTTGTCCTCACAGTGTGTGGTCCTATAAAGAACCTTGGTCCATCCTCATTAAAACCTCTGTGTCAGTACTACCGGAGTGCTATGAGATCTCCTGGTAACTGTCTCTTCATCAGGCAGAGTAAGTCCTGCTCCCTCAGCCTTCTCTGCACAGGACAAGTGCACCAACCCCTAACCACTCTCGTGGTTCTTCACTGAACTTGCTACAGTAGCTTGTCATGCTCTTCCTTCACGGAGGTCAAAACTGAATGCAATAGTCTAATATTGTAGTGCTGGGGAGACAGTTGACTAGCTGTGCTCCTGGACAGTACAGGATGCTGTTGATCCTGGTTGTTGCAAGTATGCACAGCTGGCTCATTGACAACCAGGACACCCAGGACCTTTTCTGCAGTGCTACCCTGCTGCCTGTCTGCTCATTTGGAGGTCAAAGAAGGTGTGTTCCCTGATAGACAATGATGGTAACAATAATTGAGAGAAAAGCTGAGGTACTCAACAACTTCTTTTGCCACAGTCTTCAACGGTAACCCCTCTTTCCACATCTCTTGTGTGGACAAACAGCAGGATGGGGACTGGGGGAGCAAAGTCTCTCCTCTAAGTAAAAATCAGGTTCATGGCCACCCGAAGAACTTGAACATACTTAAAAGTCTATGGGAGTCAATGAGATGCATCCTAGAGTCCTAAGGCAACCAGCTGATGTAGTTGCCAAACCACTGTCCATGACATTTGAAAAGTTGTGGCTGTCAGGTGAAGTCCCAGGTGACTGGAAAAGGGAAAACATTGTACCCATCTTTAAAAAGAGAAGAAAGGAGGACCCCTAGAACAACTGACCTGTGAGCATCACCTCTGTGCCTGGGAAGATCACAGAACAGATCCTGCTGGAAGCTGTGCTAAGGCACATGGAGGACAGGAGGTGATTTGGGACAGCCAGCATGGCTTTACCAAGGGCAAGTCCTGCCTGACCAACCTGCAGGCCTTCTATGATGGAGTGACTCTGCTAGTGGACAAGGGAGGGGCAGCAGATGTCATTTATCAGGACTTTGACATGGTCCTCCACAACATCCTTCTCTCTAAATTAAGAGAGATGGATTTGATGGGTAAACTGTTACATGAATAAGAAATTGGTGACATCCAGAGGGTAGTCAACAGCTCAGAGTTCCAATGGACATCAGTAAGCTGTGGTATCCCTCAGAGGTCTGTATTGGGACCAGTGTTATTTCATAGATGAAGTGCACCCTCATCTAATTTGCAGAAGACTCCAAGCCGAATGCTCAGGTTGACATTCCTGAAAGACAGGATGCCAACCAAAAGCACCTGTACAAGCTCGAGAAGTGGGCCCATGGAAATGTCGTGAGGATCAACAAGACCAAGTTCAGGGTGCTGCACCTGGATCAGGACAACCCCCAGCAGCAGCACAGGCTGGGGATGAACAGAGGGAGAGCAGCCCTGTGAGAAGGACTTGGGGGTGTTGGTGGGTGAGAGGCTGGACATGACCCAGCCATGGGCACTCCCAGCCCAGAAAGACAAACATGTCCTGGGCTGCATCCAAAGCAGTGTGGGCAGCAGGGAGGTTCTGCCCCTCTGCTCTGCTCTGGTGAGAGCCCACCTGGAACCCTGCATCTAGTTCTGGGGTCCCAGCACAGGAAGGTCATGGACCTGTTGGAGTGACTCCAGAGGAGGGACACCAAGATGATTAGAGGGAGGGAGCATCCCTCCTATAAGGAAAGGCCGAGAGAACTGGGATTGTCCAGCCTGGAGAAGAGAAGGTACCTAATTGTAGCCTTGCAGTACCAGAGGAGAGCTTACAAGAGAGCTGGAGAGGGACTTCTTAAAGTTCCTCTCTAGGAACTTTAAGAATAAATAAAGGTGTGTATTGGCAGGAGGAGGAAATGGCTTCAAACTGAAAGAGAGTAGCTTTAGATTGGATATTACAAAAAAATTATATTCTGTGACAGTAATGAGGCACTGGAAAAAGTCACCCAGAGATGCTGGGGATGCCCCAGCCCTGGATGTGTTCAAGCTGAATGGGATTTTTTTTTTCATTGGTCTAATGAAAGGTGTCCCTGCACACAGCAGAAAAGTTTAGGTTCCTTCCAACCCAAACCAACCCTTTGATTCTATGATGGGATTAATTTCTCCTGTCTGTTCAGGTCCCTGTAGATGGCAGTGTAATGACTGCTCCTTCAGCTTGGTGTCATGTGTGAACTTGACATCCCTTGACAATACTGCTGTCACCTTCTCATGATCTTGATAAATGCTCAATGCCCAAGGCCCAGGAGAGACCCCTGTAACACTCCTCCCACTATGGCCTCCAAGCAAAGTTCAAGTATGACCCATTAACCCCTACCTGCTGAGCTCAACCATCCAACCAGTTTTTTACCCATCTAGTTGTCCACCCATGTGGAACCATAATGTTCCACTTTGGATACAAGAATGTTGTTGGAGACGAGTCATAAACCTTGCTGAAGTCAAGGTTACACTAGTGTTCTCTCCTAAAAAGATCTACACATCTGTCATGGAAAGCAATCAAGTAGGTCAGGCACCACTGACCATTGTCAAATCCAATATTGGCTGTTCCTCTCTGTCTTCTTCCCCCATGAGCCCAGAACTGTGTTCCAAGAGGCCTTGTGCTGTGATTTTTAAGAAGATTGAGGCAAGGCTGAGTTTGTGGAAGATAGGACGTATCATTATGTGTTTTGGCTGATTCATTGCCTTCAGCAGGCACACATCTTCAAACAGAGAGGTTTCACACTCTTCCCTCTTCCCTATCCTCCTGTGTGTCTGGGGCTTCATACAGCTCTGTAGTATCTTAGATATGTTTTCTAAATCATGTTTGTAGAAGCAATTAGAAGTATTTCAAAGCTTATTTATGCAAATCTTTCTACCATCATAAAATGTCATATTATGCTTTCTTTGGTCTCTTAATTATTTCTACTGTTTCCCCTTGAGAAGGTCAAGTCCTTCTGATCATAATTACTTTCATATTCACAACACGGAAAGGAGACACAAAGAGTAGTAAAAACTAGAAGACGCTAACAAATTTTAGAACTTCACTCTTGGTCTACAGGACAAGGATTTATTACTCAAGAGATTTATTACACCAGCTTATTACACCCCTTGCCAAAATGCAGATAAATCAGAGCCAAGAACAAAAATTTTAACTACCCTATGTTGTCTCTCATTGCTTAATGGAGGTACCTGTCTGCTGTTTTGAACAGCTCAGTGTAGATTCTCAATACAAAGCTGAGATCAAGGCAAGTTGACATGCAGACAGCATACATCTATATACACAAAATCCAAAGTAATAGCCTCCTTTCTTGTCCCAACCTACTCCATCCATAATAGGTAACCCAACATAATAAGTCAAAGAAACAGAGGCATTCCAGAGACTAGCATCATAGAAACATCCAGGTATGTAAACACTTTCCAAACTAGCAACAAGAAGGTTAAGCGAACAAAGGACAAAAAAGCCCTGTGTTATGGAGGAGAGACACTTGGAAGAAACCCTTATATTTTCTCATGAAGTCAGAGATGTTGAGTGTAGAAGGCAAAACCTGTGGCAAATAATTTTCTTCTGCCAATGCATCATCACAAATCTTCTTGAGGCGCAGCTTTGTGTGCTCTAAGATGGTATGACGACAGGTTAGCAAAACCTTCTAGATTAATGTCATGGCAAGAAACTGTAGGTCTTACCTCTGAGTCCAGTGAAGGGCAACGAAGATGGCAAAGGGGCTGGAGAAGTCTTCCAAGGAGCGGCCAAGGGAGCTGTGGCTGCTCAGCCGGAGAAAAGTAGGCTCAGGGGTGACATTATCAATCTCTACAGCTCCATGAGAGGAGCTTAGGGCCAGGTGGGAATCGGCCTCTTCCCAGAAGCAGCTAGAGACCGCAGAAAGAACCCACTCTAGCTACGCCAGGGGAGGTTTAGGACGGACGCTAGGCGGAGTTTCTTCACAGAACGCGCGGTCGGAGGCCGGGCCGGGCTACCCAGGGAGGCGGCGGGGCCTGCGCCGCCCGAGGTGTTGAAGGACAGGCCGGGCGCGGCGCTGAGGGCGCGGCCGGCAGGGGGCAGCGTGCGCCGCCCGCCGGCGCTGCCGGGGCGCCGCCCCCGCCACCGCCCCGCGGCGGAAGCGCGGGCGAGCGAGCGGCAGCCGGCGCGGAGCGGGCGGGCGTCCGGCGGGAATGGCGGACGGGGCGCGCTCGCTGCGCGGCAGCGGCAGCCCGGCCTCCAGCCCGGTGCTGAGCGGGCGGGGCCGCGCCGCGGCTGGGGGCAGTAGCCCGCCGGGCCACGCGTTCCGCAGGGTGACCCTGACCAAGCCCACCTTCTGCCACTACTGCACCGACTTCATCTGGGGGCTGGCCGGCTACCAGTGCGAGGGTAAGGGGCTGCCGGGGCGGCGGCGGGCGTGCGGGACCTGCCGGGGGCGCGTCCGGGACGAGGTGGGGGGGGAGGAAAAATTGCCTAAACCCACTACTGATAAAAAACTCTCTTCATAATTAGTATCAACAAGCTATAGTACTAAAATCTAATTTTAAAATCTAGTGCAAAACCATAATACTAAAGCGTAATACTGAAATACAGTAGTAAAAACAATGCATTCAATCACGAAAAGAAGTGTCAAATGGTAGTAATCAAAATTCCAGTAATAGTCTAATAATAACAGTCGTAAATTGCAAAAATCAAGTCTGAAAACTACAGTAGTGCTGAAAATTGTGCTCCTATTTTAAATTGTAGGACTAAATTCTAGTAATAATAATTCCTAACAAAAATAATGTAAAATCAGAGATGTGTTGCTGCTCACTCCTGTGTGGTGATACCAGTGTGTGCTGTGATCCAGCAATGCCCCAGCCTATCCTGGGGTAGACACACTGTGAGCCACCAAGCACCCCAGTGGATCCATCTCAAGCGCACCCTTATCTGCTGAAAGGCCTGATCCCATGGAGAATCTGAGACTTGTGTGGAATTTGAACCTTTTAAACATTGGCTGACGCCAGGAAGAGGAGAAAGAATTGCTAGATTTCCTTGCTGGACTACGCAGCAGCTGAGGTTCTTGGAATGGATAAAAATAACTTTTTCTGATGCAGCAAAATCCAATGGTGTCATAGCAAAAAGAGTGGATTTTTGTGTCCCTGTTTAAAGGAAAACAAACATGCCACTACCAACAACAAAAAACACAAACAAAACAGCACAAAACATGATGTCTTCATGAGCATATGCAGTCCAGCTTGCTTGGGTTGCAGCTCCCAGGCCAGGTCCAAAGAGTCAGGTTGTACAAGAGCCTCATTTTTTGTGTGAGTGTCAAACAAGGCTGTAGGTGTAGAACAAGTAGCCTGCAGTTCTTGACATAGCTCCTGCCTTTTGTCATTGCCAGGAGTAAAGAGAGTGCTGGATTAAGTTGGGTGGAAGTCATGTTCCTGTGTCGTGCAAAGCAAGTCTTGCAAGGATGGTTTTATATTTGCTTAAAAGTTTTCTGAGAGAAATGTTGTTCTGTCTGTGTAGCATAAGGTCATTGCTTATCCTAATAAACAAAAAAGTCCCAAGCTCACATGATAATTTCTTTCAATGTGAAAATGCACAAAGCCAGTCTTCTGTGGTCTCTCTAACACTGACTTAAAAAATGGCAAATTTTTTGAGTCATGAAACTGGGCATTCAGGTGCCAGTTTGTAATTTAAAGATCTGAATAGTTTTGGTAATGCTAACAGGTGATGCTAGCAAAATGTGAAAGGACCAGAATGTCCTGAATGTCTCACTTTTTTTTTATCCACTCACATATAACAAAGGTAGTGTATTCCTGCAAGTTACATTTAGGATTTTTTTCCTAGTTTTCCGCTTCAGTTGGTGTTCTGGAACTGTTCTTCCCCTTTGGCTTTTCCAGCAGAATTCTGGATAAACATCCTTAGTACCACTGTCTAATGACCATATGCTGATGGGGCACTTCCAAGCTGCATGGTTAAAATCTCTTTTAAAACTATCTCTGAAAACTCCACCCCAAACAAGTCACCTCTGTGAACGGTAATACAAGAGAGGAGAAATACTCTCAGTTTTTTTAGCTCTAACATTCTCTGCTTAGAGTGTGTAGGAAAACCCTGTAATGGCACCTGGCACATCAGTGTCTCCACTTGGTTTTTTTTGTTTGCTTGGGTTTTTTTTGTTTATTTTTTGTCCTTTCATCTGTTTTCAACCAACTATACTTAGAGTCATGTTTGTCTTTCCAACAACTTGCTGCTAAACAACAAATCTCAAAACCACCTGGTGGGTCATTTGCTCATGTGTCTACTGTTGTCAAGTTCTAAGTTATTTAGTGAGTGCTAATATGATTTCTCAAACAGTATTTTAAGTAAATTCCATTTAATAGTTACCTCCTTGTCACGTTTACCTTGACTAATGGAGTTTGATCATTGCACTTTAGAAAGTGATAGGAGTGCCAGGCTGTTAAAACAAAAAAGTAACCCACCCAGCTATTAGAGAAGGAAGTATTTGCTGTAGACTTGAAAAACATGGTAATAATTGCTACCTCCTTTTTCTTCTCTGCAGAGAGTCTAGGTTTGCAGGTGTAATTGCAGCTGTCTTTGAACTCGGTTTGAAGAACCACCTACAGGCTTCAACATGAAGCCATCGAGGGGCCTTTTTCTAAGTGGATTTGCAGTGGTTGCTCTTCCAGATCTGTAGGTTCACATGTTCAGTCTCCTGATGCTGCTTGTGTTGACATTCCCTGAAGCTGGTTATTACCAAAACAGAAAGCTTCCAATCTTTGAAGGGAACCAAGCATGCCCATGGTGTGACTCGTCCAGTTATTGAAAGGAAAGGAAAAAAAAAAAAAAAAAAAAAAAGAAGAAACAAACCAGAAAAGCCCACCTCTTATGTGTTATTAGTTTGAGTAGCTGTATGGCCTAAATCACCTGGTTTTGTGTTTTAATTGTGATTGAACTTTAGACCCTTGGAGAATGGCATCTTCTATGTGTGAATGACAAGTTTGTAGGGTTTTTCTGTAAACTTATCAACTACTCAGTAGACTGGCACGTGTGCCCATGTGGCTTACATAGCTGTGTAGTAAAAGTACAAGAAAATACAAGAAAATATATTGTATTCTCAAAACATTCTCATAGTGGAGGCCAAGATGGTCCTTAGGTTTTCTCTGGGAATTCCAAAAAGCATGTGGAAGAGATGCTCTGATGCTCTCCATAAAAGGCACAGTGTCCTTCCTGCGTCTTTTTTTATTGTTTAAAAGATACTGTTTCTCACTCCAGTGGGGGGGGGGGGGCAGACCACTGTCACCAGCACTTTGTGTGGGATTGAAGGTACTCCAGGGGAGAATTGCAGCTCTCTTGCTTAGATTGGCAAGATATTTTTACAAGTGAATTTTATAGGGAATGCAGTACTCTTCCTATGAGGAATAGGTGTCCAGTTGGGACTGAAGATGTCACTGTATTAAGCTTATGTGCACATATTTATGTAATATCAGTCAACCAGGCTTGCATCTGTGGTTTATTCACATGTGCTCCCCACTCTGATAAATCTGTTTTCTGTAAACCTTTTGTAAAGAACTGTTTTTCTTACCACTTTGGTATTTGTACCTGTGACTTCCTTTCATAAGTGTGTATGTGACAGAGTAAGTGAAGCTTGAGTTGTAGCATGGAAAACTACTCTCTTATATTGCTTTTGCTTTCCTAAGCATGGTCATTTCAGGTTTGAGTGGGTTTAAATTTCCTCAGGCTTGCCAAAGAAGAGGCAGTGTAAATGACTGAGGTTTTGTGCATGTGTGTATGCATCTTAAAAATTAAAAATACTGGATATATGAAGTCTGTATAAGAAGTGTAAAGACAGCTCTTACTGGTAGTTCACAGAAGGACCAATTTCATACGCTAAAAGGTAGCTAGCAGATATTTTATACTGGAGTTTGGGATTAGTTTCAGCCACCAGTAAATACATTTCTTTTATTTTGCATAAAACAGTTAAAAAAAACAAAAAAAAAAAAAACAAAAAAAAAACAACAAAAAAAACCAAACAAGAGTTGGAGGAATTGTGGATCTGTACATTGTGGGGGCTACAAATATTTCCAGTTCCATAAAACTTTATAATGTAAAGTCAGTTTGGTTTATTTTGACCAAGGATAAAATGTAGGTGATTTAAGTAATAAGCAAGTTTGATTGAAAATTTACAATTGTTTAACCATTTTAGTTTTTTTTATATCTATGTATTCCATTAGAATCTTTATGGGAAGCTGCAGTCATGGACTTCTTGATATGTATTTGAGCAGATAGGGCACTTTCTTGATATGAAAGCTCTAAGTCAAATAATATTTTGGGGAAACAACACCTTTATTTTCTGTTTTTGTTTTTGGGGGAGGAGTTGAGGAGATTTTGGTGGGGAGGGGAAGGGATGAGTTAAATTATTTTTTTTAGGCTTCTAAGCAGACCATCCAAACTTATTCCAAGGTGCATAAAGCTTTGTTTCTCTTAATCTGATTTAGATGTTGGCTGACAACACCAGCTTTTCCAGAATAAAATGTAAACGGTGGATCTGAGTTATATTTATGCCAAAAAATCTCAGATTTGGCAAGACAGCCAGAAAGCTGCTGTGCATGTCCCAGTTAAGGACAATCCCTGTTGTTCCTTCTTGATTTAGGAGAGCCTGGAGATGTTCAGACAACATTTGCAGCAGTCTTCAGATGCATAATTTGGACAAATTTTGTATGTAGTCTATTAGATTTAAGGGCTGTTCTAAGAAAATAGAGTCAGATAGGGAAGGTGTGTTAAAGCTGGGAGTTTGTTGAGATACGGAAGTAGTAGCAGGGAATAAGGGGACAAGGAGCAGTCTTCTTGGACTCTCATCCTTTCTAGTTCTGTTGTTGAGACAAACACATGAAACATCCTTGACCCTACAGTTTTCATTCAGATCTGTTTTGAAGGAAGTGAGTGATATCTGAGATTGCCCCAAGAGTCTTAATGCTTACAGTTCAAAAGGAAAAACATATTCTTCCTTCTTGTGATGAGCTTCACTTGCTTTTGGTGCATTACTACAATCCAATTTTGCTTCTATCCTTCAACCGGTTTATGTTTTCAAGACTTTGCTGCCTTTATTCTTCAGTGGTTTTCTTGCTGGTAGTGGGGCCTTTCTGTGCAACAACAAGGTATTTTGGTGCTGAGATATTTGAGTGAATGTGACTTTACTGCATTTAAAACTTAGATGGAACAAAAAAAGAGGTCAAAAAAGGGAAAAAAAAACCAAACACACACACCCCAAAAATCCACAAAATAAAACCTTACACAGAAACTTGTCTCAGTTCAGCTGATACACATTGAGAAAAATGTTTGGAGCATTGACTGACACATTGAAAAATGCAATTTACTGTCTGTATTTGAAGGATAATCTATTTTATACTGAAGAGAATTCATTCTTTTCTTTTCCTTGCCTCTTTCTGACAGTACCTCAGAGGAAAATATCACTGTCACCATCAGTGATGCAGAGAAAAGGGCAGGGTGCTTTGTGAGAATGCACACAGCTTTTGTAGCTGGAAGCTATAGTTTGTGTTGATAGCATTAGCTCAGATTTCAGTCCAGAAACCCAATTAGGTAGTAAATAACTTACTGCAGAAAGTGCTAAAGCCTGTAATCCAATACCAAGTGTTTCACAGCACTTTCATATATCATCTGTGTTACTGCCTCAGTCTGACTCGTTAAGCAGTGACAAAAGCGCTGAGGAAGATGCTTATCAATCCATCATGGTGTGAAGTCACTGCAGCTGGTGCCCTGCATGTTGTCTTTCTAGATGATCATTTATCAGACATATTTTGTTCAGGTGTTTTCTCAGCTGTCTTCGAGGGTAGTACCTTGGGCTCCTTTTAATCTTGCACAAAATTTTTCCATCTTCTTCTGGTAAGTTTCCCACAGACCATAGTTCTTGCAGTCCTGTGCTAAGGGTCTAAAAATTGCTTCACAGCAGGGACACTGCTATGTCAATGGTCATTAATTACCGAGTTATAATTGTAACTCATGGTGGGGCCTCCTACAATTACTGTCAGGGGGAACGGCATGTGAAGTGCTTAGTTTTCATTCTCCTGTGTTCAGTTTGCAACAAATGTTTCTGTTGATTTCACCCATCAGCACCACTCATACTTGGAATTATAAATACAAGGATAATAAGTTTTGCCGCTTTTTTTTTTTTTTTTTTTTTTGTTTTGGTGGGTTCCCTCTGGGCATGGTGCCTTTGCTGATCTGTTTTCTCCTTTTTTGATTACATGCTGTTTATAACTTGTCCATAATATTGCTTTACTTAGAAGTAAAGCAATCCATAGAAAGCCAGTTCTCTTCCTGATTTTGGAGCACCTTTCTCAGGTGGCAGCTCTGAATTTTCATTGAACCATGCTGTACCCAGATGACCTTTACTTTTTGGTTATGTCACTTGTTTCTTCCAGATGTGTCTCTAACTCTGAATTTCATTAGCTCAAACTGACATACTTCTGGGCTACTTGTTGCTCAGTTAGATCCATCCTGAGCTGGCTCTTGAAAGTACCTTTGGTGAAACTGCTTTTGCAACACTTACAGAAAACAGGTGACTAAGTTACTTGAATTTGTTTAATTTGACTCAGCTCCAGTGGGGAAAGAGCAGATTGTGTGTATAGCATATACCCTTTTCTAAATGATTGAACAATACATGCTGATCAGCTCCTGTTCTTTTTGCGTTTTGCCCTCCTCCAGTCTCTGTTTCATGGTAACTTTCAGTCTGGGGGAAGCCTGTTAGGAAACACTCCCAAGCAGAGAGAGCGAAACCTAACCTGTGTATATCACAGTGTGATAAGGAACATGTTGGAAGCACACTTTTTTTTTTTTTCTCTAAGCATACTACCACAGTATTCTTCCTTATTGTTGCCTACTGTTGTCTCACTTGTGGAAGTTTGTTATTCAGTAGAGTACAGTCAAACCCTCATTTCACTTCCTGTTCTTATTTAAGCATTTTTATTTGTTTGCCACTAGAAGAATGGAGGTGGGGCTATGTGTATATTCATACATATATATTCATATATATTTATATGAATTTGTTGTTTTCTTTCCTCTGTAAGATTGAATATCAGTGGAACGAGCTTACTTGGAAATATGTTTAGGATTATTAATGTGATGTGCTGGTATCACTCACCTGTTTGGCTTCTTTTTAAATTATAAATAGTTGTGTGATATAATTGTCATGGCACTTACTGTTGTAAAAATAACATTGTTTAAGATCTAGAACAGCTAGCACAATGGACAATGCTGTATTTGATCACAGTTTAATCTGTGCCTGAAGGTTTTCCATACACAATACTGCTAGAGACATTCTGAATATTTAGGTAAACAGATTTTCTTGTAAGAGATTATTGAATTATTGAATAATTTGAACTTCAGGGGTTAAAATAGGAGCATTGTGTTGTTCTGAAGGGTAGTATTAGGTCATGGTGGCTAGGAAATACAACATCTAGTTCGAGTGCAAGAATGCATAGAAAAAAAACCTCAGTTCCTCATTGCTTTTCTTTCTGCTTGGCAGCTTGTGTCACTTTTTGGTGTTTTGGTTTGTCATGCTATAATTCAGGAAATTAGTCTTTTTGTGCAATACTTTCTCTGCAGAATGTGAAAATAATAACTGGTACACCTTGTTAATCGGTGAATGTAAGAAATAATCCACTAACCAGTTTCTTAAGTGGTTCAAGCAAAAATACTTCCTCAGTGCTGAAACCATTAGGTGGTTAGGATCTTTGCCTGGAATCATCATAAATGCAAGGAAATTGGTAAGATTCCCCTAAGCATGAAGATGGCATGAGGGAAGGCTCTGAACATAAAGTCAAAAAACTGATTGCATTTGAGACTGTGAATGCTTTATTTCAGAATAAAAAAGGCTTTTTTGTGAGATGACAGATTTTCTTCAGAATCTAGTCAGGATGGCAGAGTGTAAATCATCACACATACAAATTTGCATGGGAAACTGATTAGGACTAGCAGTCCTGGAATGTATCTGCTATGAAAAGAATCCCTTAGAATTAAAACAAATATGTGGGCTGAGCAACAACCTAGGAGAAACTGCGTTTTCACATTCAACCTCTTCTCAAAACACTATCGATACAGAGTACTGGAAAAGCTGATTTAAAAATTTTTGGATATTCACAAATATTCACATAATTTAAAACTCTCAAGACACTTTTGCAAGTTGTTGCACAGATTTTGGGTGGTTGCTGTTGGATGTCCCAGTGGCATAGTACAGCACTGGAGCAGTTGTGCCTGGTAGGTGTGCATGTGAGCTGTGAGTAGAGTGTCTGCCCTCACTGCTGACAGTGGTCCGTGGTAGTAAATAGCAGCCCTTTCAAAAAGGAGTCACAATCCCTTTGTCCTAGAAGGGGTTGAAAATGGTTTTCAATTGCTATTATGTTTGATGCTCCAACTCTCTGTCCGGCTGCTGGGCAGACTAATTCTGTCAACAGAAGATGTTGAGTAAGAAACCAAACACGTGATCCAAGATGAGGGGGGGTGAAAGAAGAGATATAACCTTAAACAAGAAGAACTTAAAAGATTCCTGTTTCAATTTCTGTGCAGAAATTGAAGTACAATTCAAAAATGAGTACAGATTTAAATGCTCATATTTTCTCTTGTGAAGAAGTTAACTAACAGCAGCTGGGACTTTTAGGCCTTGGTTGCCAAAGCCTTTTTTAAAAAATAGGCTGAAGTAGAAGGTAAAAATACTAGCATGTTAAAAATACTCTTCAAAACAGCCAAATATCATTGTGTCCATTTTGGTTTTGCCCTCTGTTGTTTTGTTCCTATTATATTTCTTTCCAGAATAGTTCCTGCTTGGCAAATGCGTAAAGATTTCTTGACATTATTGTATTTCACGTTCTGGCACTTTTTGTTAAGGTGAACCAAATAGATTATTTAAAAGTAAATCCATAAGATAATGGAGATATATTACATTTTTTTGGGTTTGCTTTCTCACTTTTGCTTTTGCTCAGTGTAAGTTTTTTTCTCAAATATGCTGTGCTGGGAAACTTTAAGAACATTTCACTGTGTGTTGATAATTCATGTACATAAAAAGCTGATTATGCTAAATAGTAAATTACAATTGAGTGCTACAAGAACGTTCTGTCTGTTCAATTGAGAAGACCGCACCAAACAACACTAAAATGAAATGAATGTATGAGCCTTGATATAATTTGGTCCCGCTTTGGGAAAGATTTATGGCTTTTCAGGGAGAGATTTTGAGTTTTAGTGTTCATGAACAGAGTTATTTTATTTTGGAAGTTCTGGTATATTCACCAGTGGTATATATAATTTGTACTGCAGGCTTCTGATGTCCATACAGATATAAACACTCATCTTCTATGAATTTTGTATGATCTTAGATATATGAAAGAGGCTGTTGCTTTAATTCAGGAGAAATATAGTTCTCAATCTCATCAGTGACTCAAGCCTAAGTGCTGGAACTAAAATCCTCACTTTCTAAAAAAGAATCTTTCTAAAATACTTGAAGAATAAAATGAAGAATCGGGATTAAAAAAAAAGTCACGGAGATCAGCACTTTCAATTTGTCTTTTGGAAGTAGTGCCTTCTTAGTGTTTTGTTTTCCCAGTTCACCGCTTGTGAATCACTTGCCTTTAGTTTCCTGACAATGTCAATAGCTGTGTAGTAACCACACTGGAGAAAATAGTGAATGTACTTATCCAGTTGGCACCGGATTCTGTTTATTTGCTTTCTGCATTTTTCCCCTCCATTACTTCCAGGTCTGAGTATTTTTCACTCAAATCCTATAGTTTTATACACTTCTGAGTGTGATGCAACTTGGAAATGAAGCCCTATAGGAATGACAAGTAAAGGCTGCCATGGCAGCTCTGGGGTATCTTGGTTTTTTCCTTGTTTTGTGTTGCTAGGAAGAATTGAGATGCCTTAGATAATCCAGAGATTACCCAAATTTAATGTGGAAGAAAATTTATTGTGGATTTATGTAGATTAATAGTGGGACCCACGTTTTAAATGTATCCAACTTTCCTTGAAAAATTGTAACCGTGCTGTGGAGGTTTGTGGGTGCTACTGCAACTAAGCTTAGCAGTGATTTTTCTTCTAGTATCTTCAGAACTTTTTATTATATTTTTATGTTCTGTGTTCAGTTTTTAAGAGGCAGAAGAGGGATTGCAAACCTCCTCAGTTATATCACTGAGTGGAAAAGACTTGGCAGTGAAATGCTGCCTGGCTCTCCTTGGTCCAATCAACATCTTTTGGGTGTTTTGGAGGGAACTCTCAGTTTCCTCCACTGCTAAGAGCATAGAGCTAACTCACTGAGTTCCTGTGTGCATGGGATACATGTGGGGTTTACTCTGTGTGTCTCTGGTGATATGCCCCATAGGTGCAGAACTGGTGTGTTTTGCACATTGGTCTGTAGCCTGTAATGTTGAGAATGTCTCCAAGTCTTTGGGTACTGTGAGTGTCCAGGCAACTGTGTCCATATCACATTTTTCTGCCAAAATTCCATCACAGTTTACGAAGTCCTACTGTGCATTAAGTTCAGCTAAGATCTACCCTGTTTATTTAAGTGTAACTCAAATTCTTCTTTTTTGAAGTTGGAGATATGCTACTGTTATTTCCCTTTTATGTGTATAGAGGCATTTCTGCATGGGTATGTATAATGTAGCAGAATATTTTTTCATAGGAGACGTCTGTGTTGTTTATTGCGGAGGATGGCACCGACATGGCAGTGTGTGGATTTATTTGTACTGGGTAACAAGTAATGGTGGTGCAGGAGGCCACATGTGTGAGGGCTGGAATCTTGCAGTGTTCATTCAGGCTGCCTAGGCATGAAGTCATCAAGTCTAAGGGCAAGGTACTGCAACTGGCTAAGGACAATCCCAGACATAAGTACAGACTGGGAGAAGTCATTTGACAGCAGCCCTGTCGTGAAGGACTTGAAGTTGTCATGTATGAAAAGCTGGACTTGAGCTGGCGATACCAGAACCAAACACATCCTGGGCTTCATCCAAAGCAGTGTGGCCAGCAGATCAAGGTAGGTGATTCTGTTCCTTTACTCTGCCCCTGTCAGACTCCACCTGGAACACCACATCCAGCGTGGGATCCTTAGCACAAGAAAAACGTGGACCTCTTAAAGCGTGTCCAGAGTAGGGTCATGAAGATGATTGGAAGGATGGAGTACCTCTGCAATAAAGACAGATTGGGAGCTGGGGTTTTTCAGCCTGGAGAAGAGAAGGCTTTCAGTAGCTTAAGAGGAGGTTATAAAAAGAAGGAAGAGGGGCTTTTTATATGGCCAGATAGTGACAGGAAAAGAGACAATGATTTTAAACTGAAATAGAGCATCTTTAGATTAGATGTTAGGAAGAATTTCTTTGCCCAGAGGCTGGAACAAGTGGCCCAGAGAAACTGTGAATGCCTCATTCCTGAAAATGTTCAAGGTCAGGCTGAATGGTATGCTGAGGAACCTGGTGTGATGAATGGCAGGATGATTTGAAACTACATGATCTTCAAGGTCCCTTTCAGCACTAACAATTCTATGATGAAGTTTTTATTGCGAGGATGCTTGCAATAAATGTCAAACTGTTGTAGTGCATTTTCCTTTAAATTGAGGGCTGGATCTGTCTTCCGTGTAATTTTTGATGTGCTATTCTTGTAATTTTTCCTGAATACTGTAAGCTGTAGATCTTTGTGTTGACCACTAGCTGTAAGTCATCTGGACAGTGCTGATAAACAATTGACAAAGTTTCTCTTTGTAAGGCATCACCCTGAAAACAGTGACTTGGAGAAGCTGTTGCAGAAAACAGCTGCAGGGAGGTAAGCATTTACACTGGTGTAAATGGTGTGCATGTCCTGCAGTAGGTGATTCTGTGGTCCAGCTGAATCTTCCGTGTTCTTCTGGTTTTAACCATTTCATGTTTCTCTGCCCCTCCTGTCTGATTTCATTTACACATGCTGCCAAGCTGGCCCATCTCTGCTCCAGCCACTGAGGTTCAGTTGATTCCAGGGGCAGTCTGCAGCAAAAGACATAAGAGGCACCAGTTTAAGACAGAGCCAGGAGAAATTGCTGAATGCTTTTCAATGGTTTTCAAGATTCTTTTCGTGGTATCTGGTACTTGATTTTCTTGTTGCCATGGCATCTTGCCATGAGTTGCATGTCATTGGAGGACCTTCTTCTTTGAAGGTTGTTAGGATCTATAGCCTTTTGCTGCATGTGCAGGGAGTGTCATCAGAGGTTTTTCTGTCAGCCTTCAAACTGGCTTGACCCTTTCCAGCTGTGTAAAGGCTGCAGTCTGGAAAACCTGGGAAAAAGCCACAACTGTGTTACATGGTGTTGCATCTGGCTTGTGTGGGCAACCTTCATCCTTTTGCCTGTACAAAAGAGCTGCTCATGTGCTCAGTTGTTTGCTCTCAGACAGATTTCTGTGGTTCAGAGACAATTTCTTTTTGGGCTCCTGCCTTCAGCATCCCCGAAGACTGCTGATAGCCTTTATGATTGGGAGCCTGCTGGGAGAAAGTCACAGCCAATGGTCTATTGCTGTTACATTGTTGGTGCCAAAATCTGTGTCCCTCCAGGCTCCCTGTGCAACATCACATTGTTAGTGGGAGTCCTCTTCCTCTGAAGGATCTCTTTTTGTGGAATTGTCAGGAGATGAGTTGCTGAACTTTCCCCTGATGTTGTAGCTCTCTTGGAGATTTTTTTGTTTACCATCAGTGGACCAGCCCCTTGTCCCACAGCACTGTCCTATCTTTGGCCTAATCTTCAAGAAAAGAGAAGGTGTTAATGCTTTCTAGGTGTGAATGCAAGTGTGAGACTAGTCATCTTCCATCTCTTTGAAGAAGAAAACACTCTAAATACTGGGGATCTGTTCACTCCCACACATCCCACACAATAACATTCTCAACTAGGTCAGGTTGCTCAAAACGCTCTTCAACCTGACCTTGAATGTTCCCAGAGATGAGGCATCTACCAGGTCTTTGGACAACCTGTGCCAGTGTTTCAGCACCCCATCATACCAAATCTCTTCCTTACACCCAGTTCAAATCTACCTTCTTCTAGTTTAAAAGTATTACCTCTTGCAATGGGCCCTGCTGTCTTTCTTATATGCCCCATTTAAGTATTAAAAAGTGGCACTAAGAGTCTCCCTGGAGCCTTTACTTTTCAGGCTGAACAATCACAAGTCTCTCAGCCTCTCATAGGAGAGGTGCTTCAGACATCTGATATTTTCAGTGGCCCTTCTTTAAGACCTGTTCAAATGTATCCATTCTTTCCTGTGCTCAGGTTCTCACAGCTGGATGCAGTGTTCCAGGGAGGGTCTCATGAGAGCAGAGTAAAAGTTAAGAACCACCTCCTTTCTCAGTTTTTTATCCACCTACATCCCCAAGTGCTTCTCAGCAGCGCTGCTCTCTTTCTATTCACACCTCAGCCTATATTCAGTTGGCCATACTGTACAGAGTGGAAAGAGAGTGGACTGCAGCATCTTAAGTGGTGTGGATAGACCCCTCTTATGTGTATAGCCATAGCTGGTAGGGTGTCTAGATTTTCTGATGGCTGTGGACTTAGAAAAGCCTCTTGACTGAATGGTGACGACTACTTTTGCTACTGTGGTATAACTTCTCTGTGCAGTTTTCTCCTTGAAATGCAAAGCCTTGGTGGGACTGAGCACACAGTGTAGGTGCCTTTGTCTCCAGCTTTGTCTTTGTTGCTGCTCTGGCTTTTCCTGCTTAGCAGGATCTAAGAAACCTGCTCTGAGGTTTCAGGAGTCAGGAGGTGGGAGGATGAAGAGAGTTCTGTTCTGGCAGGTGAGGTTCCTTCAGTTAATTTGTCAGGACTCGTTTTACAGTGCCAGGAGGATGGAGAAGCAAGACACCGTTTTGTAGGCTTCAGGGATGAGAGAGTGAGAAGTGCTTATGCAGCCCAGATGCTTTGTGAGGCTACTACAATTCAAGCAAATCTACTATAACCAAATGATTGACAGTTTAAGTATCTGACTGTTTTCTTAATAAGTAGCTTGTCTAGGTAAGTGAAAACTTGTCTTGTTACTTTGTTATTTTCTACCAGCATATTTGAAATACAAATGAGTAGGAATTCAGATGTGCTGCCTTGAAATTATAGAGGTCAGATGGTACAAAACCATTCCTTTGGAGTATCTGTACCTACAAAGAGGAGGTGTTCACATGCAGATAATTCTGGGAATATAAAGTGCAAGGCAATTTACATTGTGTGGAGGCAAACTGCATTTTTATCAGACAGGGTGTATACTGGTATCTCCATTTAAAGCAGAAGCACATATGACTGGTTAGTTGACAAGACCAGAGAATCCTGGAGAGAGAAGAGAGCTGTCAAATACAAGTGATCTATAAGGATACTCAGTAGGTATCTGGAAAACCTTAAGAAGGTTTTAATTTCTTTTGGATTTTCTGAAGAGTATTTACATTGTAGTGTCATTGAACTTTAAGACAAGCAAAAGCCTGAAAAGCCTGAAGTTTCTCACCACAGTGAGAAAGGAGGGTCTTTTTAATGCTTGACTTCTTAAAGAATTCAGAGATTTTTCCATTCCTCTCTCACCATTGTTTGAAATGTTTTGGGAAGACCAAAGCTTCTATGACAGCTTTCCTGGTGACATTTAGCAAGCATTGCACAACAGAATTCTAAGCTTAAACTAGGCTGTGTTTTTGTCTGAGAGAGCACACCAATACTGCATACAGGTCTTTGCATGTTTCTGCTGAATTGGGAAATAAGCTGGTGAAGTCCATGTACTGCATCCAGCATTCCTTTCAGTGAATAGTCACAGTATTCAGACTGGCCTGTGGTCACAGTCGTAAATGAAAAGCTAAATGTGTCTATGTTGGCAAATTGCTACAATGGAAAAGTAGCTCAAAGCTGTGTAAGAAATGTAAAAGTTGAGTCCCACAAACTTACAGTAAAATGTTGCTTTTAAGTTACTTCTGAAAATAGTGACTCCTCCACCAGCTTGAATGATCCTGTCTGGATAAACAGTCTGGTGTTTTTTATATAATTTAAGAACACTGTAATAGAGAAAATAAAAGTATTTTTCTCCAATCTGTGACTAATTAGCCTGTGGGCATTTTCTGAAAGCTATTGTCTTTTAACTGTCAATGGATCTCTTCAGTGAACGCAAAGGCAGTCCTGCTGAACAAAATAAGCCTGCTTGAACACCAAGGACAATTCCAGAAGGGAGTGATAAAGCCGCTGAAGGAGAGAGGCAGATTAAACCTTAATGCACAGTATTTTGGCTTCTGTTATGTCAGGCATATGCTATGGAAGAGCAGGCAGAGCAGAGGAAATAACCTACTTAGTTTTGACCAAAATAAAATTTTGTTTTGAAAGAGTTAGATTGACTTAGGCTGAATTGTCTTGGTGCTGATATGCCCTTTAAATCCCACTGATTCATTGTTTGGAAAGTAAAGACTGTTATTGTTGTCTTGCATAACAACTTTGAAGCTTTGGTTTACTCCCTGGCTTCACTGGATTTCTTGTTTGTTTTCCTCTATCTGATTGCAGGCAGTTGTCCTTCCTCCTTCTGTCTTTTAGGCATGCAGCAGTAGCTGTGCCTCCTGCAGTAGCCATCTTTGCCTTTGTGTGCATGGGGAATTTTTATTAACTAATTGGGACAAACGGATCTTCCATGTTAAGCACTTCTGTACCCATCTTCCTTCCCCAAGCACTCATCAACAGCTTCTTTGCATAAGCCAGTGCAGCAATTTCATGACTATGCATCCTGGCAGAACCAAGGTGGAAGTTATGGCATGTCTGTGAATCACAGCAAACAAATTGGGAATTTCGTAAGCCCTTCCAGGTTCTGGAGTAAAGCAGTTTGGTTTGCTGACCCACCAGAAAGCAGAGAGTTCTACTATGTTTCAGGGCAACCCTGGGGATATTGGCTTGACTGAGCAAAGTATTAACATCTCCTTCCTGAATAAGAGGGACAGTAAAAGAACATCTTGTTTTCTCATATTCTAGCAGTGATTGACAGTGCTCTTGCTGTTTTTTCAGTTGCTGAGCACTATCTTGTTTTGTTTGAGGTTTTGTTTTTTCACTGAGGGGAGGGGTGAGAATAGCTACATGAAAGGCTGTAGTGTAGGCAAATTCAAATACTTCCTCTTATTCTGGATTTTTGAATGCCTTATATAAGTTGGTGACATATGGAGCAAAGATTCATAATAATTGCATATGTTTAAAAGAAGTATTTATATTGCTAGAAGTACTGATGGCTGTCTGTTCAAAGCACTAAGCTTTATGGAAAGCCTAGTAATGTTTTACCTTTAATTCATTATTTCATTTTGATAAAAACAAGATGTATGCTACATGGTCATGTTTATAGTCTGGTGTATTGACCTGAAGTTAAAAATCTTTGACTTTGGTAAATTGGTGTGTTTTAGCAAACTGAAAGTAGTCATGCTGATTTACAGCATGTGAGAATCTGACCCTAACTCTACAGACTGTGTAGTCAGATGTAGCTGTAGTGCACTCTTAACAGTAATGCTCTCTTTACTGGAGCTACTGAAAATTACTGGAAATATTGAAAATAATTTCAATGGTCTCTGCAGGAATGAATTACCCCTGTGGAGTAAATGGTAAGAGCCATTATTCTCTCTGTAGTATCTGTTGCATTTAAAACATGGCCACGCTTGCTGTGAAGCACAAGGCTTGAAACTGAACTGCACATCCTTCTGCCCCGAGGAAACTGCTGCCAAACGTCATTTGTTGGAGAGGTTGCTGCTCTGTTGCACCAGGCGGGTGGTAAGGTAAAAAATGCCTATGCTGTCACCTTTCCAAGAGGTCCACTGAATCCCAACAGTTTTCTGGGAAACAAAAATTAAATCCTAGTCTTGGTGCTTGTCACCCTGGAGTTTGCAGCCATGGCACTGTTGGATTTTGGAACCATCTGCTATCAATGCAGGCTCTGGCCAAAGCTACCGCAAGGTACATGTCCTTTTGTCACCTCTGGGAAGCTGGACTTCTCGTGTACACCTTCTGGACCTCTTGTGTACCCTTTTGTGTCCATCACAGTTTGGTCCAGTTGTGGCTAGCTGCAGTTTCATGACAGCTAAGTCTGGAAATGTGTGATGGGAAGTGTTAAGGGGCATGGACTCTATCAGTCTTTGACTGGCAGAAAACATTGCTTCTTACAGCTGCTGGGACTTGTTCAGATGAAAAAAGAAGGATGTGATTACAGATGAGTTTCATTTGATGTGGGAAATACAATAAAGGGCTGAAGGCTGTCATATGAAAAAGGAGGATAGAAGTTCTTGGGGTGTGGAAGTTTACTTGTGAGTACAGAGACACACTTCAGAGTAGGAGTTAAGTTACACTTTAGATACATGATGAGGACTTTGTCTATGTTTCTCCATCTGTTGCTTAAACTTTTTTTTTAAGTAACTTTTTTAAGATGATGTATTTGGATAGAGATAATCTATAATACTTTTAGACACCTGTTATTGAAAAAAACAAAAATTGTTCAATATTTCATCTGGTAGAAACTTTATTTTATTCCATCCTATAAAATTTTCATGTGCTTAGGAACATACAAACAACATTCCCCTGGCCATCCAAGTCTAATGCCAGAACCAGTTGGTAACCATAACCACAGCCTTTTCTTAGCCTTACTTTTCTGAGCATCTTAGTAGAAGACAGATATAAACAAAGATATTGTGCATGGGAGGTTCCCACTGGAACTGAAAGTTGGCATTCACAGTGTGTGAAATGCTAAAATAAAAACACACTGCATGCCTGGGTCTCTATGTCAGACAAAAGTGATAGAGGGAAGCAATGAACTCAGTCAAGGCTGCACATGGATTTGTGGCAGTGTGGGGGATTGTGCTACACAACTCTTCCATTAACAGTCCACAACCTCCGCTACAAAGTACAGTAGTGAGATAAGAGCTCACGCTGACACCAGCTGCTGAGGATTACAGAAGTATATTTCAGTCTATCATTTTATTGCTTGGGGTGGTTGAATGTAAAGTGATGGTTATGAAGGGGAGGAAAGTTCTCTCACAAGCTGCTGTGTCTTCAGTCAGGTTTTACAGATAAGCAGGAAAGGATCTTAGAGTTGTAATGGTGTACCCAGGGAAATATGTGTCCGTTGTGTAATTGTCAATAAGAAAGGCAACTTGAATGCTAGACGTTATTAGGAAAAGACTGGGGAGGAATGGCAGAAAAGCCTCCTCTGTACCACAGCATAAAATCAGCTTGCTGGTTCTCTCTGTGCAGTGGCTGAGCTGCTGCTGAGTCTGTTGGTGTCTGATACAGCATTACATCTTGAACATGACATTTTCCTTTGTCTGTTTTATTTTAGTCCCCTTGTAATTCTTTCATGTAATCTATGTACATTTATAGGGCTTTTTCTAGAGGACTGTAGAGATTTTCCATTTATGTAATACTCCTACATATATCAGGCCATTCATTATAGTAAACTCTCCAAGACAGGAACTTCTTCCAAGTCTTACATTTAACAAGATGCCTCAGAGAATTACTGCACTTAGTTGTATTTGTATTTGTATTTACATTAATAAGCTGTGTATGTTATTTAATGCATTGCACTTAAATTTTTCCAGAAATGAAAAATCTATTGTTAAAAAAAAATTGAAAAAACTTATCCTCCCTGGAGAGCAATTTGATAATTCTACTTATAAAAATGTTTAGCAAATGCAAAGTTAGACTTCAGTGTAAAAGATAAAAGAAAAAATTAAATAAAACCTAACATGTTAAAATACAAAAATATAAAGAAATTTCTGTTTGAAAAACACCAGAACTAAATTATGGTGAGTATTTTCCCAAAGAGGAAACAAAAGTAATTTTTAACACCCTCTAGGCTTTTCCTCCAGAATGAAAGGTCTTTTCAAAAGGGAGAAAAGTTTATGTGTTATATCTGATATTTCATGAGCAATTCTCACCCAGAATTCTCATCATTTGCATGGGACAGCAATACATAGTACCTACAGGGCATAATTCACTGCTTTCTTATTCCTAGTTTTGGATTCTGCTTTGAAGTCTGTCTTGAGGACAGAGAGAAAAATGCTTATGTGGAAAAAGTGTAACATATTGGAGAGTATAAATAGCCATGGTGTTTCTAAGTGTTACACATTTCATGAGTTACAGTGATTCCCAGCTTTATGTCCTGCCTTGCTGGGGAAGCCTGGAGAAAGATGTTTTCTGTTTCTTTTCAAGTGTATGTTGGAAAGGTGCTGACTGTACGTTCCATGAGTTGCCCTATGTACACATGGCCTTTATTAAAACACTGAGTCAAACAGAATGTGGTAGGAAAAGTGGCCCAGGAAGTGATGGCTTATGGGCTGAGCCTGGTGTAAAGCCAGATCTTGTGCTCCATGTGGACAGGAGCAGCACTGTGAAGTGCAATGGCCAAGTGGCTTCTTGTTGACCATTGGCAATACCTAATTTTTCACAGGAAGGAAGTTATTTATAATTGAATAGCAGAAGGCCTCAAGGTAAACTTGTCAAATATGGTTGGTGCAGTATGCCTGACCAGATGCTTGGAGAGTCCACACGAAGCCCCCTAAACCTTTAAGTAAATGTTTTGTACAGTGTCTGAAAGATGCAATTGAATGGCTTTCTTTTGACTTACATCCATAGATACGTCTGCTTGTAGCTCATCACTGAGTTTGTGTGATCAAGAAATCTTCATCCTTTAAAAAGATCTGCCCATCCTCTTCCTTTAAATGCTTTTTCCTCAGAATTTCTTATTTCATCTACTGAAACTTCACACACAGTGAAGTTTCTTCTGGCTTGTTTTTCCAAATGAAAGTTTACCCCCTAAAACTCACAAAACCTCTCCTAGCTCTCAGAACTTAAGACTTAATTAAGCCACTCTGGGAGTATTGATATGAATGTAGGATTCAGCCACCCCCCCCCCCCCCCAATATTGTTATGCTTCAGTTTGCTGCCATTTTGCCATTTTGGGTTTATTTCTTTTTGTGTGGAATGTGCGAAATAAAAACAAATTGGTGACTTGTAGGAGTACTTTCACCCCCTGAGGAATGTGACAAGCAGAGGAGGAGTTGTGTGAGTAGCTCCTGAAAAACGTGTGAAAATCTTTCACTGAGAATGTTACCTTCTATGTTTGGGCACTGCTTATCTCCTGCTATTTGTCTCCTGATATTCCTTAATTGGATTACTTGCAAATGCTTCAATTTTCTGGCTGACATTTTAGGAAACTAATTCTTTTCTGTGTTGTCTTCTTCTGTATGCATTCAAACAATTAAAACCTTTATTCACCTTCGTATTTTGCGCCTTGTCTGAAGCATTCATTCACTGTTTCGTTTTACTGCTTCTCTGAACTTGCTGACTTAGTATGCTTTTCTGTGTCATGAGATGTTTCCTTATCCAGTAATATATGTTACTGTCCTCTTTATGGAGGACAATGTTTTTCTGAGTTTGTCAGTGCAAAGAGAAAATTGTGGTACTCTGTACTGACTTGAGTTGTCTAAATAAGTAGAGAACATCTCTCAAGGTCCATGGGAGGAGCATCTCTTCCATCAGCTGATTGTCTGAATTCCCTGAGGTGTTTGGGTAGGGCTCAGTTGACTTGTGCATTGAGTTTGTGTGCACTTAAATCTAATAGCCACTTAGAGAGGGTGGTCTTGCAGACTTCAATTGCCTGCTGCATCTTGAAGATCATAAAATTCTTGTGATCAGTCTGCACCACCACGCTCTCGCTTTCCTTTCTAGCCAGCCTGCTTCTGAACTAGAAAAATGTAGGAAAACTCTGTCGTTTCACTGAATTTCATTAGTCACTGCTGGTTCTTCCTTGGCTAGCTCTCACCTCTTTATGAAGTTCGAGACATCTGCCTGTTTATATTGGAAGCTTCATACTCTGCTTTTCATAGGTCAGAGCCATGAGAACCTTTGTCACGACACTTCTGCCTTCAGAGGGCATTTCCCCTCGCTAAGCCAGGTCAGATAAATTTTGTGCACCGCTCTGAGATAGTAACAGGGTCACCTGAACAAATGGCTGAGATAGATGTCTTCAGGGTATGAGTGGCAAATTTCAGACTATAGGTGGTAATGGGCAGGTGGCCTTTGACCCTTTTCTCCTGTAGCTTCTACAGACCTGCTCTCACCACAAGCAGGTGACCCTCCAAAGAGCATCAGTAGAAATACTGCTGACACCTAAAAAAGGAGCAAGTTTAATTATGTTATTATTATATTACCACTGTGTCCATGTTGAGATAACACATCAGCAATGAGGATTCACCAGTTCTCTGTGTGGACTCTTACCTGTTTCCTGGAGCAGGAGCTGCATCTTTCATCATCATCACTGCCTGGACAGTGACTTTGCTTTCTTTGGTCTCCTCTGCACTGATAGGCTGAGTGCTCCTCCCCACCATAGAGATCACCTCCAAATCTGTTAAGCAACTGCATTTGCAGCTGCAAGAATCCATTTTATCATCATTTCTTTGACTGTTTCCTTCCCTGATCTACTCTATTTGGTTGGAAACAGCCATAAACCTTAGAGACACACATAACACTTCATAGCACCCAGCAGAAGATTTGGTTCTGCTCCTTCCCACTTTATTTCATCAATGCAGTAATCATTCCGGATTCAACCATGGATGATGAATAACACATTTGAACACAGTAGTGACTTGAAGTGCTTATTTTCTGACTTGTAGATTAATGAAAAAAAAAAAAAAAGTGCTTACTGCTCCTATTAAGATGAGTGCCAAGAGGAAAGGTGTCATCCTTTTGGTGCTATCAGAAGGAATATTTACTTTGGATGGGCTGGCAGTAAGCTGTTTAGAGAAGTGGACCTGGATTTTAATGCTTCAGTCGGCCTGGAAGAAGAAGTGTGCAATCAAAAGTCAATGAGCTGGAGAAAGGGGAGGAGAGGAAATTGACTGCTTCTGGTGGCACTAGCGCATACAGTCAATGGCAACATTGGACTGCAGATGGGAAGTTTGAAGCACTTGGGGTGTTGTCAGATACTTGTGAAATGTAAGAAAAGCAGGGAGGGGAAAACCCTTTGTGTACAGCAACAGTTGCTGCTGGCAAGTGATCTTGTGCCCTGGGACTGGGTGAGGTCTGAGCTTCTACTCAAGAGGTCGGGAGCTGAGCATCTGCACAAGGCTTCATGCTTGAACTGGTGGAGAGTAATTCTGAAAGAAAGAGGACTCTAAATCCATAGCTGCATAGCTTATTAGTTCCTAATTAATCAGAGGTGGTAGGAATGAAGTAATGAATCCCTTGTTTTCTTCATACAGCTTAATGTAATGCAAATTCATTGTAAGAAGCTGTGGAAAATATCCCCTCCATGAGAAATTATCTTTTAAAACACTGTCATGCTTGAAAGTATGCTTTGTGGAGCTCGGATGGAATGATAAACCTGTAATAAAAGAAATAGTTAGTTACTCTTGACTTTCAAAGCTGCCTATAATTGGCGACCTTCATCCATTACACTCAGTTTGTAACAATACTTTGTTTTCTCACATTTATGTCACATGCTCTAGCTTGTAGAATAATTCACTTGCAAACGTCCTTCTGCTTTGGCTACATCAAAGAGCTGTTTTAGACTGTTTAAAACTTTTGTTGAAATTTTGATGCTCATGGATAGAGAGAGTGTGGGAGGACCTGACTTGCGGTAGGCTTGTACTGTTCTGGGATAAGCTGTCCTTCCTTTTCCATTGCCAGCATCTTAGTAGCAAAATAACTGGGAATTCATGCAGTGCTCAGGGTGTGACAGTTGTGTACATTCTCAAACCTAGGGGATAGCAAATGTGTTTAAAAAGATGTATTCCTAGTTGTATTTGACTCCATTTTTGGTTTGGTTTGATTGTGTTTCTTAAAGTCCCTTGCTTGTGAAGAGTTGCTCATGGTTCTTATTTTATTTCCACAGTTTGCAACTTCATGTCTCACGAAAAGTGCCTCAAGAATGTCAAGATACCATGCTCATGTATTGCTCCCAGCCTTGTAAGGGTGAGTAAAGAGACACTGGCTTGTCTCTGTCTTGGGTAATACCACACATTTATCACTAATGAACATGGTGCCATACAGCAGTGTTTTTTTTCATATCATAATGCAAAAATTGTATTAGTCATCCCTGAAGCTTTTATAGCTGCTCACAGGCAAAGCTACACTTCCTTTGAAGAGTCTGATATAAGCAGCTGTAGATACTGTGTCTTTCAAGACTAGTTATCTGCATTCTTTAAATGTTACTAGGTGTTCTTACTGTGTGTCATTACCTGGAAGTTTCACAATAAAGTACTTGCTTTCAGATGGCTTGTGACCTTCTCCCACAAGACTTTACCTGTAAGAGATTGATTCAAAGGGTGTGAAACATTAATCAACTTTACAGAATATAATAGGATGCGACTAAGGTACTAAGAAGCTAAACTGAAGAGAAAACAAAGTGTGTTATCCACTTGGGAAAGGATGACATAAGAGGAACAGAAGGGGAGAAGGACATGAGAAATTTACTAGAGAAGTAGTAAAACACTAAAAATACCTTAAGGAGCCACAGGCAAAAGTCGAATGAGACATGGCTATAAAAACAGTCATGTTCATTACAGACCTTGCTAACTCAAAGCACATTTATGGGAATCCATTATGTAGACCTGTGAAGGGAAGCTGATTCCCTTTGTGTCGTAAAACATTTTACCAGTTCCTTTTTGTTGTGGAAGCTTGTGTAGGGAGTGAGATGTGGAATTTTGAAAACAATATGCAATTTGAAATACATGGATTGGATAAAGAGAAATTATTCATTTGTCTTTCTTCAATATGCTTTGTCTAGGTGATAAAGCTGCTAGGCTGTACTAATGCAAAGCTTTGCTTTTTCTCTTTTTTGCTTTACCTATTTCCTTACATACCTTTCATCTTGAGAGGTGTCAAAAAGGTGTTTGATAAATTTTTATAATTTGCCAGTGAAACAGCAAGAAATACTGCTGTAAGTCTTGGAACTCATGGTAAAGCGCCATGTAGGTAGTGAGAAGCGCTTTTTCTAAGAATTAGCATCTTCTGCTTTTTCAGTATGTTGGCAGTCATTGTAGGAAAAGGAATAATGAGTCAGATGATATAGGTATCTACATGGGCCTTTAGGGGGATGGCAAAAATCCAACTGGAAAATAGTAATTTAAATCAGAGTGTGATTGTTGTAAATATTTATGACTGCTTCTTTTGTGGATTTGCTCTAAATTTAATTTATTGTTCAAAATAGCATTTGTTCCTTTGCTTTTATATGGTAAAAATCCTCCATTTAAACTTACTGATGTTCCTATTTGCATCAGTTCTAGACGTCAGTGTAATTTTTTTCTCTCTTGTCAGTCCCTGTCATCTATCTGCCCCAAAATTTTTATCTTGCGATTTATCTGTAAACAATAAACACAAATTGTACTGCACAGCAAGGATAGTTATTTGGTGGTGTTGTCAGTCTTTGAAACTGTTTGCAGTTCAACATTGCTGTCTTTAGCTCGAAGAGTCTTCTGTGTTTTCTATCTTGAGGTGTAATGATTTTATTTTGAAAACTCTGGATTGTACTGTTTGTTCTGGACAGTCATGTCCTCTTTGATGTGGTCATCCAAGTTGCATTAATTCTGATCAGCTGTACAAGTGAAGGCTGCCATATGGGAGACATCGTTTTGCATGCAGGCTCTGTCAAAGCAAATACCAGACTTGGCATTTGCATAAAAAATATAACAGAGCGAAAAACAAATGACAGCCATTTATACAATTTGTGGAAAGTTTATTTTCTTAATCTCTCCTTTCAAATTATTTATTTATTAAAAGGTCTGACGTAGAAGGGAACACTGGTGGGATTTTTTTTCTGATAGTTCTTTCAGCTATGACAATATTCAATGTATTACAGAAATGAGACTTTTTTTTTTTTTTTTACTTGCCTGGATTTCATCTAGAGAAGATGGCAAATTGTTAAAGCTCATCAGAATGTATGTCATTTGATACTAAGTCAACCCATCAGAGAATAATTTTTCAGCAGATGTTTGGTGGAAACTTTTATTCCTGACAGTAGGGTTTCTTTCCCAGAGTCAAGTAAAGGCCCACAGAGTCACAAGCATGCCACAACTGCATCCAGTCTCAGATCATTCCTAAGGCTGACCTATGAATTTTTTTCTCTATTGTAAATCATTATCACCTGCATTTAGTATTCCAGAGTGGATCCAGGTCATGATGTTCCTAAAAAAGCCTTCATGGATCAGACTTCTGAAAAGTTTGCAGGGCATATGATCTATTCCAATGGTAAGGTCTCAGCAACTTTTTCAAATTCAAATTCTCTCTTTCCTACATTCCCTTAAGTATTTACCTGCTTTGCAGCACACATTTAAAAAAAAAAAAAAAAAGGGGGAGAAAGGGAGGACAAAAAATAATCCACACCCAAACACCAACACAAAACAAAATAACAGTAAAACCAAAATGTTTTTGGGGGTGAAGTGTGAAATTTTGTTTTCCCTTGTTAGGCTGGAATTGAAGCTGTACTACAGCTTATTAGAAATGTGTGTGTATTTTCTATATAACTGTTCTTGGAAAACTAAATTGAAATGAGACCACATGAAGAATGGTTGAGTGATGTTCAGCATTTGCTATGCTTATTTTTCTTTGTTGGTGTGTTGGTGCATTGCCCTAATGGTTTCTAAACATTTCCATTTTAAGAAGGCTTTGAAGTCTGCTCACGAGACTTTGTTGTGTGCTGTTCTTCTTAAAGCCAGGTTGTCTAGAATGGAAAAATGCTAGTCTAGGTTATTGGCTTCTGAATCTTTTTTAAAGGAAATAAAACTTTCCTTTGTAAGGAAAGCCGCTGCATTCATGGGCTGGGGTAAGGAATGGAAAGGCTGTGGTGCTTGCAGGGGTCTCTGCTGTTGTAATTGTCCGCTGACCTGAGTTTCTCCCTCTGGATACTGGGTTCAGCTGTGTGCAGCGTGGTAATTTGAGTCCGTAACAATAATCTGAAAGTAAAAGATCTCTCTGGGAGGGTCCAAAGCAATGGGATGAGGGGTAATGGTTTTAAGCTAAAAGGGGATGCATTCTGACTAAATTTAAGGAAAACATTTTTACAATAAAGGTGGTGAAATACTGTCAGATGTTGCTCAGAGAGGTGGTAGATGCCCCGTCCCTGGATGTCTTCAGGACCAGGTTGGACAGGGCTCTGAGCAGCCTGGTCTAGTTGAAGGTGTTCCTGCTCACTGCATGGAAATTTTGACCTTTAAAGGTTCCCTTCCAACCCAAGCTGTTCTGTGACTGTGATTTTACCTGGGCCCTTGCTGGGTAGCACTGACGACCTCTGTCAAGAAGGTCCCTCTCCAGCTCTCCAGCACTTGACCTATGCTTGTGTTGTTTCAGCAAAGCAGTTGCTTGGAGACGGTCACATGGCATAATTTAGACTCCAAATGAGGGTTAAAACTGCTTGCTGGTAATCTTGGCACTGCACCAAGGTTTTCTCCCTTTTGTCCCCAAGGGGAACCTCAGAGCTTAAGGGAAGGAAGGGCTAGCTCCTCCTAGTTTGTAAGCTCAGGAGAGTTTATTATGCTCTCTTGAAATGATCTGAACTCCCAGATGAGCTCTGCAGCTGTATCAGTAACTCTTCAGTTTCAGAAGCATTATGGGATGGCACTGTGTTTGTTTTAATTCTTAATCTTTGTCTTGATAAGAGAACATGGACATTGATTTCCTCTGTAGCAATAAAAGCAAGGAGTGAGTGACTTTTGCATGTAATTTTTCTTTACAGTACAAAAAATACTAGGCCAAGAAACTCTTAATTGCAGTGGAAAGCTTTTACACAAGTCTTACTTTTGAGTAGAAGTATCATATCATTCTGGTTTGAAATAGCATGAGATGCATTATCCATTGCAAAAGGGTCCTTGAGACCTTGGAGTGTATAAGGCCAAATGTCCTGTCACAGAGATATATGCAGGATGAAGAAAAATAATCCTGAATGTAGTGGGATAGCATATAGATGTGTGCATCATTCCCTTGCATTAGTCCCAGTTAAAATTTTGATTAAGTATCTGATTTTGTCTCTCCCATCCTATTATGTGTTGAGACACCATTTAACTTTGTATTCTTACTTCATTTTAGACCTACCATATGGAATGCATACTTACATTGCCTTTAAACACCAGCCAATAAATCAAGTGCTCAGAGCAAAGCATCAGTTTGGACACAAGTGAAGAGTAGTTGATAGGCATTGTCCTTAAAATGCCAAAGCAATAGAGGACATTCCAGAGCACACAGTGTATTCAAGTTGCAGAAATATTTTGCTGCTAAATAAGAGGTTTTAAACAAATCAAAGTGCTATTTTTGATTACTGAGTAATAAGGAAGTAATTGAAAAGATGTCAATAAGGGCAAAAGTTGAATCACAAAGTTGTTGTCTTCTCTCAGAGAGGGTATAGTCTAGGCCTGGACAGAACAGTCATGGGGTGGAGTGAGGTGTGTTCACCATATCTACCTCCCTAGAGCAAAGGTTTACGGTGTTGGAGTGAACATTAGAAACTTTAAATAGGGAAGTGCTTCTACACTTAAACATCCATACATGTTTTTGTTCCAGAAAGACCATTTTAATTTTTATCAGGAAATTTTTTTGGTCTTATGTTGAGAGCAGTCTTTGAGGATGACCCCATGTGACTGCCCTTGTGGGTGTCTGATGAAGATGGTTGCTTCCAAGCTGCTTGTGCTTATCCTTAAAATGGAGCAATGTTTTTGAGCTGCAAGCTAGTGATCTTAAGTTAAATTCCTTTTACTCAACCCTTGGAGGCTGTTGTTGACAGTTTTAGAATCCTTCGTTCTGTCTACCCTCTCCTTCTTGGAAGCTGTTCAACCCCACAATACCTTAGGTCCTGCCACCCCGGTTTCTTAATCTCTCCGGTGTTTTTTAAAAAGTCATGCCAAGTGCAAGTCACCCTGGTGTGATGAAGAAGGAGATGCATGGGCAAAATAATATCTAGGCATAGGCCTAGGAAAAGTTTTTAGTAGGCAGTTCCTTTTTAAAACTGCCCAAGACAGCAGCTACCACACTGGCATTTGGTATATCTGTATTTCTCTCATTGCCCTTTGCACCTGGAAGTCTTTGCCTCATGATTCAAGATGAAGCTTTCCTCTGCTTGAGCTGGTAGAAAACAAGCTGATTTTCTCCCCTGCTGCTGAGGCATCCTGAAGGCTGCAGACCAGCAAGACAGTCTGGCCTGACTCTCTGCACAAATCAGAGGGTCTGGAAGGTAGCTGGGCCACTCTGTATAAAGTGACTCCACCTTAGTGGAAGAGTACTTGAATTAATGACATCCTGTTGGTCACATGCTTGATATCCTGTGATATTTCAGGATGAGGTACATTTTTAAAAGATACTATCAAAAGAAAGCAATTCTAGTCTTTGTTTTTCTTCCAATCTGGATTTTAAAAGCAGTTTGTTGCTGTTCTTTCTGGTTGATGCAGAACTGCTGTGCACTTGCACAGATTGCACTTAAGGAATTAGAATCTTAGGTAGATAGATCTATCTTAGATAGGATCAAATTTTATTACAGGCTGATAGGAGCATTTACAGTTATGTATTACATTGTCTAATGCCTTGCATTCCTTAACAGATGGCAGGAAATAGAACAGGAACTAGGAGTATCTTGCCCCTGAGTGCAGAGTCATTCTGGAGATCATACTGGTGTGTTACCATTATACTTTCTGTTGATATGCTTCTGATCAATATTGTAAGGGCAATTAGATGTCCTTTAATGGTATTACTAGAAGAAATTTTCTGTATTTTTCTGTGGAAATCGATTTTCATGGTCTTCATAAGGTAATTTAAGTAGATGGATTGGAAAAGCAGTTTTAAACTCTCATAAATTATTAACATTTTCTCTGTAGGCCACCTTATGCTTCTGTACTTCGCTGTACTTATGGAGGTGGATATAAACTAGGCAATAACATTTAATGTTCTCTAATCTTTCATGGTGTCTCACTGGCTTTTCTAGCCTGAGTTTCAAATATTTTTTCAATGTATGTATATATTAGGTGCTTAGAACTTGTTCAGCAACCAAAATGTGTTGGGAGAAACATGTAATTGATGCATTTGTTATATTGTACTTGCTCTTTTACCTTTTCTTTGTTTCCATCGTACTCCCATCCCATTTTCCATCAGGCTCTGCATTGCTTTTATACATGTCATCTTCCAAAGCATGTTAGAAAGACCACTCACGATAAACAAAGTTTCTTTGGCTTGATTTGTAAGAAGTAAATTAAAGAAACTTTTTCCCCCTTTTTTTCCCCTTCTCCACCCCCCCTTAACATTTCAGTCAGCAAGTTGTTCCCTTCCATTTGACAGTGACTTGAGACTTCAGACAATTGTCACCATGGTCTGAACAGCTGAAGAATTTAGACTTGGTCTCCTTCTCTTGAGTGTTCTAGATAAGTATAGTCAGACTCTGAATAAGTTTGCCTTCTGTCAAAATCCTTTCTCACAATTTTTCCCAAAATAAACACTGTTTTTCACATGTTCTTTTTTTCAGCATAACCACTCTGTGATGATAATGATTTGCCGGCATATCTAAGCTAGGCTTAAGATGAAATAGCCAGACTCATGGCCAGAAGAAGAGTCCCCTGTGTTTCAAACCTGGGTTGTTGAGGGGGTTGGATGCTCATGCTGGGTGTCCAGAGCAATTTGTTCACACCTCAGAGCTAAGGGAAGTCTCCCTGTGTTTGATTTCAGGGGGAATTCTTCTGCCTTGAGTGGCTGTATGGTGCTTGAGACTGTGGCAGGGGTAGGGCACTTAAAGATGACACTTGAAACCTGAAGACAGGTTGGGATGTGCAGAAAAGCCTGCCTGAAGAAATCCCACCAGGGCTTTTCAGTACTCCTCGCAGTTGCAGTGTCTGGGTTGGGTTGCGTTCACATAGTCATTTTTTACCAATTTTCTGCATATGAATTCATTATGCAGGATGAATTTTGTGCAAGTGGTCTTCTCCTAGCAAACTTTTTTTTTTGGAGCAGCTAGAGTGAGCTGCAGCTCTGGCACTTTACTTCCACAATAACTGAGCCCAAGTAACTTGCATCTGACTGTACAAGAGAGGTTTGTTTCTTCCTTTTCTTGAAGAAGTAGCAGGGTGGGCAGGGATGATGAGCCTTAAACTTAATCTGGGACAGTTTAATTAAAGCTTCTTAGGCTTTCCAGGATAATTTACCCCCCCAAGGATATATGTTCTTTTTGTAAGTATACATTATATGACTTGAGTATTCTGATTAAAAAAAAAAAATGTAAGCCAGCTATGAACTTTATGTCAGAGATGGAGGGCTTCAGAGAATGAAATTTCGATTTGGGCTGGTGGGAGTAGGCCATGGACCCAAAAAGAATGCTTTGGCTGTATTTTTAAATCCCCAACTTGTACATCAAGTTAAAACTTGAAGCTTTTGGAGGCAATGCTGTTATGTATCGTATGTGCGATACTGATATGGAGTCTTTTTTGTGGACTGGCTCTCAGCCCTGATTGGTGGGGAGCATGGGACCTGAATGGGCAGTTTCCTGGTCAGTCAGAGACCAAGGATTCCTCATGGTCTGCTGGGGAAGTGAGCTGGTGACTGTTTCAGTGGTCAGCTACTGTGCACTGTCCTGTTCATGTTTGGTAACGCAAGCATATTTCATTCCTCTCTTTGTCCTCTTTTTTCTCCCAAAGCTTAATTATGAGGAGCACTGGAGGAACCACATGCTTTGTAGTTTGGTAACGCAAGCATATTTCATTCCTCTCTTTGTCCTCTTTTTTCTCCCAAAGCTTAATTATGAGGAGCACTGGAGGAACCACATGCTTTGTAGTTTGGGGGTTACTGGTCTTTCTTGACTAAACTTACAGCATTGTTCTTTTCTCCTTATGTTGCATCTGGCAAAATTTTATCTCACTTCTTTCACTGTTCATACTTGAATTACAGGATTGTTTGATGTAACTGTCCCCATACTTTCTGAGACAGAAAATTCTTGTGGGAATTGGATTTTTATAACTGGAAGCAACTCCTTGGGTCATCAAATTCTGTGTTCTCAGTACGTGACAGATTTGCTGCTAATAGTTCTCAGGAAAATCTCAATATACAAGGAGAAAAATTCAAATCCTGATGAACAACCTTGAAGAATTTTTTACCAGTATATCTGAGAGGAAAAGCTGCTATCTGTGACTACATGTATCTGAAGTCATTATTTCCAAAGTTTTACTGGGAATGATTAATTTCTTTTGAAACCTAAATAATGCTTTGTCAGAAAGTTGTATTTACCAGAAATACAACCACAAGATAAACTTGATGTGTAAAACTTCACTGTAGCAAGAAGGGCATGCAAAATGCATAATACTAAATACCTAAATCACGGCAAACTTTTGTGGAACTCATTTGGATTCCAGGACTTTAAATATGCAGTTACGTTCTTTCCTTCTAATGTGAACGTCACTTCAGCAGAGCTGTGCATCTTGTAGGAAGAGTAGTTTCTAGAACAGGTATGAAGCTTAAGTATGTTTCTTCTTCTTTTCTTTGCTTCACCTGTTGTTCCTTTGGTACTATTACTTCCCATCTTCATTATTAATCATGAATTAATAATTAATAAAATCAATTAAGCAAGAAAAAAACCATTTAAGGTAAGTTAATGATAAGAAACACATTGCCAAAACGGTTGGTACAGACAGCTCTTGCAAGAGAAAATCATAGTCTATCATTATCAACCTACAGTCAAGAGGAACCTCAATCTGACTGTACTTCAGGAGATGGATACCATTCAGGCTTTGAAGCTTCAGATAAGACAGGGGGAGACCAACCCTTTGGTCAGCCAGTGGCCGGGCTGTATTAGGAGAGGAACTGAAAGGCATGTGGAGAGCACTGAACGGTGGCAGCACTGAGATGTTAAAAGTTGTCTTGTGCATGTCTTTAGGGTATTTTGTTCACCTGTGCAGTAATTACTCTTTAATTGTCCTTGATTCAATTAAGAATGCTCAGAAGAATAGCTGCGACTACAGGTATGTCCCAAAGGAAGCCTTTGGATTCATGTTGTTGTGAATCATCAAGAACCTAATCAGCTTAAAAATATAAACAATACATATTAATTCCCAAGAATTTTAAAAAGTTACATTTAAGTATTTATCATATATTTCTAAGTATGATTATTTTTAAAGGATGTTTCATCTGTCTATTTATTCTTGTGCTTAGTTAAGTTTACATTGTATATACTGCCCTATTGCTTCAAGATAAAGCAGCTTCTATGAATTTTAACTGACACTTTGGAAGTTGAAATTGATGATGTCTTATGCATTCTTTGCTGGCAGGTTCCAGTTGCACACTGTTTTGGGCCTCCAGGACATTACAAAAGAAAGTTTTGTGCTGTGTGCAGGAAGTCCCTAGAGTCACCTGCCTTTCGATGTGAAGGTAACTTAAACCATACTTGTATACAGCCATCTGTGCGCCACCCAGTAACCTACAGTTTCCTTACACTGCATACCTCGAGTGCTTGAGAAATTTTTGGTTTGTTTATTATCCATTCATTGGTTGTGGGAAGGCATACTTCAAACTAAGGAATAATAAATCAACCACCTTCCATAAACTGCAAATTTTGTCAAACCTGTATGCTCTTTTCACCTTTCCTCCAATTTACTTTGAGCAAGTCTGTGGTGGTGTGCAATGAACCCCTGCCTGAGATGGGCAAAGAATGGGGAGCTATTATGGGAAAAGAAAGACTTGTCCTGTTGCAGTAATTTATTTCTGTTTCCAGTGGAAACTTTTGGTACAGAGCATCATCAGGTATTTGTATTTCTAGAAAAGAATGTAGAATTTCCTGTGTTACTAGTCTCAGATATCTGTTACTTGTAATGAGGATGAGATACCTTCAATGGAAAAATATTTGAAAATATTATTTTTCAGAATAGTACTGCTCTGAGTGCTCTGACATGGATTCTCTGAAAAACAGTAATTAATCACCTAAATAGCAGATTTTTTTATTTGAAATACATGTTGGCATGAGTACATGACTGATTTTGATGTAGGTGAGCTCTTCAACTCTCCCTTGTCTTAAATGTCTATTAGTTGTTCAGTTGAGTTGTGAGGTTAAATAGAATTAACTGTTTTATAGAGGAATAGTACCTCTGAACTGTTTTTAAAAAAAGTCTAATGAATGAAGAATCAATTCTTCAGGGAATTGAGTTGCTTCCAAAATCACTGTTTTGCTAATGTCTTATTAAATATGGCTTTTCTATGTTTATGTGTAGGGGAAGCAATCCTCTTTGATCACGGCATTTAGACGTAGAATGGCGCAATGTTTCTGTTTCTGCTTTTGTCTGTTGAGTTGCATAATGGAGCCAAACTGTTCTTCTGACTAGTGGGAATATGTCACTTAGTATAACTAGTGTGTGGCTGGGACGGTTTGGTAGGATGTTCTGTGAGCTACAGATAGCACAGAGAATTTTCTAGTGATCTGTCTTAGTAAGACTCGGAACCTGTGTGCCATTAGATAAACATAGAAATATGAAAAGAAAATAGTTGTCACTAGTTATACCCTCTTAACTATTGCAAATAGCTTTAGTTTAGTGATCCAATTTAGTTAAAGCTTTCTAAATTTTGCTTTCATATTCTTACTCTATTCTACTGCATTTGCATTGTATCCATTTGTTGTGGTTTAACCCCAGCCAGCTGCCAAGCACCACACACAGCCACTTGCTACCTGCCCCACCACTGGGATCAGGGAGAGAATTGGAAGACAGTGTAATATGGAAAGCAAAACCCACACACACACAAGCAGAGGAAAATGAAGAAGTCATTCCCAGCTCCCAACGAGCGGGCAGGTGTTTTGCATCTCCAGGACAGCAGGGCCCCTCACACCTCATGGTGACTTGGGAAGACAAATGCCATCACTCCAAATGTTCCCCATTCCTCCTTCGTGTGCCCAGCTTTAAATAATGAGCAGGATGTCAGATGATCTGAAATACCCCTTTGGCCAGTTTGGGTCACCTGTCCTGGCTGTGTCTCCTCTCAACTTCCCCCAACTTCCTCCCCAGTGTGGCAGTACAGAAAGCAGAAAAGGCCGTGGCTCTGTGTAAGCCCTGCTCAAGAATAATTAAAACATCTTTATGTTATCAACCCTGTGTGCAGCACAAACCCAAAACACAGCCCCATTGTAGCCACCGTGAAAAAAATTAACTCTACCCCAGCCAAATCCAGCACACAAGTGCAAAGGAATATTTTTTCCAGATGTTTCTATTTAAGTGTCTGTAAACATGAAACACATGAAATTACATGTTGTAGTTAGGTATTACAGATGCACAGAATTTTTTTTATGGTTCATTGAAGGTTCTGAATTGTTTTCCTCACACTGATTTTACAGTTTTACTATTTTGTGTGGTGTGACTTGTTCTGTGCCCATTTTCTGAATACCAGTAAATCTACAATTTGTTTCTCTGCTAATTTGTTAAAACATATCTTAAAAAGTGCAGCTAAAGTTCATAAAATGCACGAGATTCTTCCTTTATTCTTCAAAAATGCTTGTGGAATTTATTTTAGAAGTCTAGTATTTTAAGCTATAAAACTTTTAAATTCAGATGGAGATATTCTTTTCATGTTCTTTCCAGGAAGAAAGGAACTTTCTTCCTTTTTTTTGTTTATGTCTAATGATTTAGCTTAATACTGCAAATTTAGTCTTGTTTATGATGTTCATGTCTGATACTAAAATTAAGTAAATTAAAAGATAAAAACAAGGGTTAAGATGGAGTTATCTTTTCTAAACAAATTGTCGACATCATTAAATGTACTTGTAAAATAATTTTAATCACTTGATTTGCACTGTTTATATATTAAAATAGAATAAACTTTCTTGAAAGGAAATAAGAGGTTTTACTCACGTAAATCTTGTGGATGCACAGTAGGGGACCTGTTCTCAGAAATGAGCATGCATGTGTATTAATCCATGGTGAAATAAATACATACAAGTCATTGGTAAAAATGACAATTAGATTGACTCCAAATTCTGCTGAAAGTTACTGATTGCTTTGGACAGCTATTTTTGCTACCAGATTTCACTGGTGTCAGTTGAACCCGGACTCAGGATGGTGAGAGTTGCTCTTCCTTTTATTTCCAGGAAGAAGGGATGGAAAGTAAAAAATAGAAATCTGAGTAATCCAAACACTTTTTTGGTGCTGAATTTTTTACAAAAGTTCCTTAATAAGCACTGAGCAGGAGCAGCAGATTTACTGGAGAAGGAGGCAGTTAACATTTTAAAGGCTCTTCTCTCAAGTTTATGTATCTGAAATTAATCAGGTTGTGTTTTTTGGCAATCATAAAGAACTTTCATAACTAGTTTAAACAGAAGATTGTCATTCTGTTATGAATTAAAGAATTATGCAAATTATAGAATAGCTGATAAAGATGAAATTTCTTTTTGTAGGACCTCTAATTTGATCTTTACATTCAAAACCATCCTCTTTCCTACACCAGGATAGTCAGTTTAATCTCCTAAGGGAGTTAATCCCCTAGGACACTCCCGCCATTTATGTAAACATCTTTCTTACCAATTCTGGGCAAGGGCTGGTGCTAGAAGCAGCAGATGTGAATTAAACCAAGGGTAAAAGCCCCTCTGTGTTCTTACAAAATATAGCAAAGGGCTGAGCATGTCTGTATTGGCAGAATTAACAATAAAACCCCCAATGCTTCTGTAAATTCCTTGAAGTTGCAATACTGGACACTTTGCATATTGGCAAGAGTATGACTGCAAGCATCTAGTTTGCCTGGTTAGTTGAACTGACAAAATGGAAAATATTCCTGTTACATCTATGAACAGGGAGAAATGTGAGTGGAGGAGGGACTGTGCCACAGCTCAGAGAGAAGTTCTTGAGTACAGTGAAGACATGGAGCATGGGGAGCTCTGTGTGTTTGTGGTTGACTTAGTCACGAGTCTTGGCTTTGGTGTGATGGGAGATTGTCTTCTCTGGGGTTAGAATAACACAATGTTAATTCTGCTCTGGAAGAGTCCAAAGAGATTTCAAATTGGGTATTATTCTCTATGTAAATTAATAAGTTGTTTTCAAGATACTTTCAGATAATGTGGTAACGTGTGCAGTTGCTACCTTACAATCTTCAGGTTACAGTTCTCATATTTTTGTGATATGCTTGGAGAAATAACTTGTTTGACTGGAACAGAAAAAAGTATTTGAAAAATTTGATGCTTGTCTCTTACTTTCATTTACTTGATGAAAAGTCAGAAGCCTTCCCAGAGCAATACAAATGTTTACAAAGCAGCTACAGAAGGATCTTTTCTATCCTTCGCTGTCTCTGAGGCCCACAGAGAACCCTCCTAACTCTTGAAATGATGAAGCTAGATATTGAGATCTATTAGTTTTTGTTTTGTGGGGTTTTTTTTTGTAACTCATCCTTTGTAGCATAACTGCAGATTATTTTCCTTCACATCTGGTATTTCAAGTCAGCTTTTAAATAATGAAGGTATTTTAAAACCAAAACTTGCCTAAACATTTACAGTTTACACTCAAACTTCTTCCACCTACAGTACCTACAATCTTTTGGAAGGCAATGTTAACCTTACTTAGGAGAGTGCTCTGAAAAAATTATTTCCTTTTCTTTGACAATGAAATAGTGATTTACCTTATATATGGTGATTGAATCAAAATAGCCTTCAGGCACAGGTATGTTGGAGTAGGCAAGCAGTTCCTGTGAAACTACGAGACAAAGCCAAGCAGTTGTACACTCTTTAACTTGCTGTAATTTGAGGAAATATGACAAGTGCTGCTTATGAGCAAAATTAGCTCAGCCTTTCCTTTATATTTGCTGCATCTTTTTAACACAGAGGAAGTGGAGGAACACACAGAACAATGCTGGTAAACTTCTTTATTGTCTACTTTTGCTGAATGTAAAGAGAGAAAGTATGGTGTGAAAAGGGTAGTGGAAGAGTACTGAAGGGAAGTCAGAAGGAGATGCAGAAAAACCTTGGGGTTTCCCGCCTAAAGAAGCTTTCTTGTTTTTGTGCTTTTAGTTTGTGAGCTACATGTGCACACAGACTGTATCCTGTTTGCTTGCAGTGACTGCCGGCAATGTCACCAAGATGGACACCTGGACCATGTAAGTGCAGATGCCTCTGCAGGGGAAGGTGGTCGTGCATTTTGTGGACTAGAGAAGGAGCAGTCTTGGTCTTTAGTTTCACATGCTGCCAGTTATCAAAGCATTTTAGTTGCTTATTGGCAGGCAAAGGACATATGTGACTTCAGAATATACTACAAAGAGTGAGATAAACTTAAATGTTGATATATTCATGATGCTTTTGAACTCTTGCTGAAAGATCTATGGAATGTGTATAATCTCCAAATTAAAAAAAAAATCAAGTATCTTATATAAAAGTTTCTTTGCAAAAGAAACTTTTCTGTATGTTGAGCTATTGGCTGCATTGCATCCCTGGCAAATGTTCTCTTATCCTCATGCTTCCTGCAGTCTGACTGAGGCAAAACTGCCTGTTTTCTTATCTTCTCACAGCACAGTAGATACAGAATACTGACATTGTAGGATGTTTTTTTTAAATAATTTTTTTTAGTGGACTGTGAAGGAAAAACATGGTGATAATTTTTTTTATAGTTTGATAAAACTTCTTTTTTTAGTGAAATGTTAGATTGTTAAAGATACATATTTATCTTGAGAAAAACTTAATGCCCTGGTATCTGTTGCTATTTCCTCAGAGCTATTTGAATTGCTGATTTTAAAGTTGTATTGAAAATTCATGTGTATCTGATTCATGTAATGCCAAGTTGTGATGTGTTCCCTCAGGATACTTACCACCACCACTGGAGGGAGGGAAACCTTTCTTCAAGTGCTCGTTGTGAATTTTGCAAAAAAACCTGTGGGTCTTCTGAGGTGCTCTCTGGCATGAGATGTGAATGGTGTGGCATCCTGGTATGTTGTGCTGCTGCATGTATTTGTGGGAACCACATATATATGGGCACGTGCTTATTTGGACACTTGATATAAACATAATTTATTTGCACACTGTATAAATATGTTTTGTATACACTTTGTAAATACACTTAATCTATACAGTTACTTATTTGAATATATATATATTTTATATGTTAGATGGGAAATCTGATTTTTTAAAATCCTCCTCATAGTAATTTTAATGAACAGCTCTCAAAGTGACAGTGAAGCCTTGTGTAAATCCATTGGAATTTAACAGGACCTAATCATTATAGATCTGTGGTTAGAAGCCTGCAGGCACTTTCTGTGTTAAATCAGAATTTCTTTCAAATCATGAATTCTGCAAGGTTAAAGACTTAGCATTCTAATATGTTTACTGTTATTTCCGTATAGAATAGGTCTTAACCTGTGTGGTTGGGTTTTTTTTAAGCTGTTAATATCAGTTTCTGTGTTTTTCCATTCAATGACACATATTTATTTCCCCTGCAAGCTGATGGTACCCTTCAATTATAATTCTGGAAACCACAGCTTTTCACACACTGATAAACTGTGTGTGGTGCAGATAACAATTAGTCTATTCACTTAATGCCACCTCACATTAAAATGATGGAAGTGAAAGTAGCAGCAGATGAGGTGGAAACTGAAAGTATATGTAAAAAATAATTAATTTGCTACTTAAGGCTAGATGAGGTACTCCATGTAGTAATGATTTAAAATAAAACTCTAGAGGTTATTCAGTATTTCAGGTATGATTTCAATGATTTTTTTTTTTATATTGTGGGGTTTGTATTTTAATCTGCGACATAATTTCTGAGGTGGGAAGGACTGTATTTGAGAACAGTCTAAGAAATGTAACATGCTGTGTGGCCATACATACAAAGGTATGTGCATTCAATAAAGGCAGAAGATTTACAACAGTATAAAGGCAGAAACTATCCAATCACCTTTTGGAATAAAACTGAAAACAGTCTTACCTCTGAATCTGCAAGTGGGTACAGCTACATAAGAGGATACAGCTCTTTTCAAGCCATTCAGTATAACCTGTGCACCTTTTCTATTTCCCCCAGTAAATATATTTCCCCAAATAGAGTGAAATATCAGAGTTTGAGAACAAAACTTTAAAATTCTCCATGTAGCTGTATAAAAACATTTCATTTTTAATAGAACAGATTCATGATCATTGAAGGTTTCTTGACATATTAAGACTCCCCATTATTGGTAACACAAAACCTGAATTAAACAAATAAAAATCTAGAGTGGCAGATGGGCCATTCATTTAATGAATGTGATTTACAAAAGGTCTATATAATTCCAAACCTGAATGATACAATTTCAGTCATAGCTTGTTATGAATAAATTTACTTTCAATGAGTATCACAAGTTCTTAATGGATGCTGTTGTTTATAGGCTCATGCTGCTTGCTGTGTAATTGTCCCACCAGAATGTACCTTTGGAAGATTAAGGAATATGATTCTTCCTCCAAGCTGTGTGCAATTGTTTTCTCGCAACTTCAGCAAATTGCATTGTTTTCGGATATCGGAAAATTTGCAAACAGAATCAGGTAAAAATTTCAAAGTTGAATGCAACTAATTGATGAGTGTATTTAACCTAGAGTCATCATTCAGTTGAGTATATTATTGCTAATTTTTATTGGCTTTTGTGGCAATACTGTAACTTCTTGCTATTTCTGGGAGAGGTTGGAGTTTTTTTAATGGATGCTATACAGAGTGCAGAAACTTCTGTTTACTGGTGCAGGGCAATTTGTGCACTATCCTTGAAACAAAGAAAGTGAAAACATAAAATCATAAAATCTGTGGTATTAGTGTTATCATTGCTGGAAACACTTCTTATATCATGTGTACAGATACTTTTGTCTCTTGGATTAGGCATCTGTCCTTTTTAAGGTTTCTGTGCTGAAACAATACCATATGTCTAGGCAGGATAATGTTCTGCTGCCATCTAGAGTGAATGTTTGTTTAACAGCTCTTCAGGAACAAGATTTTTTTTTTAAGCCTGAGGTACATGGAAGTATTTTTTTAATTTGTATTTTGATTATTATGCACCTGTAAAACCTTTCTTTTGGTGCTTGAATGGAATAGGAAAGGAAATAAAAGGTAGGCAAAATACAGCTCATGAAAGTTAAATACTTGCAACTGCTCTGCTCTTTTCTCAACCTGGCAGATTGCTCTTGAACTTTCTGCTCTGAACTCAGGTTTGGTTTTAGTGAGGAGAGCTGATCATGAGCAAGACCCCTGTGTTCTGTGTGCAGAAGCTGTAGCAGAAGTCCTGCTACTGTGTGAACAGCATGACCCAAGGTCTACACAACCCAGACACAGTCCAGTGACCTGTCAAATGCAGAGAGGAGGCGTTTAGATTGCTTTTGTGGACTGGATTTTTTTCAGTGAGTGTTTTTTCTTTTTAATGAATTTGCTTGCTAGTGGTAAAAGATGTAGTATAGCACCCACTTGAAAATCCTGGAGTTCCTAATGCTTCCGACATAAGAAGTAACCAAAACACAGAGTTTGGATGAGCTTCATTTTGCTGCAGGATTCACTGTGAACTTTGATTCAGTTCTATTGTTAGGTATTTCACAAGTGTCCCAAAGGTTTAAGTGAAGATAAAGTTGATTATTATAACTAAGATAAGTTAATCACAAACCTTTAAAATAGAGTCTTCGGTTTGACGTTTCTGATGTTAACAAGTTTCTCTTTTCAACAGTGGTGTGTTCTTCTAATATGTCAGACTTAACTTCCACTTTTTTTTATTTTTAAATCACCTCTTAATAAAATGGAACATGGAACGCCTTAAATTAAAGAATCCAAGCTACACAATTTTAGCTACACCTTCTAGTCTCTTCCTTCAATATTTTAAGAGATGGAAGAAAAGGTTTTCTCTTTCAACACTTATGCTACATGCTATGTGTGTTATTTCATGTTATGCATAGTCAAAGTTTTTTAAAGTAAGAATGGCTTTTTTGTATTGCTTTAATGGAAAAGTTTGTCTGAGCCTTTGAATTGAGAGAATCCAGCTTGTGGTCAGAAGCAGATACATAGGGATGGAGAAATATTCACTAATTTAATTTGGACCATTTCCAGTGCTTTATTGTGATATGAAGGGGGGAAATATAAAATTGATTAAAACTCACCTTGTTTGGAAAGCCAGAATGCATTTTTATAGTCCTTAGCCTGCATGGGTATAGGTATAGTATAGCAAAAATGAATTTCTGTAAAATCAATTTCTAACACAAGTTCTCTTTCCTGTTGCCTATGAGAATTTCTGCCTCTTGGGCTTAGCTCCCCATCATCCAATGGGCAGCAGCCTCCCAGGATGGAGGGGCTGCTGATACCCAGGGGAGCAGTGCCGGAGCCATGGGGATGTTCCCCTTTCCTCCTGCTGCAGATCTGTTGCATACCTATGACCTTGACAGCTGCCTCAGCAGTTTACATCTTTCTTTTTTTTAATGGTCAGTGAGCCACTGACCATGGCACAAGGCATGGTGAGTAATATTTGTGGTGCAGCACCTTCCTTGCACTCTGCTGTGCATAAAGTGTTTTGGTCTGTGTTTCCGTAGTTGACAGTGCTTTTTTGCATCTTTGTTTAGCACCTATGTGCGGAATGTTCAGATACTAGTCTGGTGTCTCCACGTGACTCCTTTTACACCATCCACATCTTATTGAGCCTTACTTCGAGACCTGTTGCTGGATGTTTGCCATTCTCAGTCATCTGCTGAAGATCAGGTGTCTGCAGGTGACTGCCAAAAGCACTGGATACCATTGCTATATGCTCTTTTTCTTTGCCCAAATTCTTCCTCAAAGGCAGAGCCAAGAATTGTCTTGAACTAAATCCCACATCATCCTGTGTCGAGGAAGCTCAGTGCTCTAGCCTTTTAGTCCTTCTTGTTACCTATGTTCACAGAACAGACCTTCATTTTCTTACAAAACCCCACTAGCTTCTGGTATGTGCTGAAAGTTACCAAGATATGTCATGAATCCAGCAGCTCCCTGATACTCTTAGGATGTGTTCAATGCTCCTCTGACAATGAAGCAGCTAAGGACGGCTGCCCCAGGAGTTTCTGCTGCTTTTCCAGGAGAAAAGCATAGACTCTGAGTGGCAGATCTTGCTAAAGATTATGTGCATGTTAGGGGTGTTTCATAGGAGCAAGGAACTCCTTTGTTGAAGGATAATTAGCATTTCTCTGTGATGGCAGGTTCATTAAGAAGTTCTCCTGACATGGCATGCACAGAGAATGCTCCTCTGTTGCCACAGCTGACAAAAGACATCACTCAGAAGATTGTGAAAAGACCAGTCTGAGGTTACAAAGTGTTGGCAGTTGCCTGGATGAGTTGCCTGCTGCAGGCATAGCTCTTCCCAAGCTGGTAGTTGGGAAGTGCCAGATGACTTGTCCCATACAGTGAATGAGCACAGCCATCATCGCTGACCTGCTGGGGACTATTTGTCTGAAGTAGCTTTTGCCACGGTGTAAATGCTAAGCTTCATCACCAACATTCAGCAAACATCTCTGTGCTGGAAAAGGCTTCTTTTAAACTCTTGTGCTACCAGGAGATGCAATGGTAGTTCCTCCAAATGATTCCTATCATAACAAATTTCAAAGAAGTCATTGAACTTCACTGGAATAGTTTCAGGATGCTGTTGGTGTAGATTTCCCTACTATTCAGACTGAAGGAGAAAATGTAATAAAAGAAGTCAGCTTCTTCTCACCTACACTGAGAAAGAAAGGGGTTGGGAGCAATCAGGAGCAGTCATTTCCTATTGTTATATTTACTTTTTTTTTTTTTTTTTTTTTTTTTTCTTTTTTTTTTTTCTTTTTCTTTTTTTTTTTTTTTTAACTTACTTGTGTGGAGTGAAATTCAAAAAGGCATTCAGCTTTCTCTTATTCTGGGTTGTTTCAAGACCATATTGTCTAAATTTCTCTCCAGCTTGAAACTTGATCTGTTTCTGTCAGCTATAACAGCGAAAATATCTCAACACTCATTTTATATTTTAAAAGCCACATCTTAAAAGCATTATTGTTGGTCTTTCTTGTAGACACTTGAAGCATTACCCAAATATTCAGTGAGTTACCTGGTGTCAAGTTTAGGACTATTGCCCAGTACCCTTCTTGACATGCTATGATTCTGCGTCTTGGAAGGTTCTCCTGCTTTAAGATTTTGACTTCCCCTGTACCTCTTTTGCTCTGAAGATCTGCCTTCACTTGTTTTATTTTATACTTTCTTTCTTGTTTTGTGGTTTGTTTTCCTGCTTTCTCCCTCAGCTGCAAGGCATAGTTTTACAAAGGTGTTGTCTGGCTTCTATCTTTTGGGAGCTTTGCCTGCATCCCAGTCAGGACTGACTGGGATTTTCAGTGCGTGTGAGTGTGAATATCGTTATTTGATGAGTACTTGCATTGCACTCTATTGCTACCCTCAGAGAAGGAATATTGATCATATTTGGATTTGCAGTGGTCTTGTATGGCCCTGAGTGTCAGGAGTAAGAACGCAGTGAAGATGTTCTGCACAAAAGTAAATGCAAATGTTCACAGCATTTATTTCAATCTTTTTTTAATATTTTATGTATGGTTTTACAGGGGTGCATTATTTTCTGACATGTTAGCTCCTAGCTTTAGTGAGAGTGATGAGCTTACTGTCAAAGTCCTCTTCTGGAGAGCAGCAATTTCTTTCTCTTTGGGTGTCAGTAACTTTGTTTTTCAGTTGTGGAAATCACTTCTGTAACACCATTATTTCTGATTGGAAGGCTGGATTGATTTGGTAATTTAAAACTTAATGGAAACATCCAAACTTCAGTGACAGTCAAACATCATGACTCCAGAAAAGAATGAAATGCAGTAGTTAAAATATTAAAGCCAATAGTACAAGGATCTCATGTATGCCTTCACTGTAGCTACATGACAATGCAGATTTGTTCTTGTAATGCTGTTTTAATGCTATGAATTATTATCATAAAATAGGTAGAAAAAGAAAGTGTGCTTTTCTGACTAGTTCCTTTTGTGTTAGCTTGTTTGATGGAAACTGTTCTTAAATGACAAACACCTTCTTCCTTCCATTCAAATTAACAAAAAACCTTTCTTAAAAATCTCTCTCTTTTACAGATGAAGATGATGATGTTGATGGGTTAACACAAGGATCAACAAAAGATATCCAAATTTCAACTGACTCAAGTAAGCAAAATTTTAGTAAGGGATGAATAGTCACTAATTTCTTTATTCATATAATAAACTTCATTCATATAATCTTAACTTGTATTGCCTTATGATGAAATTATATTAAATGGTTATTTTTCTAATGTTAGGTTTTAATTTCAGGTCCAAGGTTTTGGTCTGACATATTTATCCAGGGCCTTACAAATATCTCCTTGGTATTTTTCATTGGTGGGTTGACATAAGTGGCAATCTGTTCATTATCTTGACAAATAGGTAATTTCTCTCAACTTGGTAATTGAAGAAAGAAAACATGGTGCTAATAATTCATAGATGAGCTACAGATTTAAAGGGCAGACAGCAATGTCTTTTCAGAGCCTTTTAGTTTTAAGTTTGCTGGATCCAAATGTTGCTGAGGACATCAGGTGAATTTTTTTTTTTTTTTTTTTTTTTTGCTTGGGCATGTTGCGGTAAACAGGACTGAGCTGGACTGACTGCTTTATATGCAGTTAAATTTTTAAGCATGTGGAGTTTTCTGGGGTTGGTAACAACCAAATTCTTGCTTTTTAGAAGATGAGGTAAAACTGCAATTTAAGAGCTTCCCACTCCTATATCCATATTAGTAAGTAGAACAACATGGTACATGCTACCTAATGGAGCTGCATGTAAAAAAAGGACATTTCAAATCAATAAATACTATTTTTTTTTTAATCCTGAAGTTCTTGCAAAATTAAGAGGCTAATTGTGCAACTGCTATTTGGAATTTTTAAAAAATGAGCTCAATAAGTAGTTAAATCAGTTATAGAAGAGATCTCAAGGATCCTCTTGTTTCACTTTCTTAGTTCCTGAGTGATTTTAAGTTATGATCCACAGCCATACTTCCTAATTATGGGAAAACACTCTAATTGCAGTTTGTCTAAAAAACTTTGACTTTTTCCAGATTTTTAAGTGGCTTAAATGGTTGAGTGTGAGGACTACTACATTTCAACAATTAAACCTATTTCCCTTATGAGTGTCAAAAAGAGCAAATTATGTATCCTGATATTTCAGCTGGATTCATTGGAAGCATTTGTAGACATCAGTTCAACTTTAGTTTAGCCTTCCCAAAAGAAGAAAAAAGATATGAAAATTCAGGCAGGATACAAACTTTAATATGTCATTCGTTCAGGTCATCTCTGGACTGGAGAAAGCAGCAGTATCATTTAGTTGTGTTTTAAAAAGAGCAGTGGCATAAAAAATTGCTTTCTCGTAATGCATTTTCACAAAACTTTGGAGCGTAGAGTCTGTAACTTTGCTGTGATTTAGAAAGCTCAGCTAAAACAACACTCAAAAAAGAGTCAGAAATAGCATTTACTGGTAAAACAGGACAGAGTGTGGTGATGCAGTCCAGGGCACGGCCATGCAGTACCAACCAGCAGCTTCTTTAAATGTGACCAGCTTCCTTGTCTCCTTATCCTTCTATTTTCCCATACTACTTTTTCCCCAAATGATTTTGATCTCTTGCTTTGATTCCTCTCCTGAAGTTCCCCCAACAACCCTTGTACCATCCCAGAATGCTTTTCACATGTATCTCATATACCCCTGCAAGCTGAGCGAGCTCCTTGGTCAATGAGGTGTCCTACAGAACTTCCCCTGTTGACTCCTCTGGTGTGTGCCCCCTCCAGATGATGGGATTGATAACCTCGGGTCAGCTCAGGACATGGCTTCTCTGATAACGTACCTGGTAAAGTTATTAGGGTTCACCTGCCAGCTGTTTTGTTGTGCCTCTCTGTGTGTGGGGAGTCATAAGGGGCTGAATTTAATATGACAATGGCACACTTGTAGGGGGTTGTACCACTTTCACGTGTCTCGGGATAACACCATTTGTATAACATGGGTCAAGAAGGAGCTGCTCACTGTTTCTGTGTGTTGACTCAGTACATCTGCCGTGTTTTTTGGGATGTTACCATGCTTTCCCTCAAGAGTGTCTGAACTCAATTACATTCCAGAATATTTAGCTTTTCTTAATTCCAGCGCTCTATGTTTCAGGGGTACGTCTCTCTAAAAAGAATGAAAACAAGTCAGAACAGATTGAATAATATTAATAGGGAAAGACACACTTTTTCTGCAGGAGAGAAGCCAATAGAAAAGGACACCAAAACTTGTAGTTTAGTATTGGAAGAAGATTTGAATTAGTAGTTTACATTCATTTTTGTTACTTTGCTATTATAATGGGCTTGTTGAAGGAAATGTAAAGTTAGAAGATCTAAGTCTTAATATTGGTAGCTTAAATGTGTTAAATCAACCACTATATTTAGCCTACCAAGATACTGAAACCAAAAGCATAAAATTAACATAAAAACAGCCACACCATTTCTGAGTTGATTTAACAGACATACAAGTGGGTTTGGCAAAGGACTCTCTCTGCCCTGTGGGAGTTTCTCAGCATTCACTGGCTACAAGTGAACTGTCTGATTCAGGATATGTCCATCTTCTGTGGGACAAAATTCAGCCATCAATGAAAACCCATTCTGGAGGAGGTATTAGAGGAATCTGTCTACCAGAGAAATGGGAGCTGCAGTGCTGTCAGCAAACAGATGTTTCACAGCATGTCGTTCCACAGCCTCTGTTTTGCCTTGCTTAGGTTGCTGTTCATCCGCTGAGTAAGAGATGAAATGGTTTTGTATTAGATAGACCCAAGTCGTTGGCTTAGAGTTTGCTTATGTCTTGTCCCAAACCAGCTGACAGTGCAGAGGAGACCTCCACTGTAATTCTGCAAGCAGGAACAAACTGCTTTCCAGAAGAAGCAAGGACAGCATACAAGGAGGGATTTTTCCTCTAAAGATACTTAAGAAAACTTTAAGCTTTCATAAAAAGGCCATTGCGTTCTTCTATAACTGCTTACAGTAACTAAATATGTCACATGTTCCTCAGCAGGTGGTTGGAAAGACTCTAAAAACAAAGAGAAGAAGGGTTAAGCGGTGGCTACCAGAATGGATGGACAGGTGTTAACACAGATTTGTACTTCAAAAATCGTGTTGAAACTAGGGGAGTTTCAGCTGCTCAAGAAATCAAATTCAGAGAAGGCATACACCTCCAAATGGCTCTCTTGGAAGAGAAAGAGCTAGGGAAAGAAAGAAAGAAGAAAAGAAGGAAGGAAAGAAAATGAAGGGAAGGAAGGGTGGGAGAAAGGAATCTGGGATTCTGAAAGGCCCTCTTCAAGGGCAGTAAAAGAAAAAATACATCATTCTTACATACATAAATGCCATTGTGTAGGTTGTGAATCCTAATACTGAAATAAATCAGAATTTGATAGTCCCCACTGTTGTAATATGAAGTAGCAGTAGAGAAGGAGAGCATAAAGCATGTAAATAACACAAGATGTTTCAGGAAGAATGGTTCTTGGTAAGCTGTGTTTCTAGAATTTAGTCTTTTAAGAGTAATTTTCACAAATACACTCAGTAAAGGCCCTTAGCTTTCTTAAGACAAAATTATTCAGGACCTCATTTTCCTGTCTCAGTCACAAGCCACATGTAAGTCTTTTCAGAAAACCTTGTCCTCTCTGTGGGGATTTGGAAGTCAAAGGGAACATGAACTTTGGACTTACCCAATACTGTTTTATCCTTTTCCGAGGAAAACTTGATATCTTAGCTTCTGAAATCAAATTCCACGCTTTGGTAAATTATGGCTGGAGTTAACCTTTTGTATTACTTTCCCTTTTGAAAGGGTAAGCATGAATAACAGATTATTTTCAGCTCAGTATCCCATGGTAAGAAAAAAAATAATGTGTTTTCCAGGAGAAAGTCCTGATACTGTGTACTCTGATCCAACAGGAAAAGATAAAAGACATTTAGCAGTGAGGTGCCAGTATTACAAAACAGGCAGTAACTCCTTTAAATACCACAATTTGATAAGTGCATCCGTTTCATATTAGCAAGGGGTTGGTTGTGTATATATATATATATACAGTAAATAGGGGTATGTAGACTTCACTTCTGTAACTGGATCATTTTCTAATATTTAAAAATTGGAATAGGTGGAAGGAAGAGCTTTACCTAATTTCAGAAGTGGTTATAGTTGAGCTTCTTGCCAAGGATAGTTAGACAAATCAGACTGGCATAAGACATACCTTAACTTATATGTGTTGGATGTGCTCTTGACTCAGTGGAGAAATGTATTTCTGGATGACTTATTGCAGTATGTAGCTGTTTTTTCTTCTGTTAACATGCTTCCAGAAGCTCTTGTGCAAGCAAGCCATTTTTTGCTGGGTTGCAGTAAAAGTGTCCCCTGTGAGGAGGACAGTGACAAAATAAAATGTGATTTTTCACTGATAAAGTTGAGGAGGTTTTTTGTGATGGATACCAGATTAGCAGCATTATGTTTATTTATGTAAGAAATATGCTTAAGCTTAGGACATTACAGCTGGTCTGTAGATCTAAACTTGTTCTTGTAAACTAGTTTATTTTGAGAGTCGATCCAACTGTTCTTTGACTGTTCTTAAGACATGGAGAGCTCATAAAATATTCTCCAGTTACAATTGCTAGGGATTCTCTTAGACCAACTAGTATCTCATAAGAGCAGACTACCACGGCACAGCAAATGAAAACAAGTACTAGAACTTGGATGAATGTTTTTATTCTCAGATGGTTGTCTACTTTCTGGATTGCTAGAGAAAGCAGCAGAGATTTTGATAGTGCTATAAAAGTTCATACTCAGAACATCAGCTGTGCTGTCAGAAACCGCTGTTCACTTGTTTTCTCAAGTTATTTTAGCTCTAAAGAAGGTCACCCAGAACACAGTGTCTTTTGGTTAACATTTGTCTATGCCGTAGTTACCATGGAGATCACTGACAGAACTCTGTGTCTGAAAGAATTCCACTCATTCTGGCATAGATCCATCAGAATTTAAAGGAGTAGGTCACTTTCTGATATGTTCTATAGCCTCAATGCAATGGTTGGTGAGTTTCAAGGGTACTTCACAAGTAACAGCTGATGATATTTGTATCTTCCTTATGCTGTGACTGAAAAGAAATTGACAACAGATACAACCACTATGATAACTGGAGTACTGAAAATCCACGGCGATACTACTTTTCATATCAACAAAAAGAATTGAAAAGTCAATGATCATACCAGGTTGGGTGTGGCTCTGAGCAACCTGATCTAGTGAAAGATATCTCTGTCAGGATTCTTGTACTCCATGATCCTTGAAGGCCACTTACAACCCAAACTATTTTATAATTCTGTGATATTATTTATTCTATCTGTTTTTCTTTATACATGATCTGCTTCCCTCCAAAGAGTCATAGCATGGCTGAGGTTGGAGGCAGTGTGGAGGTTATCTAAGACAGCCTCCTGCTCAAGCAAGGTCACTCAGAGCAGTTGTCATGTTCAGTAAGATTTTGAATATCATAATACAATCATAGAATGGTTTGAATTAGAAGGGACCTCAAAGATCATCTAGCCCCAACCACCCTGGCATGGGTAAGGACACCTGCCACTAGACCAGTCAACGTAGCCCATTTTGTCCCAGGAGAGACTAGAATGACTTTACAGTACAATAGGAGGCTGTACTGGGGGCTGCTTTGCTGTGCAATACATCTTCATGTTATGTAATGAGAACATCCTTGCACACACATTGTACCATTACCAGTGAAATTGATAATGAAGAAATATTCTTAAGAAGTGGGCAAGTCTACACTGAAAAGAAGTCCAAGCATAGCTATCACATTTCAGAATAAGGAGAAATAAAGATAATGAGAATTAAGGTATCATGATTTTTCTTCCAGGGTTAGAATCTCATTTTTAAAAGACTGCTTTCACACATAAGTGATAATCCTTTAGTCAATCCTTTAGATATTCCTTTAGTTCTGTGGTGTCTGCTTTTGATTGAAGTTGGCGAACATACACTGAAGGAGAAATAGATGGATTAGTTTCAGGTGGTTCAAGAAAGCTAGCATTGAAGTGTCCTTGCTAAGTAGTTATACACTGCAGTCTTTCCTCATAATATGCCCCTACAGCACTGAGATACCCAGTGATGCACATTTCTGCCTGGATTCTTGCTTGCTTTTTATCAGTCATCAATTAGAGGTGGTTTGGTGGTTTTCTTCCTCCAGTTCCAGTTCTCCTTTTTAATCCTTCTATGGTAAATGGCAATTTGCTAGTGTGCTTCATTGAATCTAAAAGCTGATACTATTTGAGAGCAAAAAGCTCTTTGTATTTTATTTTGTACTATGAAGTACTTCCAAGCTGTAAGGGAAGCATGGAAGTAGGCTCCAGCATGTAACATATCTCCTTTACAATGTGCATTAACAGGCTGCATGATTAACCAGTTGTGTGAGCATTACAGCTGGTATATGTGGCTTTCATTTAATATTTCTACCATTTGAGAATTGCAAGTTATAGCTTCTGGTGATTGTACTACTTGATGATGAATGCAGGTGTACATATTTATTGTGAGATCAGACTGTAACACTGTGTTGTACAATGGGTGACTTCTGTTAAAGTTCAGTCCAATGCTGCAATAAAAAGGGCATATTCTTTCAGTGAGAAACACTTATGTCTGATGCTGTAAAGCATCAGCTCTGGGGAGTACCTGCAAGAACCTGCAAAACTGAGCAGCTCATCAGTTGTCTTCTTAAAGACGTGATCAGGAGAGGACACAAGGTCTGTCTTAATGAAATCTCCTTTTTGGTCTGGATTGATTAACTTGGTTTCCTTTCCAGAGGCAGTAAGGACACATGTAATGCAGTGGTAATATTAATTTGCTCCTAAAATCTGTCAAAACTTGCCCGTTCTATGAGAATTTAGTTGTGCTTTGCTATTCCTCTTAAAAATGTTGCTTAAGATAGAGACTTTGTCATACAACAGCCTGTACCTGAGTCATAACCCATCTTTGTGAAAGGTGAACCTGAAATCCTTCACTCTTCACCCTTTCACAGATGTCTGTGCAACAATCTGCACTCAACAGTTTGAGCATGGATTTAATAAGGCTTCAGTGAAATGAAACACAGCAAAAGGCTGAAGGTCTTCATTTGCTGTCCCTTCTTTCTTCCAGTTTTTCTGTTGTCCCTGTGTTTTCCTCCCATTGCCAGTACACTTAACCAGCTATTTTAAGGACTTTTTTTGGAAGCACATTCTAACAATTGGTAGTGCTTTGGGAGCTATTCTGAAGGGGGTGGCACTTTGTCTTGGTCTTCAATTTGTTCAACTTGTCAATAATAAACACAGTCTTGAATGCTGAGGATGAAGAAGCGATAACATACACAGTCTGGTTGTTACAGTTATATCAAAAGCCAGGATAAAACTGTGATTGCTCATCCCTCTTTCCTCTCTGAATGTACCCCTGTTTTAAATGAACAATAACAAAACAAAATTTAAAATATTCAGCCTCAAAGCTTGTCCTATGACAAAGAATGTTCCCATGAAGAAACATTTCAGTGGGTTAAAAGCAGATTTTTAGTAGTTATATTATACCCTTCCTATTCAGGTAGCTTTCAGATTCAAGGTGTGTGTTAATGAAATACAATTGTTTCCATTTAGGTAAACAAACACTAAAGATATTTGATGGGAATGACGCAGTGAAACGCAATCAATTTCGACTAATTTCAGTTCCAAGGATTGCAAAAAATGAAGAAGTTGTGGTAAGATACCCGGTGAGGGTCAGTTTTACAGTGTGAATTAATGTAATTTCATATTACAATAGTAAAAAGCTAAATTTTAGAAATGTAACTCAATAACAACAAAAATCTGTGAATGGGCCAGAATACAAAAATGTAATTTGACTTCTTCAGATAGTACTCCTATTTTAGAGCATCTGAGGAAACGGTGTCTTACATATCTGTAGCATAATGGTGACCACAGTATCACATGTTAAGCAGTCATTCTGCTTCCTGGTGTTAGTCTGAAGCTTGATTTTACTGATACACGCAATACAGGATAACCAGCTCCTTTTCTCAAGCTTTCTTTTTTCATGTTCACTGAAATTTGTTTTCAAAACTTCACTCTTTTTTTATTTTTTTTTGCCATTGCTGTGTATCCACTGCTCTGAGGTTAGAACGTGCATTGAAGGTTCATTTCATAAATCAGGTGTTTATAATGTCTATGGCTGTATAGGTATTAATGGTGTCTTTTCAAATAAATGTTAATTTATCTTGCTGTGTTCTAGGAGGCTGCTTTGAGGGCGTACTACATAAATGATGACCAGCAGGAGTATGAGCTTCAGACCTTTACACAGCAGGTGCTGCTTTCTGATGATATTATCAATAGGAATGATGCTGCAGAGGAGAGCAACTTGGGCTCAGTGTTCCAAGAATCTGTCCCCGAAGCTTGGATCATCAGAACTAAACCAAAGGATGAAGAAGTGATCAGAATTTATCCTGCCTGGCTGAAGTGAGTATTTTCCTTCCTGATCACAAGGTTATTCTGCTTGGCTACATTTGTCCTCTGTGGTCTAGACCTGTTTGCTTTAGTTATTGAAGCTGCAGAACTCTAGAGAATGCAGTTTCTTTCTCTGTATTTCAGGATTCTTCTGTTCATTTTTCTGAATGGGTAGTGTGTATAATATTCATTTCCATGCCTGGAAGCCCTTGGGTTTCTTTACATATGTGGAACATACAGAGCAACTTGTGCAGTTCTTTTATCATGTGTTTGGCTAGAAAGATGCAACTTTCCATTTACTACATCTGTAAACAAATGATGACATACGCGTCACTTGAAAAATTGGTGGATTTTTTGGAAGAAATGTGAAGTAGGAAGAACTACAGTGCAACTTCCCATGTGAGATGAGGAAGAAAAAAATTATATTAAAAAAACAAACAAAAAAAACCCAAACAAAAACCCAAACAAACAAAAAACAAACAAACAAAAAAACCCAAAAAACCCAACAACTATACAGTTTTACCTCTGAGACAGTATGAACTTTAAGCATACTTAGTAGTGGAAACAAAATGGTCTGAACCTACTAATTTCTGAAGACTTGTAGGAAAAATTTAACCCTGTGTTCATTTTGCTGTTGCAACTGCATTGACAAGTTTTATCAAGGACTTGCAGGTTATCTTTGTGATTAGGAAGAAGTTAATCTGTAGTGCTACAATTGTAATTATCAGTTCCTTGAGATGAAAGTGTTTTCTTGTCTGTGGCACTGGTACCACATCTGCCATGAGCCTCAGTGAACAGCTTTCTTCAACTAATGCAAATATGTTTGAGAAAATTCTATACTTAGTTTAAAAAGCTACACACAGGATAGATCCTAAAATAAGTATTTTTCTCCTTAGAGTGGGTATGGCATATGTTTCTCTACGAGTAAATAAGGATAGCACTGTGCAGACTGTGATCAAAGAAGTGCTTCCATTACTTGGAAGGCAGGTAAGTGAAAGATCTTAAGCACATCCATATGCCACCTGAGTGACCCTGAAAGTATATATTTTTTTCTTCAGAAAAATTACAGTCCCTTAATTCGCAGTTATTGTAAATGTTATTGGCATTTGGTAGATGATCTTTTGTGACCAGCATGTTGCTAAAAGCTTAACACAATCTTCAGGGTAGGTAGGCACTGCTGACTCATATTCAACTTGCCATTGACCCAGTCTATAAGATCTTATTCCACAGGGCTGCTCTCCAGCTCTCATCCCCCAGTTTGTATTTTTAACTATGCTGTCCTGCTCAACAGCATCAGATTACCTTGTCCCAGGTTGAGAATCTGGCAGTAGCTCTTGTTAAAAATTTCATATGGTTGATGATTGCCCAGCTCTCTAGCACATCCACATAAGGGTCTCCTACCTTTAAAGGTGTCCACAGTTCCTCCTAGCTTAGTACCATCAGGAAACTCACAGTGCATTTGATTTCTTCATCCAGACAATTTATAAAAACATTAAAGAGTACTGCAGAAATTTTCTTCCTACGGTAGCAAGCAGCATCTCTGTAGCCCCCAAGGGATGCAAGGAAGGACTCAAGGTTGAAATGGCACCCACATTCTTTACTGTCAGGATTACTTCCCACCTACTGGAAAATTCTAGATACATCTTTTAGTCTTGTAGATGCACGTGCTTTCCTTGGAAGATAATCTCTTTTCAATCTGTGTATCCTTCTTAGGGTTGGTGCCAAAACAGCATGACTTTCAGGAAACATGTTAGTAGACTTTGCTAGCATGCCAAACCATTGGCAGGCCCAACCTCCCCAGTGTGGAGACACAAAGCTGTAGTGTGCACATTTTAGTCAGCACCTGGGGCCTGTGAGCACACCAGCAAATCAGCACAGTTCCACTGCTCTAGGGCACAGCCATGCTTGCAGAGGGTGACTGCTGCCCTTTGTGGTTATTTACAGGGTACATAAGAATATGCATGTGACTAGCTCTCTGTAATAAGTGATAATCATGATCTGTCTAGGTGTATCCAGCTGTGTAAAGCATGCAGCTTATTTTGGCTACAGGATACTTCCAGGATTTTTTTATCAGTCCATTTCCTCAAGTGCTGTGGGCATTTTAGCCAAAATAGGAATAACCATGTCCAAAGTTTCGTCTCATCTGAAAAAAGCAATTGTCAAACAGTATAGACGGAAATTCTGTTAGGGAAAGATCTTCACACGTCTGTATTTGGGCAGCCAGATGTATGCTGTAAGAGACTTAATTCTTTGGCTCAATTGCAATTTTTTCAGTAGTGGTAATTTTTAAATGCTCTACTTGTTTCTCTGTATAAATATGCACATACAGGAAATCTCTTTTTAATATCCAGAATTTGCCTGTGCTGCCAGTTGCTTCCATCAAGTATGAGGCAAAGCACATGTAGGGAGTTGAGGCTGTTAACACCTCCACTCATGACACATAAAGAGCGGCAGTGTGTTATTTTTCTTGGCCCCAGTCAGCTCCTGAGTGCCCAGCTTGGGCACCTTGGCTTCTCGTCGGGGCCGGCGCTTGCCGCGATTTCTGGGCACTTCTGCTGCTGTGCTCCAGGGCAGGCTGCTGGCCACGCTTTGCCATCGGCGCGAGGGAGGAAATGAAGAGGCAGGGAAAAAGTCCAAATCCGTCCACGTAGCAGCTGGATGCTTTATTGGCCACGAGAGCCGTGATAGAGAAGCTGCAGCCCGCTCCCAGCCTCGTGTGGACAAAAGTTGCACCGGGACTGGGGGGGAGTGGGATAATATAGGGGTGGGACAGGGAGGACAGGGAGTCCTCCCTCCCAATGAATACAGACGCTGTGGCAATGACGTGTACTACAGCGACCAATGGGAACACAGCAGGGGTGGACATGGGGCTTTGGGGCGAGTGGGATCGCGGGAATGGGGTGACGGGCACGGAATCCTCAGGAGTTGGCAGGGAGTGGTGACAAGACTGACAGGGGGAAGCTCCAATGGCAGGCAGCCTGGAGCTAACCACCGCAGGGGGGGAAAACACGGGGAATGCACAAGGGTACACAGAACCGGCAAACTAACAAAGATCAGAACCCCTAATCTGAACCCACACCCGGGATGCAACAATAAAGCAAGATCATTTGTCTCTTGAGTCTCAAGGCCAAAATTTAAAACCCTTCCTCCTGAATGTCCTTCAATCCAGGATGTCATGTTTGCAGGGTTTCAGTCATTGTTGTAAATAGTACAGTTCTTGGTTGTGCCAGCTCTTCTGGTCCAGCTGCAAGGGACTTGAGTGGGCCCTGGCAATAGCTTGGAGAAGAGACTGTGGCACATATGAAGAGGGTTTTGTTCCATCAGTGCCTGGAGTGTCCCAGGAATAGGGAATGGTCAGCCTGCTTTTGCCAAGCTGGTTCCTGGCCAATCTTCTCCAAAAGCAGGCTCATTCCCAGTCCTGCATGCTTTCTCTGGAAGGACCCTCAGGAAATAATCCAAATGAGCTAGCTGCTCATTGCTGAAACAGGAATGGGATTAACCGTGCTGTACAGGGGTCCCTTCACAATGTGGCTGTGAGAATGCCAATGTTTTTAGGAACATGGGAGCATGATGCTATGAGTGGGTAAAATGAAGATTATTCCTGTCTTGGAGTTGGTTGGAGGAAGAACATCATGGTTGATTTTAAAAGATTTAAATTTTAAAAAATGTTTCACTTTCCATGCTATTTTATACACCATGGACAGGATATAACATGCGATAATGTAAACATCTGGCAAAATTATGTCGGTCAGAAGCTGCATTTACGTGCTATATCTTTTGGCAGATGGAGTGCCTCCAGAATTTCAAATTGGTGGAAGTGCTTATGGGCAGTAAGCAAGGTAAGTGATGGAGCATTGGCCAAAGACACATCTGATCTCTGTGGAGTTTTTCCCCCATTCTAACAGTCACAGTTCATTTTCTACAATAAAAAACACAAATGAAAATATACTTCATGGTGACGTTGAAATACTTAATCAGAAGTGATGCTGATTCTTTTCAATCCTGTGTGTCAAGCGGGAATAAGGTTCCCCTTCATTATTACATAAAAACTCATTTGTGATTTCTGGTGTGTATTGACACTGTTGCCCTGTTTTGGGGAGCTATGTTTAACTGATACAATTTTCTTAATTGCAGTTATTTATTAAATATTAATTCTAAAGTTCAAATGGCTTCTTTCATCTGCTTTCTTTCCTCCTGATGCAACCCTTGAAGAAGAGTAAGAGTCCTAAGACAATCCAAGAAGTATGTTTGTGCATTAGGAAGAACAGAAATCTGCAGTCCTAGCATTGCTCAAGTGTTCTGTGATCCTGCAGGAGCTGGGCTGGTGTTCTCCAAGTTGACATCCCTTTGTGCTTTAGTGTTTGTAAGGTTGCATGGAGAAATAAAGACCTTGATCTAATGCTGACCACAGCTGAATAAATATCTTGGTAGTTCAAATACTGTCTCGATGCTTTGCTTTATTTGCAAGCATTATTGTGAAATTGTTTCATAAGGTTATTGTAGCTTTGTGAATATCATAACCTTTGCTGGTTTCTGGTGCTCTGTTTTAAAGCATCATTACCTTACATTCAGTGAAAGTTGTTAGAATTGTTTTAATGTTTTGATAAAACGCAGAAGTTGGTTATTTTTGTACTTGTTAGGAAATATAGTTTGAAAGTCTTCTGTCAGACTGTTAGATTATTACCAAAGTACTGCTTGTCTTTTAAGTGGGTTCAGGCTGTTTCTGCCTGTTTTTAAAGGAGAGCAGTATTTAAGAACTGTGGAAAGAGTCAGACTGTTCCAAGTACCTGTGTATTTTTATTGTTGGATAAGACGTAGCTCACATTTGCATGGTCCTTTATAAGAAAATTAGTTATATGGAGAGCTGTACTTTTTCCTTAATTTTTATTCTTTTTGGTTTTGCGTAATATAGCCTGATAATAATTTACATGCTTTCTAACATGATTAACGTTCTTGCCCTGCCCAGTTCAGCGCATGGTCTTGGACAATCAGGAACTGATTCTTAACAGACTCAAGGACATAAGAAAGGTAAATCTGAAAAAGAAACATGATTTTTTTTTTTGTTTTTTAGCAAGTACAGAATCCCCTTTCTTACAAAAAAAGTGAGTCATTGGTTACCCCCTAAGCAGGCTCAAGAGTAGAGAAGCTAACTGCTTGAACTGAAGTTTGTTTCTGTTTCTGATATCCTCTAGGCATAGAGCACATGATTGCTAAGTGTGGAACTATTTTGGATTTTGCCTCACAATATCTTTTTGCCAAATGTCGTATCATTTATTTTCCTTTATTTTGGTAGACTTCAATACGTCAGATGAATCAAACAAGATTTTACATTGTGGAAAACAATAAATCCATTGTACAAGTAAATTTATTTGTTGGTGGCCTTCCACCTCAGCTTTCCTCTGAAGAATACACAAATATTCTCAAAGAAGAATTAGCTATCAAAAGTAAGTAAACAACTACATTTTCAGACACATTAACTTGTACAAAACAAAATTTAGTAGCATCAATAGCTTCTTTTTTTATAATTCTAACTTTTTATGACCTGATTTTAAAAAATCATTCTGCCTTTTACTGTCACGTGGGCTTTTAAAATGATTTTAACATGCGCAGAGTTGCAGGAGAGATGTGACAGCTTATTATTTACAGAATAATTATTACGTTACTCTAGTTATAAGTGACTACACCTTTTTTTTTTTTGTATGTTTGTGTGAAAAGGCATCACTTTTTAGAAGAATTATACATACCTTAAACTATGTGCAGAATATCCCTTGCCTTTTTTAACCTCTGACACTTTTTGTCTGGGCTGTTCTCCATGTTAGTCATGAGCTCTGTGCCCCATCATGGAGCAGTATGAGCAGTGTGTGCACACACATATGGACAGACATTCAGGGAAAAGAATTTATTTTTCTTTTTCAAAGAAGTGTAATTGAATTTTCATAATACTCCTTCAACCAATACTTTTTATAAACAGTGTCAGGAATGTGTCATGCTTTTTGTTGCAAGAAACAAAGCATTTTTCTCAATCTTTTATGTCACTTCAAGAGGAATTAAACTTGAAATGCCAGAAAGAATTCTTAGTCACCTTTTATGAAAATCAGTTTATCTGTTCTAACTTGCAAAGTAAACATGAGAGGAAAAGTGTTAGTTGGAGGTTCTCCCTGTATTTGTATAACTTTTAATATTTATTTATATTATATTTATGTAACTTTTTAAAATACTTTAAATATTTACTCTAAATGTACCCAAGGTTTTATGTGTTTATATTTCTACCCTTTGCAGCAAATGTAGTATCTGTGAGACATGTTTATCAAGCACAAGGTAAGCATTAAAATTTTTAGTCTTGCAAACAATGTCTATGTTCAAAACTGCAGTCTAATACTAGAAGCTGGAAGCTCAGAGTATGTTAGCCATAAGCAAAAAGCCATTCAGGTAAAATGCAGCACATGGATTAGTGTTGCCTTATTAAGAAAAGTTAAAAGGTTGGCTGCATGCCTTGTGTACCAGAAGGCAGTAATATTTCATCATAAAAATGAGTTTTGAAGTTGGACTTCAACTGAATAATCTAACACCATAGAACTGTTAAAAATCCTTCAAGTGAAGGATTTTTAGTCTCTGACTTCGAGAATACTAAAATTTGGTACTGCTTTTGGACTCAGTGTGACTGTTTCATAGTCACTGTTTCCTAGCAGTGTTAAGAGCTAGAGTTCAATGGCCGAAAGCTGAAGAAAATAAATGCGTTCATCCTTTGAGGTGTTTCTTTGCTTTTGCAGTATGAACTTTATTTCAGCGAGGTCAGAGAAGCCATGAGGCTTCTGACAGCTGGAGCAGCAGTGGCTCTGGGCAGCTTTAGTGCAGTGGTCAGGTGGAGATCTGCATTTGGTAAAAATTTAAAGTGTGTAATTTTCTCGTCTGTATGTTTAGATGTCTATAGTTGAGATGTTTCACATCCTTTGGCAGGCTTAACTTCCACATGTCTGCTAACTGGGTTTTTCTATAGCATGGTTTTGAAGACTGATGTGTGCTTCCTTTGGGTTATTTCCTGTCTCCACGTGACTAATTGATACTGATTGATTTTGATCTTTGCATAGGAAAAGCTGTAAAGCTTTCCAATGTACCTTCTCCTTTCCATATTTGTCAGTGGTGAATACTTGGTTTTGTGATACTTGTCCCATGTCACAGTATCATTAAACCAAATTTACATGCATGCGCTTTTTAGATGTTTCTGCTTGTATGTGATTTTTATTGCCACTTTCTTCTTATGTTTGTATTTTTGTGGTTCTTATAACTGTCTAACTCTCCCATTTAGTTGCAGCCAGGTTATGTTACCAGCCTACATCTCATATACTGTCCATTTTGCATTTTTGTCTTATCCTGCCCTGTTTTCCTCCTCACCAAATATCTTACTTTACACTAACTTGTCAATATTTATTTTGTCTTTTCTCTTTTGTCTTCCCTTCTTCCCTAACTTCTCCATTCAGAACCTAAGCCAACATAAAGATCTAAACTTGATTATCAGCCCAAATATTTGCTTGCAGTAATTCTTACTGTTAATGAACAGAACTAATGGATTTTTAATAATTGGATACAAAATGAAACCTGATTACCTCTATCACTTGTGCATGATGAGAACAGAATGTTGGTAATGATAACGAGTGTGCAAATAGGCCCTACCCCTGAAGCTTAAAGGAAATATTTAAATATGCATTAGTTCTGTGCTGCAGTTCTTGTCTTCAAGTTGCTTTGCTTTACCAGAAATCTGAGGGTAGGAAGGCAGGTTTAAAAACATAACAACACAATTCAACTGATAACAAAGGACTGCAGAATAAGTTTTGCTGAATAATGTCCTCAGTAAACTGAGTAAACTTTTGCTGTAATATGAGACCTATTTTCTAATAATAGAAAATATAAAAAGTAGTTCTGATGCCTCTTTACAGGTGCTGTTGTACTCCAAATTTCATGTTTTTCTGAAGCTGAAAGAATATATATGCTAGTTAAAGATACTGTTGTCAATGACAAGCCTCTGAATGCTGTGGTGATTCCTGCAGTTATGGTAAGAGACAGGTTCAAATTTTAAAAATGTCTTTAAAAGAAAAAAACAACTGCTTTAAAACTCCTTCTGCTAGAACTAAATGAAAATATGTTTTATTCAAATAGGCCATACTATAAATAGTGTGACAAAAAACCCAACCAACTTCAGAGCCTGTACTTCATGTATATGATACATTCAGTGAGTTAAGTAATTTGTCGTGTTATTGTTCAATTGTCAATCTATAGTTGCCTAACTGTACAACTATAAAGGGGAGGAAACATTTTTTTTTCTCTTTGTTTCTTTCAATGACCAAAATGTTAAGTGGAGTTTCAGTTTCAGTTGATAATGTCTTAAAATGCTTACAAAACTTTGGTGTGGGAGCTAAACGTGTTTCCTCATTAACCGTGAGGTAAAACACTTCTGCTTATTTTCTCAGTGATATTATCTTCATTTCCCTGATTCTTTAGCAGAGGTAGTTTGACTTTGTTTACCCCTTGAGGATCTCAGAAGAACATAGTCTTCTCAAAGACTAAGTGCAAGAGTCCTTTCACAAATTCAGGCCTGATTCTGATTTATTCTTGTTGTTACTAATCACTTTCATGTGAATCAGTTTGATTAACAATAGATTCCATGTTAGTAAAGTGAGTCAATGTGAGAAGACGAAAACTATTAACTGAGCGAAGTGATATTTTTAACGACAATTATGTAGATTCTGTCCAAAAGAGAACGTTGCCGTAGTTACACAACACCTCAGCAGAAAGTATCTTGCAGTTACTATCTTTCTGGAACTGCATTATGGCGAGGAAAGTGTAAGTTTTGGTTTGACTTCTTGGAATGTCACAGAAGGTCAAAAAATTACATTATTAGTGAGAATTATCGTTCAATGGCCATAGTTGCTTACTCGCATACCTGCTTTCACTCTTTAAAAATGAGTCCTACATTTGTCAAGACTTTCTGAAGGCAAAATTATGATTTTCACATGAGTAGATACTAGTGGTAGTGCTCACATGCAACTGGCAAAATCAAAAGTTACACCCCCTCCTAAAAAATTGAGAGGCTTTTTCTTATGCATGCATAGGGATTACATTTTGAGAATTCCTTAGAAATCAAGGCTCCCTTGTCCAAACTAGGTTTCAGAGTGCCTGTTGTGAGAAACAGAAAGCAGGATAAACTTTTGGGTACTTGTTTTTGGTGTATTTTAGGCTAATGTATTTTAGCCTATTTTTGTTGTCTGTGGTGTGAAGTTGAACATACTCCACTTTGTTAATGACATATGTTGGTTTTTCTGACACTGGATATGTTTGAAGAGAACTTGATGCCAGGAAAATGTGAACATTGCTATCTTTTATCTGATGCAAGATAGTTTTTAGAAACTCCAGTTTAGGGGATTGCTAGGGATTAATTTCTAATATGTAAGCAGGAGAGAGGGAGTGTACACCAGCACAAATATTTTGTTTCCATTTCAACATGTGTTGTTTATATTTGGTCATATCAGTGAAAGGAGCCAAGAGTTAATTTAAATGATACTTCAGGTGTTTGTTTTTTGTATGATTGTCCACCCAGTTTATGCCATTCACTAATTACTCAGGGTAGACTAATGGTTGATCACAGTCTTTACTTTGGGTAGCAGTTGGACTAGATGACCTCCTGCAGTACTTTCCAACCCAGGCTATCTTTTAGCCTGTGATAATATTAGTCTTTGTTTATACGTGTGATGATTTAAGTACAGTACCAGGAAGTACACAGGAACTGACCCAATAATAAATTTACACTATGTTTGACATTTCTTTTGTGAGTAAATTACAAAGAAATTGGGAATGAAGGGCTAATGATTTTTTCAAATTGCCAGTTAAATTAAAGAAAAACCCAACCAACAAAAAACCAAAACCAAAATATCCCTTCTTAAAAATTGGTAAAAGCACAGAAGTATTGGTGGTTTGTAGATTGCTAGTCTTATTTTTCTGAGGTGAAATTTGCTTTCTCGGTGTCTGACATGCTGTCTAAGGAGGAGGCGTGATTCTAGTCTGGCATGCTCAGGCCTACCCAAAGCAATTCACCCTCTTATTACTGTTACTGAGAAATCTGAGCTCAGAATCAGTTTGCATAAGCTGCTTATTAGAAAGTCAAGCAGTTAGTGTTATTAGATGTATTGATCTGCTCTGCTGTTTCAGGCCTTTAGGAATTTAATCAAACACTTTTTCATTTCACAATATTCAAATAAATGAAAATACTCTCTTCGGTGGAATGTGGGGAAAAAAAAGTGCACTGTGTTATAAAGCTGTTTAGCTGCTGTGTGTAAGGAACTGCGGGGACAGTTTGTTTTCACTCTTTGGTATCAATTCAAGGTGAAAGATATTGCAGGACTAAATCTTTCAATTCAGAACTAATTTAACAGAACTTGTTTTGCAGCACAGGCAAGCAAGGAAGTCAGCAGACAGTATGAGGCCAAAATCACCACAGATTTTTGTGGTTTTATCACAAATGCCTTTTACTAATGGAGTGCCCTCTGATATACTGTGTTTAGATTCGTTTAGAGTAGCAAGAAAATATGTAGAAGATTCCCAAGTAGATGAAACATTCCATTTCATTCATTCTACTAAATCCTCACACAAATATTTACAACTTAAAAGCATTATAGTTAAATGAGCATTTTAGCCAAAACATGACTGGTTGCTTTTCACCCTTCTGAAAGGGTTGTCACTTTTTTCACCCTTTGCTGGAACAGTTTTCAAGGATTGGAATGGACTGCCCCAGGAAGCAGTGGGGTCACCAATCCCTGGAGGTGTTCAAGAAGTGACTGGACATGGCACTTTGTGCTGTGGTCTAGTCAACAAGTGGTATTCAGTCAAAGGTTGGAATTGATGATGTTACAGGTCTTTTTCTGACTTTTATGATTCTGTGATTCTTCCATTTCTGCAATATGCCAAAAAATAAAGAAGAGGCTTGGGGGTTGACCCAGCTGCTCCTCCAGTAGTGTTGCGACACCTTGCACATAATTTCTCATCAGGTAATGGGTCCTTTCTGGCCAGGGTGGAGAGAATTTTGTGTTGGGGCATTGTGAGTCCTTGCACATGGAGCGTCCTGCTGACAGCCATTTGCAAATGTTGAATTCTACTGTGGTGAATTCTGCAGTTCCTGGAGACAGCCCACTGCCCAGGAAGATGTGCTGTGGTCGTCACACTGATAGGGCTGGTGGCACAGAACGCCTTGTTCTGCTTTGTTGTGAGATGTGATTACACAGTACAGTCAATGGAAAGGGGATTAGCACGGATAATAAACATCTTGCCCCAGTTTAAAACGGTATTGTGCTACTCCTGACAAATTAAGCAATTCACAGTGACTGTCAGTGTCTAAGTCACGCAGCCTCCTTCAGCTGTCTGTAAGAAAGGAGCAATAAATTCCTTCCTGAATTGCAGCCAACAGAAAACCCTTCTTCAGATTTCACTCCTTAAGCACAGCACTGAAGCCAGGGCTAAAGGGGGAAGGGAGTCCTTGGGCTGTGAGTCATATACTCTCTTCTGCCCAGTAACAAACTCATTCCTCTGTCCCCAGTGGGGCTTTATTAAGGAACTTTTAAAAATTGTGCAGCTATAGAGTGCTACCCTTGTGACTGTCAGTAATTGTAACAAAGAGTGTGCTCTTGAGAAAGCACAGCACCCTGTTCTACTGTACAAACTGTCAAGAGTTTTTAATTCTTACCAAAAAATAATTGTTTTCTTAGAAGCTGGCCTTTATCTGGGGATGTAGCTGTGTTTCTTACTCCTGTAAGCTTAATGAAGAGTTGTGATGGGAAGCAAGTTCACTGTAAGGACAAGCACTTTCTTTAAATGTTATTTTTATTCTGAGTAGCTGCATCTAAATGGGTATAGTTAGAAATTCACATTGGAAGTTACCTTAACAAAGATGGGTTTGAGTAGTAGGATTATTCACTTTACACTAACTACAGATTTTTTATTAGTTCCAGGCATTCGCTGTAGCTGCTTGTAAATCTTAGTAGCATTCAGGGTATATATTTAACTGGTTTGGGGGTTTTTATGTAGAGTATTGACACTTGATAAGAAATACCATTGGCAATTTACAGTAGAAACTGTAAATACATATTTGCAAGAACTTATGTTACTTGGGTAAGATCTCAGACAACTTTATAAAACACAGTTGTCCTTTTGAATGCCTTAGAGTGTACCATGTCTCAGAAATAGTTGTGATTCCCTTATGTTGCTTTTGAATTATTTCAGGTACTTGGTTTTAAGCCCAGTGCATTAGAATGTGTCTCTAAAAGCAAGTAATATAAAACATGTGTTCAGCATGTCACTTCTAAATGTCCCAAACCAGTATTTTTAGAAACTGATTTCCTGAAGAAGAGAAGATAATCAATGTTCTTGTTACATTCAAGTAAGGTATTTGTTAGACTCTAGAGTTGGGCTGGTTTCTTTGCTGTTATTCTTCTTTGAAAAAATTTTTGTTACTTTGAGCTGCAGAACTTCATATTTTTTCTTTTTATTATCCTATTAACCCCCTTTTTTTAAACCCCACAAGTTTCCAGGCATTATACCAAGCCTGAGGTTTCAGGTTGCTGGTATTGTTCAGAAAATGGAAATGGCTAGAGATAAATTTATGTATTTAAAAAGCTCTGAAGATGAAGAAATGGAAAGTGGACAGGAGAGAGGGTAGGGCAGAGTAAAAGCTGGACAAGGAGTGCTGGAAGGGAACAATGTGCTCTGTTACCCCATGGGACAATGATGTTTCCTTTCAGAGCTGCTCTGTCTTCTCTTGCTCGTGGGATTTAACCCCATACAGCACTACAGGCTGGGCAGAGTGGCTGAAAAGCATCCCAGCACAAAAGGGGATGCTGGGAATGCTGGTCAACATCTGGCTGAACATGAGTCAGGAGTGTGCCCAGGTGGCCTTCTTGGTATGCTAGCCTGTATCAACAATAGTGTGGCCAGCAGGACCAGGGCAGGGATTGTCCCCCTGTACCCAGCACTGGTGAGGCCATACCTTGAGTTCTATGTCCAGTTCTGGGCCTCTCACTTCAAAAAGGACATTGATGTGCTGGGGTGTGTCCAGAGAAGGGAACAAGGCTCACAAAAGGACCAGAAAACATGTCTTATGAGAACTGGCTGAGGGAGCTGGGGTTGTTTAGTCTTCAGAAGAGGTGGCTCAGGGCTGACCCCATTGCTCTCTAAAACTCCCTGAAAGGAGGATGTAGTGAGGTGGGGGTTGGTGTCTCCTGCCGGGCCTGCAGTGAGAGGACAAGAAGAAATGGCCTTAATCTGAGACATGGGAGTTTCAGATTAGATATTAGGAAAAAAAAAAATTATCACTGTCAGAGTGGTCAGGCATTGAAAAAGATTGCCCAGGGATGTCACCATTCCTGCAGGTGTTTAAGAGGTATCTGGATCTGGTGCTGGTGATGTGGTTGAGCGGTTTAAGTGTTACAGTGGCAGTGCTGGGTGGGTGGTTGGGCTTGATGATCCTAATGTTGTCTTCCAACCTTGATGATTTTGTGATCATCAAAGAGCTATTCTAAGTGGGATATGGCAGATGATGATGATGCAGGAACTGATAGAACAATGATATGGCCTTTACTTCTGAAAACACCAGAGCTCTGCTTACTCTTCCATTAATGCTTGAATGGCTCAAGGGGACGAAATCCACTTGTCTCTTTGGGAAGTGCAGATCCTTGCTATTGACTTAATACCCAAGGAATCCCTTTTGTGACAGTGGCATGCATTATGTTCCATAGACTTCCTTTGCTGCCTACAAATTTCCTTTCCATGTGCTTAACATAAATGAATAATTACCCTTGTTACGTGTTGGGCATGCTTTGAGTAATTGCTTCCCCCTTTCCAATGTACATGTTTGGCCTGAATGTAGAGGCCAAAGGTGTTTTGACTTCAGTTGTCAGTCTAGCATGAAGGTAGTTCCTTTGGAGAGAGCTGTGTGCACATCTTTCAGCCTCTTTATCATCAACCTACTTGTTTTGTCTGCAGTGGAACCTTTCCAGTAAAATAAAACATAGAGGGTTTTTTGGCTGTTTGTCCTCCGAAACAGCCCTTATTTGGCTCATTTATTTTTCAAGAAAACAGATATATTTTTAAACTGAATGTCTTGTAGAATCTGATGGATGAGGAAAGAAGGGGTCAGTGTGTGCCTACTTGACCAGCCTTTATACCTGCTTAGTGTTCCTCTTCTCAATGTTTTCTCTTTATCAAGAGACAAATCACACTGGATGGCAGAGTGCATTTCTCATGCAAGCAATGTTAGAAGAGAAGGATTTTTATGTGTTTGTCAGCATATTGACACATCTGGCAGGGTGTGACTTGCAGAGGATTAGCACCCAGCTCTTCTAAGAACAGAAAGAAGAAATATCTCAAGTACTGTGAAGACGCAAACAATCATTTGTTTGTAAAGTGCTTAAATCAGGTCGCAGGTCTGGGGTGTCTCAATGTTGGACTCCATCTTTCATCCCCACAAATATAACTCATAAATTTGACCTGATTTCCCTGTTGTTCGCCTCAGATCATGGTCTCTGGTGGTTGCTCACAGGCAGCAGCTGAAAGGCTCTCTGGGTGCCTCCTCCTCCCGTCTGTAGCTGTTGGTATCTCTCCACATGCCTGCATGCTGCAGTCATGCTGCTGCCTCACCGACCCCTGAATCATTCTTGTCTAAACTGACTTATATTTAGCACTGTTGTTCTGTTCCCTGAATCCATCCAGTCAGCTGCGTGACAAATTGCTGTTCCCTGAATGGTGTCCAATTTGTAAATAACAATTACCACAACTTAGGGACCATGGCAAACCACTTCTGTTTAGAAGTACAGTTGTTGAAATGTCCAGTGGACTTTTCTGACATGTACCTGCACCCCAGCCTTGTGGCAGGATGGATGAAAGGTGTACTGATGATTCCTAATCTTTCTAGAACTACTTAGAAATCATTTTACAGAACTCATGGGTGGACAGGCTGGTTGAACACTAGTCCCAAGGTGCATCTGTTGGCTGGAAGTTTTGACCTCCAGTGAGGCTGCAGATATTGTTCCTGTGCAGTCCATGGAGTGCCCCAGGAAATCACACCTCTGCCATGTCCAGTGGCTTCCTTTGCAGTTTCTGGAGGCTTTGAGAGTCCTTTCAGCAGCAGCTTCAGTAGGTCATAAGATACTGGCACCCTGAGTAGATCCTCATGATGAAAAAGCTTAGCTTACATATTTTTAAAAGAAGCTTTCAGCTTCTAATTTCATAGGGTGAGGTACACCACTGTCTGCCCAAAATATCTTCATTTTAAAATGCTTTATCCTTGTAAATTGACATGCATGCTAAGACAACCACAAAACTAAAGAAAGATTTTCAGTTGGTTTGGGGAGAAGTTCTCGCTTTTCAAGGAAACTGTTTTAATTGTACAGAACTCTTATCCCTCACACTGTTTTTTGGCCAGACTCTTTACTGAAAATGCATAGTAACGGTTACTTAAAATGCCTTTGTTTCTAATGTCAGACTCAAATGTGGATTTGAAGTTGGTTAAGGAGCCTTCAATTCCTAGGGAAGCAAGATCAGAAGCTAACCTGTCCATTGGCTGGACATTGAATCTTTTTATTTATAGAATCTGGATTTTTTTCATAGGCATCAAGGAAGCATCAGATAATATTTCTGAGATGCAGAATTTTCCTGCCTTTTCATGGCATTGACTTATCCTTTTTCTTGATTTCTTTCAGGCTTCCAAGATACCACAGAATTGTTGCCCACTTCTTGTATTTGTGAATCCAAAAAGTGGTGGTCTAAAAGGTCGGGATCTGCTGTACAGTTTTAGAAAGTTGTTAAACCCTCATCAAGTCTTTGAACTTACCAATGGGGGCCCACTGCCTGGGTAAGTCATCATGTTTATTTTTTTTTTTTAATTCACTTTTTTTTGTTATGTTTTTAAAAGGGTAGACAAGATTCACTTATTTTGAAGATCTATATTGCTTCTGTGCCTGAAGATGAGGGCAGTAGATAATTTCCTTCTGACTGTTCTTATTATTTAAACATATTTAAACTTTGGGATCATCTAAAGAAAAGAGAATAGAGTAGTTCCTGATATATATACTTCTGTCAAATCTAGCAGAGTCTGGCCCTGGGAAAGTGATATATGCACTTTACAGTAGCACATATTTAATAATTATTGAAAATAAATAGATTTTATAATTCAATGGACATGGAAAGAGAAACGTAACATTTCCTGATGAGGGTGGATTTTTGCTTTTATTTCTTCTGCTGTTTCATGGGAACTACCAGGAAAGTACAATAAAATTTTCTCTTTTGACTCTTGAAACTTGGCCACAGTTTCAAATTAACAGGGTTTGCCTGATCACAGCTGCAACATTTCTACAAGGAACAGAACATAATATGCTTGTAGGAAGACAGGAACTGATGACTTGATTTAATGAACCCCACTTGGTTACAGCTTCATAAAGAGATGGTTGCAGCCTATTCCTCATTCCTTCACTACTACTTTAATAACAAACTTGTCTTGACAAGATCTTCAGTGCAAAAGCTTTGTGGGAAAAATGCAGCTTATGTAGGAGACAAGATAAACAAGCTACACAAACTAATTTTTCTGTCAGAACTGTATAATTCTGTTTTCTTCTTAATGGACTTCAAGCTGCAACTTCAGTAAGCAGTTCATTTTGTTCTAGCTTTGGAATCCTTCTGTAGCTTTATGGCAAAATGCTCCCACTTGTTCATTGCTTCTTGTGCAATGGGAAATAACAATTCTTTTGCATGATACATTGGTATGTAGGATGAAAAGCCACAAAAGGTAAGCATCACAAGGAAAACAGTACTATGAAGAAGAAAATGTACTGTGATAACTATGACTAAGTACAAAAACACCACCCATAATCAACATCTCCTCTAGGACTTAGAGAGTTACAGATGTTCACATTGAAATTATGACTAGTTAGGTCTCTGTGCCCTTGAAAAAGGAAGTGACTAACCATTTAGTTCTGTCTGTGAAGAATCATAGAGGAATATTTCTAAAATCATCTTTATCTGCAACTTCATATTTTTCCATTCACTTTGTTGAATTTGATCCAGAAACTGATGTTAAAGGGGCATGGGCAGAAATCAATAATACCGTGTTATTTTAAATAGTATATTGGGACTTTGCATTTCCTATATTCCATTGTAACTTTTCTTTTCCCCTGTGCTTTGCTTCACAATGGAGGTTTCACACGTTCTCCAAAGTCCCCTCCTTCCGAGTGCTGGTGTGTGGAGGGGACGGCACTGTTGGCTGGGTCCTTGGTGCCCTCGAGGAGATCAGGCACAAGCTGGTGTGCTCAGAGCCCTCAGTTGCCATCTTACCTTTAGGAACAGGTGAGAATCACAGCAAGAACAGAAGCTGAGCAGAGAAGCCCTCTGGAAAGTTTTATCTTTATCTGTCTGACAAGGACTCAGTTTTGCAGCTAAGATGCCATGAGATTCAGTTCTGGCTGGTGCTGCAAAGTAAATCACAGTATTGCCTTTTCAAGAAAATGTCAGTTGTGCTTTCAGAAAAACAGCATCAGGAGAAACAAGCAGCAGAGTGTTGATATGTGTGTGGGTGAGTGGGCAGGAGTTGAGAGGGCAAAATACCCTCCTCCTGACAACCACAGGTGCATCAGCCTTTGCTGTAAGACAGCAAAATCAGTTGCTCCCTGGTGTCTCAACTCCACAACAGGTTTTTCTACCACTTTTTGTGGAAACACTCCAGTGTCTATATGCAATGATAAGCACATGTGCAGACACAACACAGCTTAGATTTTTTTTTTTTCCTGCTAGTTAGCTCTTCCTTCCAAACAAATGAATTCTGTGACTTGATTGGAGCACCTTAGTGCAGTGTGATTTGTAAAACAGGGCTGATGCACTGATTATGAAACACAATCACTGTTCTTCACTGTTGCCCAGGTAATGACTTGGGGAGGGTCTTGCGCTGGGGAGCTGGCTACAGTGGGGAGGACCCATACTCCATTTTAATTTCTGTGGATGAGGCGGATGATGTTCTTATGGATCGCTGGACTATCCTTTTGGATGCAGAAGAGCCAGCTGAAGGTGCAGAAAATGGCATTGCGGAGCCTGAGCCTCCCAAGGTGAGCTGAGCACCATTTGGGTGTAATTCTTAGGAACTGTTGCTCTAGTGAAAATCACAAAGAGGATGGGTATTAACATAGTTTAATTTTTACTGCTTACTTGTCTTTGTGTTTGGGACTTACTGGGCTGTTTCCTGGTGAATACAGCACACGTCTGGACCTAGTGTTTCAGTTCTGGCAGGGTTGGTTGACTGCAGAGCATCTTTTGTAGCTATTTAGCAAAAAGCATCTGATAGAGGATTAATGAAAATATTCACATGGTGATAGCATTCCTATTTGCTTCAGCTGGAAAGAAAATTATTTCTCAAATAAGAAAAGGCTTTGGAAGAAATGCCAAAACACTTTCCAAAACACTTGTAAAAACTGGAGCGTCAACCAAAAAACACTCCCTTCCCCAGGAAGTACTTTCATATTTTCTTTCACAGTTTAAGAAATTACTAGGAGTTGCTAGCATATACAGGAAGTAAATCCTTCCATCATCTTACTGCTATTGTGTGTCTGTATATGTGTCATCTGTTATTTGCATTTTTTGAGTGAAAGTCACTGTCACTTGGTTCATATGAGCTTGTTTCTGTTTAGGAAAATAAAAATGTTGATTGTAGATGGTGATTTTGGAGCTCTATGTGAATCCTGGTTCAGTCTCTTTTCAGATGAAAGGAAGAAATCGGACAAGGAGCTTGCAAAAAAAAAAAATAGTAGGAAATCATAACAATGGTAGCAATTGTCCAAGATTTTAGTCTGGTCACTGGAAAATCCTAGACATTATGAGTCAATTGGAGAATTTAAGATGTTCGGGTTCCAGCTATTTTTCACTTGGTGGAGACAGGGGCTTTTTTTCCATCTGCTTTTTAAAGGTGAAGGATGAGAGAGTAAGGCCTAGGATAAAAGAGTTATAGAATGAACTGGCATGCAAAGAAAGATTTAATGGAAGAAATGGTCAAAATCTGTAGAAATTTGAGATTGGTATATAGGGAGCTAGTTAAAATGCAGCTGAGTAGGTGAAGTCAAGTTGTTCATTCATCTGGTATAAGCTGGTCACCTTCCAAAGAGTGTCTTCCCAATGATGTAATATAAATCCATGGCTGATGCCAAAAATAATAGTGGCATTAGTGTTCAGCAGCTTATGAAGTTATTGCATAGAATTGCTTTGAGCGGTTGAGTTGCTTTTATTTCTGTATTTGTTTTTATTTCTGCCTTATTATGCTTGTTACTTTTAATTAAAATATTTCATTTTGAAGTTTCTGATACTTTGGAAATAATGACTAAGCATGTCAACAGTTGTTCATGCAGCTTTATTTTTAGTGACGTGTTTCTGGAAAATGTTTTCCAGAATCTGTCAAGATGCAAGCGACTTGGAAGAATCATCTGCAAAACTTGCTTTTGTTGAAAAACTTTGGAACGTCTTCATTTTTCATTTATAAATGTAAGCAGGAAATGATAACTTTTTTGTTCCTTTTGGTCAGATTGTACAGATGAACAATTACTGTGGTCTTGGCATTGATGCAGAGTTGAGCTTGGACTTTCATCATGCTAGAGAAGAAGAACCAGGGAAATTTAATAGCAGGTAATCCGGGAAACAAGGTATGAAGTTCAATTCTCTGGTATTGTACTACTTCTAATTTACAGTACAAATTATAATCTTAAATGCTACAGGTATCCACTAATATGGCTTGTGGCAGAGCTGGGACAAGGAGGAATTAAGCTAGCCAGGATGTCACAGACACAAATTTCCTGTTTTGTTGGTTTGGGTATGGTTTGGGGTTTTTTTTTCCTCTACTGAGAGAGCACCAAAGCAGTTTTTGGAAGCCATGTCATTGTTGTTCAGTATTCTTAGTTGCCAATAACTGCATTGTTGAGTTCAGTGAAATTTTGAGATAGTGGAAATATTTCAAAGCCTTTAGCAAGAGTGAGGGTAGTGCTGCTACATGAGCAATAAGCACTGTTCAGAAGTATTCACAACTTCTACTGCACCTTTTGCAGTTTTGCCTAGTGCTGTTGTAATGCCTGCATGCTGGTATATTAAGGATAAAAAACTCTCTGTATCTCAATCTACAATCATGTTATTAAAAATGTGTTGACAGAGACCTTCCTCCTCTCTGGCATGCATGTCAACCAGTAATGGGACTTTTTCTTCTTCCCATAATTACTGAAATTGATGAGCAAAAGAAATCATGTCTGTCTAATTAATCAGTAATTCTTTACAGAAACTGGTTTTGTTTGCTTTCCCGTACATTTGTGATTAAATTCCTTCTAAATTGTCTCTTGGTTGCCAGAGTTACAGCCAGTTATGCAGTGTTCAAACTGTAACTATTAAAAATATTCTCTGACCAGTTACGAGTGCAATGATGTGTAATCCGACCTATCTTGTAGTGTTCTGCCTATCATTACAGGCATTGCTCATGGTGCTTTTCTTAAAAACTGACTTACACAGTTGATGTAAATATAGGTGGCTCCTGGTACATAAGTTGCTGCTAGCCACAGGTTGGCATTTTCAATATGCTTGACTGAAAGCATCATAGGTAGAAAATCAGGCAATAAGTTTGTGTGTGGCAGCGTCCGTTCTAGTAGGTGAAACTTTTCTAGATGGACTTGTGCATTTAATATAATGTACAAGTTATGTTCATTCTTTCTTCAAAATATACTACTCCATATTTGCAAAGCTGCAGCATTTCAAAATATGCATCCTATTCTTATTGCCACTGCATTTAAGGGATATACTTTGATTGCTGTTGCCGTGTGTGCTTTTCATCCCTGTCATCTTCATCTCAGTTATTTCCCAGTGTGCAGCATCCATAGTGCAGTGGACAATGTCTTGGTATCATTCTTGCAGGGTGACTTGAAGGACTTGTGGGAAAGAAGATAATTAATTTTTTTTCCCCAAATCTAAAGGGCTATATACTTCTGAAAAGGAAACATGAAATAATGAATTGATACTGAGGTGTATTTTTGTGGAAGCCAAAAGCTTGTTCATACTAACAGTGCTGACACATGATACTTACTTGTGACTGCCTGTGAAAATGACTGCTAAAATAGTTGAATTTATGCTTCCTCCTCATAAGCAAGTACACGCTCTTGTCAGTAATATTAGCTTGTTCTTTTTTTTTTATTTCTTGTAAATTAACTAAAGATCATATCTACTTAATGCAAGATGCAGCAGCTGCTGGCAGACGAACTCTTGAGCGCAGAACAGGAAGTTTTGGGCTGTGGCAACAGAAATTGCAGGTAGTCCTTGGAATAAATATGGGCTTGAGTGCTCTTCTGAAGCAAGACCTTAAACTGATAAATGTCCCAAAAGCTATGTGCTCTCTGGCCTCACTCAATAGAGTCTTTTTATGCTCTGGACTGCTTACCTTTAGCTAACAGCTCAAGGTGCAGTGATAACACCCCTGCAGGAATTCAACGCTGATCTTGCATTGCAGGGCAGATAAAAATAGTGTATATTGTGACAGTGATCGTTTGCATTGGTAAGTGCCAAACTATATGAGTTTTTTTCACAGTGTAAAATTTAATGACAGGGCATCTTCCTTCATTCACAGAATCACATACGGGGTCAGATTGGAAGAGATTACAGTAGTCATCTTCTCCCACCTCCCTGCTCAAGCAGGGTCATCCCAGAGCACTTGGCACAGGATTGCATTCCAGATGCTTCTTGAACATCTCCAGTGAGGGAGACTCCACACTCTCTCTGGATAATCTGTTCCAGTGCTCAGTTACCCACACAGTAAAGAAATTGTTCCTCATGTTCAGGTTGAACTTCTGTGCATCAGTTTCTGCCCATTGCCTCTTGTCCTTGCTTGCTGCCTGGCTCCGTCTTCTTGGCACTGTCCCTTCAGATACTTACAGGTATTGATAGGGTTCCCTCTCTTCTTGAGGCTGAACAGGCCCAACTCCCTCAGCCTTTCCTGGTTAAAGAGATGCTCCAGTCCCATAATAATCTTGGTGGCCCTCCACTGGACCCACTCCAGGAGCTTCACGTCTCTCTTGTACTGAGGAGCCCAAAACTGGGCATAGACTGAAGATGTACCTCACGAGGGCTGAGCAGAGGGGTAGGATCACCTCCCTCGACCTGCAGGTGATGCTCATCCTAATACACCCAGGATCCAATTGGCCTCTTGGCTCCTAGGACACATGGACATCGACAGCTTGTGGTTCACCAGGACACCCCGGTTCTTCTCCAGCAGATTGCCCCCAGCCTGTGCTGGTTCATGGGATTATTTTTCCTAAGTGTAGGACTCTCCCTTTGCTCTTTGTTGAATTTCAGATTGTTTCTCTCTGCCCATCTCTCCAGCCTGTCAAGGTCTCTCTGAACGGCTGCAGAGCTGTCTGGGGTATCAACCACTCCTCCCAGCTTTGTGTTATCAGTGAACTTGCTGAGGAGGCATCTGGCTCTTCATCCAAGTCATTCCCAGGGGATCCTGGAGCAGTTTTTAGGATTGCATACTACAGAAGAGATCACATCTTGCTTGGACCATCCAAAATGGCAGGAGATTGCCGTGGCAAGCAGTTTCCTAAATGCAAGGTTTGGGAGAATATTTTGCACCATTTAATGCAAGTTTAGACTTATTTTACAGAGATATACAGCCGTTCTGCAGTTAGGGCATTGTGAAGTATTCTTTCAGTTTCTGAAGGCTTCCTTCTTCATGCAACAAAAATTAATATTCCTTCAGGATATTGGAAGTGTTGTGTTTCCTACTGATATTCCAGTATTTTTCAGTTGTATCCAAATTAAGACAAAAGCTGTCTTAGCATAGACACATCTTGCATGGAGCAGAAGTGTATATTAAATGGAGTTACATGAGGTACCTTTAATTTGGTGCTATTTTAAACTGTTAGGACATAGGACTAATCATTCCCAATGTAATAATTTAAGGTGACTGAAAAGTCTGAAAAGTCTCTGTCTGAAGATTTGGCTGTAACCTGCATTGGCTGTCTTCACCACTTTAATGTCTACAGTATTTAGACATAATGCTAGAGAGATTTTGCAGAGTTGAATTCCAATGACACCCAAGTACTAGTAGGGTAAAATAATGGAAATTTATGCTTTTTATTTTTTAAGGTTGCCCTGAAGGCCATGTATCCAAAGGTTTCCATTATAGAAGAAAATAGCCTGTGTGTTCAACTATCTTTTGTTTATGTTATTCTTAAAATATTTTGCCATTTCTAGGGATGCCATAAAAATCTTCCTCATCTTTTTTATTCTAAAATTAGATATGTTGGAGCTCTGTCACAAGTTGAGATTACTAGTCCTGTTTTAAGTTTCTGTAGCTGAATATATTTCAAATTAATTTGGAATGTGTAAAGCAAAGATTTTCAAATGTTTTTTTGCCATAAGTATTGTAGCATTGCTTGAGAAAACAATTTAAAATTGGTCATGATGACCTCTAAGTCTTAATCAGAAATGTAATCTTCCAGTCCAGGAGTTTGCATTTCAAAGAGGCATTGTATTCAGGTAATGCTTCAAGAAGGGACAATTTTTCTGAATAAAATTGCACAATCTGCACATGCCTCAACAGCAGAATCATCCCTTAGGTAAAGGTATGTAAAGTAGCAGTTCATGGTTTATGCTTTGTTTTTATGCAGTAAAGCTAGAAGAATTTGAAATGGGTTTTAATTTAAAAACTCTTTAAATATACCTGCTGGAGGACAATAGTGGTATACATACAGGGAAGAGTGCTATGCTTGGCATTACCTTTTAGTTACAAGATCCCTGTCTGCTCCTAGGTTTCACAACAAGGGAGTTTACGTGAAAGTTGGGCTGCAGAAGATAAGTCACACTAGAAACCTTCACAAGGACATAAAGCTGCAAGTGGACCAGCATGAGGTGGAGTTACCAAGTATAGAAGGACTCATCTTTATTAATATACCCAGGTAAAAAGAAGAGGAAGGATCCCTTGTGGGTACATGCTGGACTGTGCGTGTAGAATTGCTGCTTGGTATTTGAACATCAAACGCCAAATGGTTAGGTAACAGGTAACAGGATCAATGACAACTGACCTGCACACACTTTCTGACATGCTGGGGATCGGGTACCTAAGCAGTTCCTGCAGTAAAGGCCAGATGGATTTCAACTGTCGAACACTGCCCAGGTCCTACAGGCAACTGGTCAATATACATGGAGTGTGTGATGCTACCTGGGTAGCCATGGAAGACCACAGTTCAGATACCTTTACAGGCCTATGAGTGCTTCCTTGACACCTGCAGGGAGCTAGAGTAACTGTTGTGTAATTCCACAGGAGATCTGGCTTCCTTAGATGTGATGTTGATAGAGGCAGGTTTTTTGTTTGCACAAAATGAGCAGGTAATTAGTCCTGCCATACTATTATTTTTTCAAGTACCATCTTGTCTTAAACAACCTGTATTTCTTTGCGTTTCAGTCTGAAAATGTTTTATTCAAATACTCCTTTTTACATGTACACAAATATACATTGCACATGAGAGCTGTGAAGAAGATCCCAATTAAGTGATGAGTAGTTCATGGGGCCAAAACAATAAGCAAGTGATTTGAGTGGGAAGAGTCAGTACTGCACAAAAAGCAGCATGGTTTAAATTGTCAGAAGCATTTCAGAGGACTGAAGCACATGAATGTCTGCCTAACTACAGGTGCTTTTGGCCAGGTACAAGAATGAAATCTTGATAATTGTTTTATCTTTAGTTTCTCTTCAGTAACTTCCATGAATATTGTCAAGACCATTAAGAGCTATGTTAAGTTCTTTAATCTTGAAAACTAATTTTCAAGAAAACTAAAATTTCTTAATTAATTTAATGAATTTTCAAAATGAAAATTAAGGGTTAGTTTAGCTGTAACCTCTATTTCCCAGCAAACTAAAACTCTACAGAGTTACCTTCTTCCTATTTACACCTTTTCTTTCCAACTGAAACTATTTACTTTGCTCCTTTTACTACTAAAAGTTCTGATAAAAATTCTTCCAGATTTTAGAAAAAGAGTTCAGGCTTTTACAATGCAGGAAAACTGCTCCCTCCAGCTGGTGGGGGAGCACATTGTGTAGCTTTTGAAGCCTGAGAAACCAGCCCTTAGCAGGGCACCAGGGAGCATGCCCGGGGGTTAGACCACAGGTGGTCACTGGTGTGCTCTCCACACAGCTGGGGCTCTGGGGCCGACCTCTGGGGATCTGAAAGTGACAACCGCTTTGAGAAGCCACGCATCGATGACGGCCTGCTAGAAGTGGTTGGTGTGACTGGCGTTGTCCACATGGTGAGTTGGCATCCCAGTAAGCACAGAAGAAACATATATTTTGTGGGACAGGCTTATTTATGTGACAAACAGCGCACTGCAAGTGCAATTATGCCTATTTGTTAAGGTTGGGTAAGAAGAAGTAATAGGAATTGAGAACTTGTTAAAAATCCATGGGGAAATGCTTTATGACTTAACTAGACTTTGAACCAAGTAGAGAAACATACATATGTGCATATATATATATAAAATGCAATATATATGTATATATAAAATACAAATATATGTATGTATTATGGAATGCACTAGCTTTCTCATAACAGGTATCACAGTGTCCAAATGGAACAGTTCATGGGATGAAAAGATTTTATTCTAATATTACAAAAACATGCACCCTTCATCTAGTATATTAGTGAAAAGTTTTGTACCTCATCACAATCACAGTGGAGATTCCATCAAGACCAGTTACTTTATAATTATCTGCCACAGGCTTTCTAACACGTCACTGAGAATTAGATACTTGCTGCTCTTGATTTGAATGCTACATCAAGCATGTGGTATGCTGTTCTGCAAAGAATATTATGACTCAACTTATGCAATTCTTTTTTAATTCTTTCATGTATTACGTATTTTTACAATGGTTTGCTATTAGTAACGCAGTCCTGTGGGATGGTAGGTTATTTTTGTCTTCATATCTTACCACTATATAAAGAAAACTGCTGCTGAAAAAGTATATATATGGTCAGGTAGCTAGAGATAACTAATCCATAAAACCACCAAAAATGGAAAGGTAGGTGCTTAAATTTTGTGGAGCTCAATCTTTGTTGTTGGCCAATTTTATTTTGTAATTTAGATCTTCTAAAATACACTAAAAAGTTGTTTTGGTAGAGATCCTTAAATCTTTTGTGAAAGTAGAAGCAGCTTTGGAGTATAAATGTTAACAAACCTGTGCTTTGGATTTGTGATATTAAGGTTTTTACTCCCACATTTGGATTTGAGTTTGGAAGAACTCTCTCTGATTAATAAACTGCTTTTAGACTTTGGAATTTCACATGTGCCGAAGTCTATGTGTATAATTAGTTGGTTTTGGAAGTATTTACTGTATTACAGTGTGGGAAACAAAAGCAAACAAGACCTTTGTGAGTGTATGCTCCTTGGCCAACCTTTGTGTACAGCTTTGCTTTGGGAGTTGTTTTGCCTCCCACAGCCTGCAGGGGAGTTCTCCTTCCTTGTCTAGCTGAAATAATTAATGCTGGGGCAGTAAAGGCACCCTAGTTTTGGCTAAGCAGTTTTTTAGCAGAATCTTAAAATGTCAGGTGAGAATAAAACAATATCCACCCAGTTTAATTGCAGCTAGTATTTGTACTTATTATTAGTTGGAGTAATTGATATCCTGGTTTTTATTCCCTAACAGGGTCAAGTCCAAGGTGGTTTTCGATCAGGAATCCGCATAGCTCAAGGCTCGTATTTCCGTGTAACACTCCTAAAGCCAATTCCAGTTCAAGTTGATGGAGAGCCCTGGATTCAGGCCCCTGGCCAGATTATAATTTCTGCTGCAGGACCAAAGGTACTGGGTGTAGGTTTTTCTTAGCAGTTTGACTTTGTCCCTGCACTGGATGTTACCGTATTATCTGGCTTGTCTGTGTTCTCCTGCTTAACCCTAAGGGAGCTGCTTAGCACTGTGTGGTAACTGACACAGCAGTTTCTAAAGAGGACAGTTTAAGAGCTTTCTGCTCTTAAACTGCTCAGGTGAGGCTCATGTTTAAAAAAATAGTCCCTGAGCTTTGGCCTAGTGATCCAATTTTTCCTCTGTATTGACATCTGCAGGGAGTGTTGCTTTTCTTGAAGCAGTGCAGTTATAAAGGCCATGGTAGTAGTGCAGTGTGCAAGGTAGGAATCAGTCTGCTGGAGAAGGGTCTGTCAGACAGTAGTAGCAAAGGAAAAAAATTAATAAGAGAGGAGCCAGGCCTGTGAAAAAGACTTGGGTAATCAGTGTCTGTTTTTTCTTGATTATCTCAATGTGTACGTAAAAGACAGCATCAGCTCCCTAAGAATTTGACTTCTCTATTGACTTTGAAATTGTGAAATAAACATTTTGAAGTAGGTGACTGTGGTGCACACCAGTCTGCACATTTGCCTGCTACCTTTGGGATGCCTTTTCAACTCACAGACATACGCTGCTATAGGCAACCTCAAAGGATATGTAGCTGTACTGGGAGGGCTACCAGAACAAAAAATTGCCCTTGCTGAGGAGAAGAAAGTAAAAGAGAAGGTCATATCTCAAAGTTTCAGGATATATTAAAACTTTGTTCTTTTCATGAGAAGAAGTGGGAGGGAAAGAGAGAGAGCAAACCTAACTTGTCCTTCAGTGACAAACATTTCTTCTTCTTCCACCAAGTTACTGACTAGCTATCTCTATATATGGGTATATATAGATATGTATGTACAGGAATATATATGCACACACATACATATACATAATGTGTATAGGTGTATGTAAAAAAAGCAGTAAATCCTATAGCTTTACAGGGATAGGTGCACCAGATAGTTGTGTATTTATGTGTTTTTCTCTTGCAGTTCAGCTTTTTTCTTGGTTTTTAGTTTGTTGCCTTAGATCAGCTAATTGATGACTACAGATATTTTAATACTCACCGTCTTTTAAATTTTTTCAATTTTAGGTCCATATGTTGAAAAAATCCAAGCAGAAGCAGAAAAAAACTGGAAGCCTGAAAGAGATGAAAGTGGATAGCACGTCAGTCTCTGAAGGAGGACGCAAAGGGGAGACCTGTGTTCATGCCCATAGTAGATACCACCCTGGTCCAGTAAAACCGAGCACAGACAAGTCGTGAAGAATGTTGCCTATGAGTGTGCCTTTCATTACATTTTGATAGTACATTTTGATAGAAGAACTTGGGTTCTTCTTTGTCTTTCAAAGATAGTACCTCATTGTCACAAATAATTATTATGTACCACTTGTCTCATCTGAAATGTTTACTTGGGGTTGCTTTTCTGTAAGCTGTTTCCCAGCCAAACATAGATTCCAAGATGCTGAGATTTCTACATTTGCCTTCACAAAAAAATCCTTCCCTCCTCCCAGTTCATTCTTAAAGAAAATCATTCCATAGGTATTTTTTATTTGTTCTATAACTGAAAATGTGTTCCTTTAAATTAACACTCACAATAACATGCTAATCAGAAAAAAGGCAAAAACATGAGCTGCTGAGAGCTCCTTAGATCAGTCCAAATAGCACAGCTGAAACAGTACAAGTGTAAAGAGAACAACACAAAACACAGGAGAGATTATTTCTCTAAAAGGATCCCAATGCACTGGGAAGAGAGAAATTGCTAGAACAGTTGAGTCAAAATATACTTCAACAGTATTTGGACAGAAGGAATGAAGGGGAAACAGCCTGTAAAGCAATTTTTCAACTGTAGCTTAGTTTCTCATTATTCAGCCAAAGCCAGTTTTAAAAGGCATTTGAATTTCATCAGCTACAACTCTCAAAATAAAAAAGGAACAAGAATACCCAAGGCAGTAGTATGTTATACCAATTTTTTTTTATCACTGAAACCATTATCTTTGACACCAGACTCTTTTGACTTGACTTTGTGTTGTTTCATTTTGATGAATTTGGACTGTTATATAACAGCCAGCTCAAGAATCATCATTAATTAAGTTAAAAGAAGTACCACTTAATGTTCAATTAAGTAAGTTAACACAGTTAGAGCTGAACTTATGTACAGCATAGCTTTACTGAGGAGCCTTAGCATCTAGGCTTCAAATAACTGGGAATGTAAGAGTCGTCATGAGAATTCACTTAACTCGTTAGTCTTCTCAAGGCTTTGTGGGTGTTACTAGGTGTGGGCCCAGAGACACAGTGACTGTCTTTTCTCACTTGGATAAGCCTCTTCAGAGGCTGTTTCTCCATCAGTTCCTGTGGGGCCAAGACCACCTCTCTGTGTTTACCCATCTGCTGAAGCTGTGGCAATCCAGTACTTTTACAGCTTTATGCTGCAGAATGACGCTGGAACAGCCATACTGGTCCTGCCATACACCATCCAGATCTGCTATCCATGGCTACAGTCATGTTGTTCTTAACTCACATCTCTGCTGTCTCATCTCACCATGGTTCCCCAGGAACTAAACCTTTCACTTTTGGGTCAACATCATACAAAAAGGGCTCTGTGAGCCACTTGTGGGTGGGGGGTGGAGCTGCAAGATTTTACCACTTCTATGCATCTGCTGCTTGGAGCTGCTTAAGCCATGTTGGCTAGAGCCCACTTAGCCATATGGTGGGCTTACTTGTCCTCTGTTGCACAGTAATAACTATTTCAGCTGTGGGTGGCATGAATCCATCACTTGAGTGTTAGCCTTAGGAGCATTCCTCTTGCCAGTGTGTCTAGAAAAACATCTCTAGCTGCTTCAGGGGACTTAAGTGTAACTTTGAAATATGCAAAAGCTGTTTTGTGATGGAGCCAGTTACATGCTGAGGCATTTCTTCCTGGGTCTTGTTGATGAGTCTGTACTCCTAGCACTGTGACAGCTTCAGCAATAGCTGACCATTACATGTGCTTTCTACTTTCTAGTAGTGGTGCAACGAGGGTGTGAATGTCATCTATAGCAACAGAATGATGCAGCTAAAGCTATAAAGAGAGACAAAACAGCTATGGAAAAATGGCAGATGCCTAAGGCTTCTCCTTTCAATCTAGTGATTCCTTCTCAGTTTTCTGGTAGAGACACAGTTGGAGAAATGACTTCTGTTTTCAGTGAAACCTTGTCTTAATTGTTTAAATTCTTAATTTAAATTTGGGGATGTTCTTCAGGTCCCACAGTGTGGACTACAACTTCATTCAACATGAAAACTGGACTCATGCTATGAAGGAAATAGTTTGGATAGTACAGAGCTAAAAGCCTTTTCTTCCTGATCATTAAAGACAGGGGTGTCTTTTTTACAACCTGGGCATGAGGGGTCAGCTGGACCTCTTCTGGCATCCTGGTACCAGCATTACAGGTAGGGAGGATCAAGTATTGTATTCCAGGATGTGCACTCTTGAAATGAAGCTCACAAATTAGAGAGGAAATCTGGAACAGGCTGGTCCTTCATAATTGTCCAGAAAGAGAGAGAAACTGCTTTGTATCCTTGGGACAGCAGAAAGAATGCATGGTCTACTTTCTAGTTGCTGACTCAGTAATGGAAGCTGGGCTTTTTGTTACAGAAAACATGCATAAATTTTAAGATTTCGGGTACTGACTGTCTTCTGCAGCCCAAATAAATAAGGCTGTTTTATTATTTTTCCAGGCTTATATAATCCTGCATCATGTAGCTGACAGTGTTTCAAGTTCTTAGCTTGTTAAGGACCTGTTTGTCTCTCCTTTTGTTCTATATCTGTTGTCTGAAATAACATGAAACTCACAGGTCACAATATTTTAATCAGAGGGCCCCTTGCTGTGGCTTATTCTTTGTGGAGATTTCCCATCCCTGGAACTCTGTAAAAGCCTGTTTTGGGATAGCATCGTGGTAGCAAAGTGACTCTGAAGTATGAGTGTAATCTCTTCCCAGCTTCCAGAGGGCGTCCTGGTGGAGGGCAAGAAGGCTTTGAGTTTTGTTCCCTTTTCTTTTTTTCCCAGAAAAATGCCATGTATTTGACCAGATGAGTATCACACTGGAATGAAAACACAGCTTAAGAAAAACACTTAGTATATAAGGCTTCTGTGCATCAAAAGATGATGCTTAATGTGTTTTGATGACAAAACAGATTCAATTGAGATAGGAAACACCCTGTAAAGCTTTTAAAAGGAGAAACCCACTCAATTAACCCCTCTATTAAGATGTTCTAATTTCAGACTCTGTAAAGGCCATTATATGAAGAATATATGTATGTATGTGTGTATTTTTTTCTCACATTTTCATTGAATATGGTGTCTGAGAAGGCCCGAGTATTTTCTTCCATGGTACACAAGGCCTGTATGAAGGGAGGGGATAACTCTTTGCAGTTAATATGAAACATTTAGACTTAGCCTTTCCACTGAACATAAAATGCAGTATAATTTATGTGACAGTGGGCAGATAGATGATTCTCCATACTATTTGAGTAGTATTGTGTGAGAGCCTAGTGGTCACATGGCCAAGTACTTCAAATAATGCAGCAACAAAAGTGTTGGGAAAGAGGCTCAGTTCTATCAAGAGTAGTGTTAAGTAACATCAGGGACACAGAACCAGGAGCTGTAACTGTGGACAGTGAAGAGATGCAGTCTCTGCTATCCTGAGCACACTCCTTCATCTTCTCTCCACTGCCTTTTTACCTTGCCTATAAACCATGGCAGGCACAAACAGCACAACTAGCATCTCTCCTGCTGAGGTACACTCTTCTGACCTTTTACTACTTTCTGACCTTTTACTACTTAGGCACTGCCAGCACTGGGGAGAGAAAAGTACTGAAATTCTGGTTCCTTTCAAATACCACAGTGTTGCTGATTAGTGCAGGTGGTCAGTTGGTTAAAATCTATTTTCATGGATAAACACATTACCTCTGCCTTGAATTAGCAGAACCAAAATTCAAAAGCTCATCCCTGAGATACGGGTGCTACTTCAGAAAATTTGCTGCTTTTTTCCCCATGGCTTTTACCCTTGATTTGTACAGTTTAAATTGCTGGTGTTTTCACTGCATTGAGTTTTAGATGAAAGGGTTATTTTGCCAGAAACCTTTTGTTTATATATGTGTACATACATGTGCGCACACCCTTTAAGAAAATGCCTTATTGTATTTCCTTCCACAGTGCCTAATTACAGCTTTTGCCCTGTTACATCATTCTGATAGCACTCGCTTCTGGATCTTTCTTTCACCAGTTTTGGACACGAGGCAGGACTTGTACTATCCAACAAGACATGATGGCAATATAGTGAAAGCACAACTTATTTAGAGTATAGTTTCTGCATGTATGCAGTTTGAGCTCTGCTTGGTGTTTCTAGATTTTAGTTAAGTATCTGTGTGTCTAAAACCAGTGGCAATGGCTATTGTAGCATTTTAAAAACTAGGAAGAAGCTGTCACTGCAAGACTTACCTAAGGAACAAAACTAAATGAACTGTTACAGACAATTGTTGTTAATCTTCACAGTTACCCTCTTACAAATATTGTATTGATTTCATGTCTTTAGAGCAAATAATATAGTTGATCTGAATGTCATCTGTTTCAAATTGCTCCGTATTTATGCGTGCATGTGATTCTGTAGCAGTCTGTTGGCATATAAACATCATTATCAAATGAAACCTCTTTCTGTGGGAGGAGAAGGTAAGAGGAGCTGTTGTGACACTTAAAAGGTGCTTATGTTGAAGAAACAACTGATTTGGTTGCATATGTATTTAATAATATACCAGCTGTAGGTATGCTCTGTTTTGCATAGTCTCCAGTCCATATTCCAGCACCAGCACTGGGGGCTCATTGGAGTTGTGTACTGGCAGTAGATACTTTTTCAGTCTGCACCCCATAAGTCTTCCTTACCACCTTCAAAGTGACTATACATCTTCCTATTTCTGCCAGGCTGCCCTTTGGGCCTAGTTCTGTACCAAAACTGGTAATGAAGGTATGAGCATGTGCTGGTTAATGTGTGTGGAGAGTGGCGGAATGGAGTTGCTGCTCTGAATTCTGCTCTGTGAGTTTGGCTTAGACTATTTAATTTCTACTTCAGCTTCTACTGTAGCCATCTAACAGCTGTGCAGCAAAAATATCGCAACTACTGAATTACCTTGGATTCACCGGTGACAACGTTGCCTCATTTTCAGGCTTCGATCTTATATGCGTCAGAATACATATAACTTCATTATACTTTTTACACTTAACAGAAAATACAGGTTAGAGAGGCTGAGGGTGTGGCAAAATTGCAATGTTTGTACTTTTTTTGTAAATATGGGGATGATTCTACAGATACAAATATGCACTTTCAGATAATAATGAGAACAAGTTTGTAGAATACAATTGTTTAGGAGTTTCTATTGCTGCAGTGTTCCTGATCCCCATCCATGTCTAACACTGTGTTCTCCTTGAAAGCCAGCTTGGGGATAGAGATGGCATCTCACATTGCAGAATGTATTTATAGCTAACTGACTGAACGTTTGTGTATGTTTTTGAGCAAATTTGCTGCTATTCTAAGTTTTAGGTTTTACTAGACTGCTTCTATAATGCATAAAATAACGTTCAAGTTTTATTTATAATGTCAACACTTACTGATTTGACATTTAGTTTCAGGAGACATCCAGCCCAAAGCCTTTATTCCTTTTGCTATTTAATGGTTTTGTTTTGTTGTGGTTTCTTTTTTAGCAGTGTAGGCATTGTATGTGTGGACTGCAGTGAAATGAATGCAAATTACTAACCTTAACCTGCAGTTAGAGTGGCAGTTTCAATGTTTACAGGACAGAGACTATTGATTGTAAACCCATACATGTCCACTGAAACGGTGCAGTCTTTGTGTGTTTTGGAAGCACTGTTTCTGCTTACCATGGTAATTAATGGAATAGTTGCCTTTTAGGGTCCTGGTTATGTTGCTTTGGAGAGATTTCAGTGTGGGTTATGGCTTCTCTGCCATGGACTCACAGGACAGAATTTGTACTGATACAAGTGTGTTATATTGAACATGTTTTCTGGAAGAGTGACTTTATTTTTTATGAAGATAATTTATGAGAAGGTTTTATAGTAGATCAGTGCTGGAAAAGTGGAAGTCTTGAAATAAACATTTGTAAATATTAAACATCTATCCCAAAGCAAAGTATTTTTTAATAGGGCAGTGTTACTGGTGTAGTTATCCCTCTGAGCTCTCCTGGCAGCATACCCATTTAGCATGTCACTCTGCAGTGGTCAAGTGTGTTTTTTAGGGGACAACCTGGTTTCAGAAGATATGGTTTCATTTATATTGTGCATATCCCCTAGTACACATCTGGCAGCAGCTCCCCATATAAACATCAGCCATATAAGGCAGAACTTCTCCCCATAGAGATCACTGCAGGTTGAAAAGCAGAGAGCCTGCCCTTGTACTTGACTGCAAAAAGGTTGTAAGTCTGGTGACTGTCTGGCACTTACAGTCCTCTCTCTCACCATCACAGTGTGCCACACAAGCTCTTTTGCTTTCTGAAGGCAGGCAGGCACAAATCAAGAATGCCGAAGTCAAACTGCTAATACCTTGTCTCACCATGGCATCCATTTCTAAGTGCTGCTTATCTTGCCAAATTGGATAGCAAGAGGTGCTTGAAGTATTACTGAATATTTATTGTGTAATTCTGGGTGCTTATAAAGCCTTCACTGATATTTTAAAGCAAAATTTGGGGATCTGTAGTATAGCAATAGCTGTATAACTCTAGCATTCCAGCATGCCCAAAGCAAGTTATCCCTGTGATAGTTTAGTTAGCAATGGTGTAGCTAGCAGCAATCAGTATTTGAAGCTACAAGTTCTGAATATTGGAAGACAACATCTCTGCTTTGAATGCAAAACAATAGAGTTTGTAATTCACTATAGATTTCAGCATCTTTCCTAATTAAAAATGACTGATGACATCTTAATTCTTCTCAAACTATAACTTAACTATTGCTTAAATAACTGTTTTTCACCTCTGGTTATTGAAATAATCCAATTTACACAGTTGTATGAATGCTGTTTTATTATCAAGATACTCTTAAGGTGTCTCATAGCATTTCTTGTGAATGTTCTAATTCATCAGTAATAAATAATCCTGACCCAATAAACTAATGTAAGCTGACAAGTTATTGTCTAGTGCTTATTCTTTGTGCATCTGCCTAATTCTGAGGAAAAAAAAAAAACAGCCTAAGTATAAGCATTAAAGTGGTTAAGTGGTTGAAAACAGTTTCCACACTCTGTGCCTCAAACCAATAATGTGTTATCACACGTTTAAGTGTGGATTGGTCTCAAAAACAAGCTTTTAATGATGTAACTTGTTTCTCAATGTCTGCCTTGCAAATGAGACATGTCACTATATTGTGGTAACTTGCCTACAAAAAACATACCTAGTGTACTAATAGATTTTTCAAGAAGTAATTTATAAAATATGGACTTTTCTCTTATATTTAAACATCTGTTCATCCTTGGGTTCTGTTCTTAGAACAGTTCTGTGTATATTTTGCAATACATGTTTTGTGTGTGACTGTACATTTTGCACCAGTATGAAATATTGTATTCTAAGTATTATTTACAAGTTCCAGAGATCTGTAACTAGAATTTGCTGTGAACAAATACAACATCTCTTCTACCCTGGATGCTTGTGGAGTAGTTATGCTTTAAAAATAGCAGAATACACTTCTGCAGAAACAAACATACTTTATCTCAGCTGGCACTGCTTTTATAGAATTCTGTAGCCTTGCTGTTTGAGATTGGGTCATGCCCTGTGAAAGGGTGGTAGTGTTCTAACAGTGTGATTTCAAATGTTTTCTTTTGTGAGACAACATTCTAAGTTTGATCCCCGCAACATTCAAGCACCTCCAGAATCATTATTTCTGTGGTTAGCACTGTAATTGGTAAAGTCTTCCTGTGATAGCACCACAGTTTACTTTAATGCACACAAACTTACTTTAATGATGATCCAGATTTTCCAAGGTATTTTTGTACAATTCCTTGCCCTGTTTCCCCTTCTCTAGAAACACATGACCTGTTTTTCGGGCTGTAGGTAACAGGCCCACACATAGCCTTGTGCTTGGCTCAGGTGAGCAGTGGTGGATCTGGCCTGCACCTCCTTGGCTTGGAGGGACTCAGCTGGGACAAGTGGAAGGGCTGTCCAGTGAGCCAGGCCCAGGTGGAAACTCTGCCCCACTGTGGGTGGACAGCTCACCCCTCCTTGGAGGTTAAGGTCTGCCTTTCATGGCTGGGGGCAGGCAGGGGTTACTCAGCTGGACACCTCCACTTGGGGGTACCTGCTGCAATAACCTTGCCTCTGGCAATGAGCAATTGGATGTCCCTGCTCTGTTCAACAATTGACTGCAGAACTGAGGAGGCCTTGGTTATGTCCCAAAACCTCCGGAAAAACCTTACTGTTCCTTGCTGGACCTCCAATCAATAAGCTCTGAAGCAGCTACAATTACATTTAAATCCATACATGGAAAAACTCAGTTTGGGGCTACAGTTCTGGGAAAAGAGAGGAAGCAAACAAAACAATGACTTTCATTCAGAGAAAAGAAAAAAAACAAACCACAAAACATCCAAACCTGAAATGAATTTTACCCCTGCCCTCTGGGCTGAGAGAACAGTAAGAGGAATAGACAACTGCCAGCAGTCCCTCCCTGCCCATACAGGGTTGTGCCTTGCAATCTGGCTATACCACTTTCTCATCAAGGGGAACTGGTGTCTGAGATTGGGAAAGATGGGTTGGACAATGTTAAATCCCAGTTTAATTTCAGTGTGGACTTAGCAACCAGTTAGACAATACTCTTTGAAGCACAGCTAACAAAAAAAAACAAAAAAACAACCTTTTAGGTAAATAATGAAGTCACATGGAAATTAAGGGTTAATGCAATTATTTTGGACATCAAATTGATAATCAGATGACAGCTTTGGGCCCTAAACCAGATGCTTTCTTGTTGTGAACCTGTGATCAGTAGCACCTGTGGTCCTGAGGCTGAATAACCAAATGCTGGAACATGCAGTGGTGGTGGCATCAGCATCTTGAAAATAAATCCATGCAGACAGAGCAGTGCCTGTGCAGGTGCCCACCTACAGGCAAGCAGCAGCCTTCACATGAGTAATACAAATGTGTCAAACCTTGTCTCCTCATCAACTAATAAGGCTCAGCATTCACTCCTGAACGAATCTCTGTCCCTCACAATTTGCCCAGACTTCTCTTGTAGCTGGCACCAAACTATATTGGTCAATCCAGGACCTGGCTTTCAGGTTCTGGAAACCAAGAAATCCCGCCTAAAAGTCTACTAGGGAATCACAGAGAGAGAGAGAGATTGGAAAACCAAGAGCAACACCATGGTTATAGATAGGTCAGAGAGGTATAACAGCCAGCACAGATGAGGCAGAGTCTGCAGAGATAAGTGCTCTGACCAGAAGCCTGGTGACAATGCAGGGCCCTTGTAATTGGGGGCAGAGACAGGGGCAGGGTAGGCATCAGAAAAGGCACATAGTGAGATTGCACACAGACAACACCTCACTCCACACCAGAAAATGAGGAAGAGAAAAGCTCTGTCACTTTCAGGGCTTCCCTCAGCCAACCTGTGCTGTTAATCAGTGATCGTTTACCACAGTTAGCCACTTTAACAGGCAAACACTGGCACCTCTGCTGGACCTCGAGTCTGTGCCAGATAACTATGAGGCTGCTGTCAGTCCAGGATTTCTGGGGATGTTGCTCACAATCCCACTCACTTGCACACTGTTTTGAGGTCAGTACCTCCTGGCTCAAAGAAGCTTTCTCTCCTGCAATTTCCAAAGCACAAGCAGCTCAGAAGGCACAAAACGTCCCCAGCAGCAAGGACACGTGGATCTTGCCAACCCTGCTTCAAACTGCCTAAGTGGAAACAAATTAATCCAGTCATACGGCCACTACACAGCCTTGCATTGAACGTCCTGCTCCCATATTTTTCTGGCACACAGGAATGGCTTGGTGTACTCTGATGCAGCAGCCTCCCCAGCAAAACATGGAGCAGTGCTGATAGCAAGTCTTCTATGACTGACTCTCAATATCATAAGGCACAGCCCCCACAGGCAACCCCCAACATCTCCAGTCCAGAAAAAACTCAGGGTAGCTGAGATCGCCATCTGACAGTCTCAGCATGTCTTCAACAAAGGTGTGGAAATGATACTCATCTAGGACATGCCAGAATTGAAGGCACTCCATCAGAACTGTTACAGGAAAGGAGACTGCTTCCGTTGACTAGGTGGCACATTTTTTTCTTCTGCACTCTCCTACTTCAGCTTCCCAGTCTTTGGCCCCTGCCGGCACCTCCTCTTCCTAACTCCTCATCAGCTATTCCAACCACAGGACCTGTCCTCACTCTTGTATTACTGTTGCCCACACTGGCTTGTCAAATTTGTTTTCCTTTAGAAACATTTAACACCTTTTTCAGTCTTCTTTGGGTTACAAGTGAATATTTTGAGGATTTTTTTCAGTCTTTTAAAGTTTGTGACTGTGGTGTGTCAGCAGTTCTGGTCATAAACTTTAACCTGCATCCTGCTAAAACCGGTCCAAGATCTTAGTTTTATCTGCCTGTTAGAGGGAGCTGCTTGAGTTTCTGTTAATTATAAATATCCTTCTAGGTGTGTGACAAGTTTTATGAGTGTTGGCAGAAAAATGAAGCAGTGTCAAGAAAGCACCACGCTACTAAAACAGGGACTTTAGTTCTGGCAATTCCTTTTTAACACAAACGCGGACATTTGCTGCTGGGCACGGACCACTTCATGATTCTCCTAGCTAGTTAACTCACTGTTAAACTGGAGGTTGCTGCCCTCTTGCTTTCCGACTGAGGATAGCAGAACCCGCCCCGACTTTCAGGAACTGCCCGGACGCTGGATGTGCTATTGCTGTGGTTTAAAAATTATCTTAAGAGAAAGTGTGCTGCAGTTATGCAAAGATGTTTATGCTTTAACTATTTGGTTCATGGATTTTAAAATATTTTTAAAATTTTGTTCCATCTTTCTTTAAGCAATCCTCCTCTGAAATTATAATCAGTTTGGGGAAGAAAACAAATGATGCGGTATTGAGGGCATAGGTTTCTAAGACTGCTCTCCCAATGTTGCTAAGGTCTGTGTCGCCAGCAGGTCTTGATGGGTCTCGCTGGGCACTGAGGTGGTCCAGCCCATGAAGCAGCAGGCAGCATTGCTGGGAGGAGCAGCAGAAAGGTGTGGGGTGCTGCTCTGCAGGTGCTATTCCCCCCCGGAAGGGGGCACGTGCTGGGGAAGCATTGGCAAGCTGTGCCCTGGGAGTGGCCCACCACAGCAAGGGCACAAGGGACCCAAGCGCCTGTGGGGGGAAAGTTGGCAGGAGGAGTTTAGCTCTCTGAAATTTGCCTGCAAAGGGACACAGGGCAGCCCAAGGCATGGCCCGGCAGCCAGCCTCAGTGGCTTGGCTTGAGGTGAGCTGGGGTGTGCTGGTTTCTACTGGGATAGAGTGAATTTTTTTCACAGTGGCTGGAAAGGAGATGTGTTTTGGGTTTGTGCTGCACAGAGGGTTGATAATACAGAGATGTTTTAATTATTCTTGAGCAGGGCTTACACAGAGTCACGGCCTTTTCTGCTTTTTGTACTGCCACACTGGGGAGGAAGTTGGAGGTACATGGGAGGCTGAACTGGCCAAAGGGATTTTCCAGACCATTTGACATCATGCTCATTATTTAAATCTCAGTGCAAGGAGAAGAAAGAGAGAGATGTTTGGAGTGATGGTATTTGTGTCCCCAAGTCACCATGAGGTGGGAGAGGATACCTGAAGATGACTGAAGAGCTGCCTGCCCATGGGAAGTGGTGAATTAATTCTTTGGGGTTTTTTTGCTTATGTGGTTTTTAAATTTGGTTTTGTTTTCCATATTTTACTGTCTTTATCTCAAACCAAGAGTCTTCTAGGTTTTGCTCTTCCTGTTCTCTCTCCAGTCACACTGGTGGGGCAGTGAGTGAGTGGCTGTGTGTGGTGCTTGGTGGCCAGATGGGGTTAAATCAAGCCACGGAGGAGGCCGTGACATTTGACAGTATGGGGGCCAAGCCACAGCATTCAGCAGTGTAGAACAAAGCCAAGCACTGCTCCAGGGCCAGTTCCAGGGGTGTTGAGAGTTGGGCAGCCTTGATGGCAAAGTTTTGCCTCCTCTCAGGAAACAGTGTGACAACTGTCCTGTCAAGTAAGACCCTGAAATTCATGGCCCAGCATGGCTAAAGGCCAGGCCCCACAGTACTCTGCACAGGGGCATGGTGGTGCACTGTAATGGCACAACCCCAGACAGACACCAGGTGTCTTGTCTTCCACGCAGGTGGAGAGCAAAGCCCTGAAGAGCCCAAGGCCTAGGCCCTGTGTGCATGAGCACAGCAAATTTCGTGGGGCAGAGTCTGCATGGACTGAAGACTAGGTCCCAGACTGGATGGCTTAAGGGGGATCTGAAGTGGAAGGAACTGTGGTAGTGTGATGTTTGCCTTTAATTGACTAATTCATTATTGTATTGTATTTTCCTAGGTTGGAAATGTACCCCACTTTGTCTGTAGGAATGGTTTAACCTTAAGTTCTGTACAACCCTTTTTTCCTATCATCCTTATACCTTCCTGTATTTCCAGACCCTTCTCTGTCTAGGCTCCAAACCCTGCCCCTGCAGCTTGTCTATAATTATTTGCCATGCTTTTTTATCTAGAAGCTTCAATGTCAGTTATGTTATTCTACTTATCCCATTGGTAGTTTATGTACACTCTCCTCCCATCTCATACCCTACTGGTTGGATGATAATTAAGTCCCTCCTCATGTTCCACCCTACTCACTAGCCATTGGTTGTAAGGCTGGCTCCTCCCCAGTGTCAGCTCCCCTTTATAAGTTTGTGTTATCCGTGACTCACGTGATCTCCTGCTCCTGCTCCTTTCTTGTTTGGTACAGTGTACCACTTGTTTTCACTGTCTTCGGCAGAGGAATAAACAGCAGCTTGAAAACTACAGATAGAGAGCCCCTCTCTTTCTTGTTCACCTCTCCAACTCGACGAGGACCTCTCTGGGTGCCTGTTCAGCCAGGGCCTGTGAAAGGAGAGGTCCCTGCTAGTGGCCAAACCGCCACCCTCAGCCAAGCCCAAGGGCTAGAAGCGGGAAGCAGCCACATGGTGGCCGAGGTGAGGGTTCGGGGTTAGCCAGCAATACCAGCATCACCCCTCCACCCAAGATCAAGGGTGCGGCGTCAAGGAACTGCAGAACAAATCTATCATGCATAGCTGGATGGCTTAGTCCTTCTGTCCACTGTACAATAGTATCTTCAACAAAAAAGAGCACAGAGCTGTTGACAGGTTTCTCCACTGCAGCTCCACCCTGCTTGCTCAGGACTACAAAAGGGGTTAGCTCAGTTCACTCTCATGACTTTCCAAGCTGTGGTGCATACAGAGAGACCCATCTCGAGTCTCCCTCCTCCTGTTGGGGCACTGGCCTCACTCCCTCACCTGCTGTACTCAGCACATCTTTCTTCCCCAGCCCCTACCTCCAAGCTACCACTTCTCACACAGCTGCTGCCAGTTGCTGCCAGTTCCTCTGGCTTCCTCCCTATTCCTGACACCTATCTCCTCATGCCCACCTTGGCTTCACAACCTCTGGATCTACTGCCATCACCTCCCACCTCCCAACTGCTCCAAGTTGCTGTCTGGACAAGTCCAAACAGCTGCTGCTACAGCCACTATCCACACACAAGGAGTGTCTCCTTCCCCTGGAAGAGCCCTGGCCCCAAGCAAAGAGCCAGCAGATCCACACTGCAGCCCCAAGGCTGCCTCTTCTTCCTAGGCCACCTGCCCACTCTGTCAGCACCATCTGGGGAACTGTCCAAAAAGCACACCCAGGAAAGCACAGCCACAGCAAAGCGCCCTTTGGGGAGAAGCAGCAGGAAGGTTATGAGCTGTTAACAGAACACTGTGCTCTCAGGCACAAAATCTGGGGCTGGCTGCTGCTCTCATGAGTGTTCCAAGCACATCTTCCTCTCCCCCTCTAGCACCCAGACCCCAAGGCAAATGAGATTCATGCAGGTGAGTGGGGGAGGACGTGCCTACTTTCTGTGGATCTTCCAGAAAGAGCAGACACTGCAGCAGGATTAAGCTGTTGTGCTGCTCTGGGCCACTTCACAGCTACGCCACTGTGGAAGTGGCATGCCACTGCCGTTTCCATTCAACACCAGGCTGACTTCCAACCCAGCCCGGGCTGGAGTCCTCCCCGTGCAGAGGATTACCGCCACAATCACAGCTCCAGTGGACTTAGCACAGCCACAATGAGCAACAGCAAACACTTTCTCGCCACCATCAGCTGACAGCCCAGGGCAGCTGAAAACAACACAGAAAGAAATGATGGGGCAGCAGCTGACTAAGCCACCCGGATTAGAGAGGCTCAGATGGGGCTGAAAAGCAGCATGTACCACTAACCCAGCAGAACTGCAGCTCCAGCCCTCATCTCAGTTCACCCAAGCATGGTCAGCTGGCTCCCGGCTCCGAGCAAGCCAAGAAGGGGCACAAACATTGACGCTGCAACACAGAAGTCAGGCAAGAGGAAAAGGGCAGCCACCTGCAGACAACCATCACCCTCAACACACACATCACCTGTCAGGTGACAGCATCCAAAAAGGTAAAGGGTCTGTCCTGGGGTACAGACCCACATACTAGTTGTGGGTCTCTGTGCTACAGCACTGTGGCTTGCACCCAGGTATTCGCAAACCACAATCTCCACCACCACATTGCAGGACATAAAGAGACCCATCTCTCCGTACAGTCCCAGAACAGCTAAGCACCTGGAAGATGTCACAAGAGGTTACATCTCAGGTAACCCACAGGTGAAAGACACAGCCTTCACTCTGCAAAACTCTACGCTTGATACTCTGGAAACCTCAGATCTGCCTATATGGTGGTGGCACAGTCTGAAAAGCGGCCCTCCATGAGTAGCACTGCTACCTTGCTAGCCATGGCCCCCAAGAAACATCAGAGATGGCCATTTTGCACAGGAGCAGGGCAAGAGAAAGTCAGGGACTTCACCAGCACCTCTGAAATTTAGCAAACAGCAGCTCCAAAAAGGATCTTTTTTCACAATCAAGACAGGGCAATTAAAGCAGTAAAACAACAAAAGCAAGAGATTGCTAAGGAGCAACAGCTCCTTCCAGGGATCTCTCTTCTTGTTCCACGGTGACACACACAGCCTAGGAAAACCTAGGCAATGGATGATGACACTAGAAACCAGGCAACCCCTCCAGCAGTGCCCTCCAGCTCATCCTTCCCTCTCCTCTTCCTCCTCCTCTGCTGCACACCCAGCACCTTTGCTGGGCTGGCTCAACACAAGAGCCACTACAGGGAGGGTCTCTCCTTCTGAAGGAGAGGTCTCCTACTCCAGGAGCTCCTGCTTACAAATCAGATAGTGTGCCTGCTGCACAGTCAGCACTGATAAAAACAGCAATCCAGCAGTGTCAGAGCTTGAACAGGCAGTTTTTTTGTGTGGTTGAACTCAATCAGGCACACAGCACATATGCAATATGACTGCACGGAGGCAAAGAAGTCCTTCTTCTTCCTCCATGTTCCAAAGGGGTACTCAAAACATCCAGAAGCAGTCCCAGCTGTGATCAGCCAATGCCAATGCACATCTACACTCACCAGCCCTGTTCATTATGTGGCCAGGGCACAGTCCTTTAGCATATCTTTCCATGGATGGGTTGGAAAAGACCTTGAGAAATATGAGACTATCATTTGCCTGAAAATCACCTCAGAAGACAGACAGGAAGAGGATGGGCATGTGAACATGAAGCTCAACCTCCAACAAAGAATGTGGCTTGGTGTGACCTTGCCCTGTGTAGACCACAGTAGTCTGCCATGCAGCCCTTTTGCCTTGCTCAGCAGCTCTGTATCTATCCAACCCGTCACAGACACATGCACTACAATGATGGCTGAAAAGTTCTGCATCACCCCAGTGCTCATAATGATCCATTTGCCTTTTCGTCAGGAGTTCAGGTCCTTATGGGCCTTGCAGTAACAGGCAGATTTCATGGCATACTGAGTCTCCTGTGTTTAATCTGCAAAGACAACCTAACTATAAAGAATGACATGTAGACTTTTGGAGGAGCCTCTTAAAATCTTTTCCTCATTATGCCCAGGCACGTGATCCTCTGACACAGGGATTTTGTTCTAGCCTTCTGTGTTTTTCAGCCTGTGTTGCTCACGTCTGGTAGGGCCATGGGATGCCCAGAGCTGGCCCCAGGGATATGCACTGCATGACCATCCCACTGGGCTCTGCCCGGGCCTGGAGCCTTCTCAGCCTGGATCGAGGGACAGACCTCGATCCATGTTCGGGGGACGTGACACGGTGCTTGCTGAGGCCCGCCTGGTGGCCACCTAACACAGTTCCACAGCCCTCAGGCACGTCCCAGTGCTCTGTGACGCCTCCTGCCCACTCCCCGAACAGCTCATTGCTTTTTTCTACAGCCACCCAAAGCGGAAGGCCTGAACCTGCCTTTTATCTTTGTGCAATGCATTTCATCCACATCTACGGATTCATTCCATCAGCTCTCAAGAAAGACTGCTTTAGCTACCTCAGGCTTATGATTTTACCATTACAAATGTCTCATTCATATACCTCTAGAAAGGTATATATTTAGTGTATCTAAGTACAAATCTACTGATTCTTTCCATCATACACTTCATACAGCTCTTAACTATCTACCTACCCCATGCATGTGCTGCATATAAATCTATTGATATCTGAGTACTTCCTGGTACAAGAAAGCAGGAGCTGCAACATTGAACAAAATGGCATCTCCCTCCCACAAAATGGTGGCAGAAACCTTCCAGCCAGGACTCTGGCCCAGGAAGTCTGGGCAGCGCAGGAGGTGGTTTCAAGGCCAAAGCCAGCCCTACCTAAAGCCCTCCCAGCCCCCCAGCTCACAGGCCTGCACACACTTGGGGCTTCTCCAGGAACACCCAGCTACACCCATGGACGCTGGGGAGCGCCAGGCACAAGTGCTGCAGGGCAGGCTCTGTGCTCCCAGCTGGGCGTCCTCCTCCCAGGCGCTCACTCACCGCAGGGACACTCCTGCCACGGCTGTGGACCAAAGCCACAAGGAGCTCTCGCACAACCCAGCAACAACCCTGCTTTCAAAGTGTGTGCTGCATGCAGCCTCCAGTCCAACACCAAGCACACCACACTGGTGCACCTCAAACGCCTCATCCTCACCCCCCCAGCAGCTAATGTGCAACATGAGCAGAGTCAGTGCTTTGGGAGAAGGTCACCTCACACTCCTCAAGACGCTCCAGCTCTAGGCACAGCACACCAAGGTGAGCGACTGCTGCCCACGTACCTGCGTGAGGCTCTCTCAAATCTGCAGCGCTGCCACAAGGGGCCCCGTGAAAGGCTGGTCTGCACTGCTCTCCGCAGAAGAGAACCTCTCCCATCACCCCTTCCCTTCCTGGGGAAGTCACCCTGGGCAACAACACACCAAGTCCAAAAGGAAGAGAAATGCCATCCCTCATCACATTTCAGATGCCACCACACACACTTCAGGCTCTCCCTTTCTGCACCCAACTTCACAACGGTCCAGCTCTGGGGCCAGACAAGGAGGCACAGCATCAAGTCCTTTTCTGCACCCTTCCTTGAACAGTTTCACTTTATACACACTCAGCACTTCACTAACCCAACTGTACCTCTTGCTCTGTACACTTAAATTCACACACAGGTACACCCACGTCCCTGCACCCATACAGAGAGCAAAGCCAGTACATGTCTTCACATGGCTCCCTAACCCTGCAATTTCTGCCCTTGCTGCTCCAGTGGGTTTCACTGACTGATTCTGCAACAATCCCTCAGCAACAGCTGCCCTCACAGCTGCCCTCTGCTCAACTACTACAGTGTCTGTAGTGTAGCAGGCACTGCCCAGGAGGAGTAGCACACACTGAACCTGCACATCTCCACATAGCAATGGGCAAATCTACACTGGCCACTTGCATCCTTCTCTCCTTCTTTCAGAGACTTTGCTGCTAGTGCACTGAGCTTCAAAGAATCAGAAGACATGATTGCAACCTGCCAGAAGAAGACACAGGCATTCTTTACCTATTGGACCCACTCATTATGGAAATGTCATGAGCCACAGAAATGCAGAAGTCTCGTCTTGGATTTAAAACTTTGATATTAAAAAGCATTCAAGATCCTCTTCTCCTTTGTCTGCCTGCCTATCACCCTATCCTGAGGTTGTCAGGGGTTTTTATGGTTGCTGCAGCATCAAAGGAAATGAGGGTACTAGCCCTGCACTGTCACTTACAGCATTTTGGATACCTGGCCGGCAGGATCAGTTTTAGTCCTGTGCAGTCCAAAAACCATAACCATGGTGTACTTGGGGCTCTGTGAGAAAAAGTTACTCTCACAGCTGTGTCATGTGCCTTTCTCACAGCACAAAATTCCAATCAGACCTGTTACTGGTGGTGTATCTGATTACCAAACTACGTGAGGTCTTTGTTGTGAAACTCGTTTGGTCTAGAATTTTGTCTCAGTCCCGGAAATGCAAGCCTGCAGGAAACTGTGCCCTGGGTGAACATGTCCATTCACCTGCTCAGACTGGCAGAGGGCCAACAGCAGCTTTTTCAAACCAAACCCTTCCTTAAACCTTTGTGCAATTGCTGGAAATTATACCACTTCTATTTTTTTTTAATGTAACTTTGGTCAGGGATTTGTTTGCCTTTGCCCAGGAGGAAGGGAATTGAAGCTTCTGTTCAAAAGATCCTGATCCCCAGGGGCGTCTCTATGATCTTAACAACTATGGATTCTGAGTAGCCAGAAGATACACAGGAGATAAACCGTAACTATTAACGACCATTAACAAACATTAATGAACATTACCACTTCTAATGCATTGGAGACACCTGGGCTGCGAAAAGACTGTTAAGAGAAATGAAGAATGAAGATGCAATTAGCATCAAAGGTGATCAGTAGCCAATAGGAAATTGAATCCTAAGAACTGTGTAATTTAAGAGCAATGAAGGTGAATTTCTTTGGGGTTTAATGTATAAATATGCGAAAAATCTGGTAAAAACCACGTGTGTTCGAATGATTTTCACTGCAAAATCCAGGCATATGTGGATGAAATAATTTCTGGTGCACATCATGGTCAGAAAAACATCCTGGGCAGAATAAAGTAATGCCTTGATTCTCTAACCCTGAAAACGTGTTGTTGAAGAGTTTCTGTTTTTGCTGCAGTTTCTGTGACACCATCTTGTCACACTTCATGCCTGTACTTCTCTATGCTTCTTGCTTCTTAAGGCCTTCACACCTGGCCCCTATTTCTCTCACTACATCATTGTGTTAATGCTGCAAATATCTTATTTGACATAGAATAAGTGCGTCCAACAATTCTCTGTACAAAATTATGGCCACATTATACCAAGAGAAGGAAAAGTATAAAAAAAGTAAGACCTGCTTTTCAAGGCCGAGGATAGTGTTCTGGGCAGTGGTGTAGGTACTGTTTACAAGGCCTCAGGCTGTGGGCTGTGACGCTTGCTCTGTACAAACTTCTCTTGTCCTACAGCCTTGTTTTATTTTTTTTAGCTGTGACAGCTAGATTTAGCACAATTAAGTACAAAAATGTCAAAAAACTATGAACAAAGAACCCTTAAAGAGAGTGCTTCAGCCCTAAGCTGGCTGCAGCACACATATCCCCTCCTAGCAGTTAAAGACAGTGTTGTAACAATATGCATATTCTAGAGGCTGCTTAGGAGATTCACAGCTGTGCCATGATTCTGCAATATATTGGAAATGCTACAGTCTGCAAAATTTAATATGCATGTTTACTGTAACTGCCGTATTGCCCTACTAAATGGAAAGCCCTTGTAAATTAAAATAGCCTCAAATGAGTAAACTTTGTATTAAACATTGGATCCTCCATATGGATTTTCTAAAAATGCTTTGTCAGAGGATACTGGACTCAGGCGGCAAGCAGTCTCTGGAGGCCAGAGCAGTCATAGCAGAAGGTGAGAGCCCCTGGCAGGCCCCTTGCTGAACCCTGTGAGGTTCAGCAGCTCCCCCTCTGTCCTGGTATGTGCCTATTTGTGGGGCCAACCTCTGGCTTTGGCACACGTCCACTCTTTTGGTGACCACGCAGCTTGGCCTGATGCTGCTTCCAGTCTGGCTCTCAGAAGTGACCATCTACAGACAGAGGAATGCTGTTGTGGGCAACATGCTGGATGGCAGGATTCCTTGATACAGGATGCTGAGGGGCTCTCCATCACTAGTAACCACTTGCATGGGAAACAAATCAGCCATGTGCTTGGAATGCTGGAGAACACAACAAAAGCTGAAGCAGTGGGTCTACAGCTTTCAAGAAGGCAGTAGTGCCCAAGATGCCTATGCAGATGCACACCACCTGGAGATTGGCAGCAACCTGGATATGGGCTGGGCAAGCACAGCTCTCCTGAGAAGGGCTGCAACCCCATGGCAGTGCAGGCAGGCACCTACCAGCAACTCCTTGATGGAACATGCACCTGTGGAGTGGTTTTTTTACAAGGTGACAAGAGAGAGCTCCAGCTGCAGAACTAAACTCAGTGGGTTTTGGTACTCTGAAACTGAGGCATTTAAATGAATTAATTAAAGATCTGCAGGAGTACTGCATGGAGTCCTGGTGCCCCCAACCTAAGAAAGACATGGAACTATTGGAACAAGTCCAGAGGAGGTCCACAAAGTTGCTGAAAGGACTGGAGCACTTTCCCTATGAAGACAGGCTCAGAAAGCTGGGGGCTGTCCAACCCAGAGAAGATGAAGTTGTGTGGAAATCTCATTGCAACCAGTATCTGAAGGGTTATATAGTGAAGCCAAAAAGGCACTGTCAGGAACTGTAGTGGCAGGACAAGGATAATCAGGTACTCACTGGAAGAGGGGAAATTTAGGTTAGATAGTGAGGAAGTTTTTTGCTGTGAAGTGGTGAGACACTGCCCAGGGACAAACTGCCCAGGGAGGCTGTGGATGCCCCAACCCTGGTAGTCCAGGCTGGATAAGGCCTTGAGCAACTTATTCTAGTGGAAGGTATCCCGGCCCATGGCAGAGAGACTCGGGACTAGATGATCATTAAGGTCCTTTCTAACTCCTTAACATTCTATGATTCTCTGCAGAAGAGACTCTGGCGCTCTGAAGGAGCTGTTATTCCTCAGCCGCTCCCTTTGGAAGGCGACTTTGGCTGCTGCCTTGTGACAGGACTGAGACTTCACCGGTTCCGTGGGAAGACGGCACGGCGGCCCGAGGCGGCACGGGTGCGGCCGGATGCCAGCCCCGGTCGAGCCCAGCGGGGGTCCTGCCCGGCTCCCGCGGCCGAGGGCACACGTGGCCCTTACCGGGAGCGGCGCGACACGGTGCTGCGCAGGCGCCCGGAGCGGGCGGGGCGGCCCGGGCCGGTTGGGCGGTGGCGCGGGGAGCGGCCGCGCAGCCCCTCAGTCTACGGCCCCGCGCAGGGAGGCGGCGGCTCCGGCCCGGCCGGCGGCGGCGGCCCGAAAAGGCTTTAGCCGGTGCCTGAGAGCCCCGGGTGGAGGAAGTGGAAAGGAAGGAGTGGAGCCCCGACGGGCGTAAGTTCTCGCGGTCTGAGGGGAAAGGCAGGATGCCAGCAGAGGGACGGGCGCTGCCAGCCAGCGGGAGGCCGTTCCTCAGTGTTTGCGCAGTGACAGAGAAAGTGTCCCGTCTTCAGCGGGTTAGTGGATGCTTTCTGCCTTCGGAGATATGTGTTCCCCAGGGGATTGTTTGTAGTCTGCGGAAAGCAAGGCTACCAGGGAACGCACCCCTCCCTGCGGGAGAGCTGTCCGCATTTCCTCTTTTCGTTAGCCTGGCTAATGATCCGCAGCGCGGATTCTGAAGCATTCTGAAGGAAGTTCTGAGCATTCTGAAGGAAGTTTCGGTTCGGCTGCTGGAAGAGGTGGTTTGAACGATAAATACTGACTTAGTGATGATGAGGCGGCTCGGGCTCTATGTCCAGTGAAGTGTCCTGCTGTGTGGAGGCAGTGAACCGCCGGGAAAATGTCATAACTGCTGAATGACCTAATGTTAAAGCAGTTTAACTCAAAAACTATTTTTAAAAAGCTTCGGAAGCTACTGTGAGCTGTGTAGGTTTTTGTTAATGTATTTGTGTTGTCAGCATTACTGCCTTGCAAGTGTGTGTAGTTGCTGACACTAGTAATGGGAAGATTGTAAGGTGTGGGTTGAGAGTGGATTGGGTTTAACCTTTGTACCATAGTACCTGTCACCTCGTTTAACTTGTCCTCGTGATTACTCTTCACAATGTAGTTTAGGGAGATAGACTTTATCATATGCTGTTTGCTATTTCTGATATAATTTGACTGTTGTATTGGTATACAGCTAACATGTCTGATATTGACATGATATCATTCCCCCATGATCTTCAGTCTCTTCATTTAGAGAATTTTTTTCTTTTGAATCAACTTTTTAAACTGCCATTCCAGGTTATTTTAAATTTTTTTAATCCTTGAATGAAAGTGCATACTCCTTGGATGTAGTGCATATACTATTAATTTTACCTGAGCAGAAAGATAAACTCAGAGCGTGTAGGCAGGAGAACTTTCAAGAGCCATGTTAGCCAAATAAGAAATTGTGTCTATTATTTAAAAGAGACAGTAGACAAAAAGGTCCCAAAAATTTTCTCATCAGCTTTTCCATGTCTCTAAAATGAATGTGGCTTGAAACACAGTTGTAGACAGAACTGCATTTTTTGCTGTAGTTATTAATGCTTGAGTGTTTGGGATTTTTTTGTATGATCAGGACTTTACATCATTTAGAGATTTCTGTGGCACATGACGTCATTTGCCACAGAAATGAAACTGAGTGGCTCCAAAGATGATATGAACCTCGTGTGTCTTTTTTATTCTGGCAGGTTGCAATCATGTCTTCTGATTCTTTGAAGCTCAGTGCACTAGCAGCAAAGTCTCTGAAAGGAGGAGAGAAGGATGCAAGTGGCCAGTGTAGATTTGCCCATTGCTATGTGGAGATGTGCAGGTTCAGTGTGTGCTACTCCTCCTGGGCAGTGCCTGCTACACTACAGACACTGTAGTAGTTGAGCAGAGGGCAGCTGTGAGGGCAGCTGTTGCTGAGGGATTGTTGCAGAATCAGTCAGTGAAACCCACTGGAGCAGCAAGGGCAGAAATTGCAGGGTTAGGGAGCCATGTGAAGACATGTACTGGCTTTGCTCTCTGTATGGGTGCAGGGACGTGGGTGTACCTGTGTGTGAATTTAAGTGTACAGAGCAAGAGGTACAGTTGGGTTAGTGAAGTGCTGAGTGTGTATAAAGTGAAACTGTTCAAGGAAGGGTGCAGAAAAGGACTTGATGCTGTGCCTCCTTGTCTGGCCCCAGAGCTGGACCGTTGTGAAGTTGGGTGCAGAAAGGGAGAGCCTGAAGTGTGTGTGGTGGCATCTGAAATGTGATGAGGGATGGCATTTCTCTTCCTTTTGGACTTGGTGTGTTGTTGCCCAGGGTGACTTCCCCAGGAAGGGAAGGGGTGATGGGAGAGGGTCTCTTCTGCGGAGAGCAGTGCAGACCAGCCTTTCACGGGGCCCCTTGTGGCAGCGCTGCAGATTTGAGAGAGCCTCACGCAGGTACGTGGGCAGCAGTCGCTCACCTTGGTGTGCTGTGCCTAGAGCTGGAGCGTCTTGAGGAGTGTGAGGTGACCTTCTCCCAAAGCACTGACTCTGCTCATGTTGCACATTAGCTGCTGGGGGGGTGAGGATGAGGCGTTTGAGGTGCACCAGTGTGGTGTGCTTGGTGTTGGACTGGAGGCTGCATGCAGCACACACTTTGAAAGCAGGGTTGTTGCTGGGTTGTGCGAGAGCTCCTTGTGGCTTTGGTCCACAGCCGTGGCAGGAGTGTCCCTGCGGTGAGTGAGCGCCTGGGAGGAGGACGCCCAGCTGGGAGCACAGAGCCTGCCCTGCAGCACTTGTGCCTGGCGCTCCCCAGCGTCCATGGGTGTAGCTGGGTGTTCCTGGAGAAGCCCCAAGTGTGTGCAGGCCTGTGAGCTGGGGGGCTGGGAGGGCTTTAGGTAGGGCTGGCTTTGGCCTTGAAACCACCTCCTGCGCTGCCCAGACTTCCTGGGCCAGAGTCCTGGCTGGAAGGTTTCTGCCACCATTTTGTGGGAGGGAGATGCCATTTTGTTCAATGTTGCAGCTCCTGCTTTCTTGTACCAGGAAGTACTCAGATATCAATAGATTTATATGCAGCACATGCATGGGGTAGGTAGATAGTTAAGAGCTGTATGAAGTGTATGATGGAAAGAATCAGTAGATTTGTACTTAGATACACTAAATATATACCTTTCTAGAGGTATATGAATGAGACATTTGTAATGGTAAAATCATAAGCCTGAGGTAGCTAAAGCAGTCTTTCTTGAGAGCTGATGGAATGAATCCGTAGATGTGGATGAAATGCATTGCACAAAGATAAAAGGCAGGTTCAGGCCTTCCGCTTTGGGTGGCTGTAGAAAAAAGCAATGAGCTGTTCGGGGAGTGGGCAGGAGGCGTCACAGAGCACTGGGACGTGCCTGAGGGCTGTGGAACTGTGTTAGGTGGCCACCAGGTGGGCCTCAGCAAGCACCGTGTCACTTCCCCCGAACATGGATCGAGGTCTGTCCCTCGATCCAGGCTGAGAAGGCTCCAGGCCCGGGCAGAGCCCAGTGGGATGGTCATGCAGTGCATATCCCTGGGGCCAGCTCTGGGCATCCCATGGCCCTACCAGACGTGAGCAACACAGGCTGAAAAAAACAGAAGGCCAGAACAAAATCCCTGTGTCAGAGGATCACGTGCCTGGGGACTTAAATTTGTGTTTTCTCTGTGAAGATTCTGTGGAGTCGAGGAGTTGTGCGCTTGTGGGTAAGATGTTGCATGCTCCAGATGCTTGCTGTTTCCATGGTGGAGTTGAGATGTGGACATTGGTGCAGGTGCTGGCTCAGGGACACACGGAGCTGCTCCGCTCTCTCTAAAGGGACACCCCACACCACTGAGTGTGGGATGCTTTGACAGGGGGTGGTGGTTGTGCCCTCTCTCACTTTCAGTGGAAGTTTTAGCCCTTCAGGTAGTAAGGTGTCATCAAATCACAAAATATCCTGAACTGGATAAAATGACCCACAGGATCATCAAAATCCAACTCTTCACCCTGCACAGGAAACTAAACAAATCACACCATGTGCCTTAGACCATTGTCCGAGTGCTTCTTGAACTCTGTCAGATCTGGTGCTGTGACCACTTCTGTCAGGAGCCTGTTCTAGTGCTCAGTCACCCTCTGGGTGAAGAACCTTCTCCTAATTCCCAGCCCAAACCTTCTCTGACACCACTTTGGCCATTACCTTGGGTCCTGTCACTGCTCACAAGAATGTAGATATCAGTGTCTGCTGCTCCTCTTACCCTCACAAGGAAGTTGTAGACTGCAATGTGGTCTCTCCTCAGTCTTCTCTTCTCTAGGCTGAACAGACCAAGTGGACTTCAGCCACTCTTCATATGGGTTCCCCTCACAGCCCTTCACCATGTTTGTTCCCCCCCTTTGGACACTTTCTTGACAGCTTAATGTTTTGCTTTACTGTAGTACCAAAACTGCCCCCAGCACTCGAGGTGAGGCCACGCCGGTGCAGAGCAGAGCAGGACAATCCCCTCCCTTGCCTGGCTGTGATGCAGTGCCTGATGCACCCCAGGACACAGGTGGCTCTCCTGGATGCCAGGGCACTGCTGATTAATGTTCAGCTTCCCATTGGCAGGACCCCCAGGCCACTTTCCAGAGTGTCTCTTTCCCCAGTTATACACACATCCAGAATTGCCCTGTCCCAGGTACAGTATCCAGTACTTGTCTGTGGTGGATCAATTGCTTAGCAGCACCCGCCCCTCTTCTGTGCATGTGGCCTCTCGTAATTGTCTGGCAGAGCCAACCTGTGCATTATGGCTGCTGCACTCCTTTGTCAGCACTTTTTGACAGTGTCATGCCCCATGTGTTCCATACCACAGTATGCTTGGCTTGCACTACCACGGCCCTACAGGTCTATCCAGAAGTATCATAGTCTCCAGAGATGAGCCACTGAATTGCTGTATTCTGGCTTGTTGCGGGAGGGAGCTTGAATAGTAAAAGCCAGTGATTTTAGCCTGTGTATGTAAAAATGATTTTTTTCCCCTTCTTTTCTTCTTTTGGAAACAGGGGTATAGGTGAAGAAGATGCAGGAGCCAGAACTTGTTGCAAAAGCCTTGCGAGCTGTTCTTCATGCCTTTAAAAATGGCATACGTTTGTCAGAACTTCAGAGTGAATACAGATCCTTGACCAATGAGTCGATTCCCTTCAGGCACCTAGGATATGACACACTGGAAAGCTACTTGGAGAGTATCCCAGGAGTGGTCAGAATGGCAGAGAACAAAATAGGAGAGGTAAGAATCAGTTACTCTTCAGAAATGGCTTTTGTGTTTGCAGAATGTTCTGGTTCATAGCTTTACCTCCTTTTGTGCTGTGGATTTCTGTAGCATGCATATGGTGCGCTCATTCTGGGAGAGGTGGAATCTGTGACATAAGATACTAAGTCCTCCTTATTTTCCTGCCTCTGCATTCCAGACCCAAGGTTGTGTATGCAAAAGGTGTAAAGTTGCAGGGCTTTTTCCTGGAAACGTGAATTCTGTGTGGAAAGATCACTTGTGTGACTGTGGAGATCTGGCCCCTATCTCAGCATTTCTGACTTTGGAGGAGATACTAGTGGCTTGTCCTGGGACCTTAAAGAAGGTTAACTTGTGTGTGTTAATCATCTCTTCTCAGTGGGGTTTAGCATCATTTTTTTCCTACAGTAAAACTCCTAAGTGCTGTTGCTTATAAGCCTGACAGTGCTTGCTTTGGACTTAGGATTCTTGTTTGTTATGGATTGCAGTGCAACAGGACTGCAAATACGTGTTGAGGTGATGAAGAGCTCATGTAAGTGAGGTGCCTTGCTGCAACATTTGCAAATGCCTCAGCTTGGCAAGCGTGCAAGGGATAAAGGGTCGTCACACAGATCAAGAAGGAGAAGCAGATCTTATCAGAGGATTGGTATGGTAGAAGAGTTGTCCCTTATTCCTTGCTCTTGCTGCACTAGCCTGTGTCTCCTGGTGGCTGCCACCTTGGAAGCAGCTTGCTAGGACCACAAACCTTCTTGCCCAATAGTCTGGACTTCCTGGTCTGAAGTCAGAATGTGTTCTCTTGATAGCTGGTGTACCTGTGTGACTTGCAGATGATCTGCGTGGCAAGCTTGAAGCCACTCCCTCATTGGAGCTATGGTTCTGAGTTCCTGAATTCTTTGTAGCCTGAGGCAGAGCAAAAAGCTAGGTGGGTGTTTGGCAGAGTGTATGGCTGTCATAGCAGGTCTGAAGAGACAGGACTTAAGGCCAAGCTTCCTTGTTTGCTCAGCTGGATCGGGATGACATTTGTGAAGTCAGAACTAGTTCTCCCTCATCAGCTGTGTGGTGAGAATACAGTGAGAGGTATCCTGGGTTTTGTCCTAATACCTGGAAATGTGGCTGTTTTTAAGCAACAGGTTGGTTCCATTTCTGCATATTTACGTCAGAATTTGCCCTTTTACAGCAGACAAGCAAGTTTGGGATTCTTTTTCTCCAAAGCCTGCCTTAGCTGCAGCTACATTAGTCACAGGATTGCAGGTACCTCAGGTCTGGAAACATTGGTGATCCTGCAATTAAGTACTTCCTCGTGGTGCTTCTGGCAGATAGGCATCTGTTTCTAACTAGGTCCTTGCAGGCTGTAATCTGGTATCCTCCCATTCCCTTGAGAGCCTTGTTTATCCACTAATGCGATGTGTGCTGAGAGCCTTGTGAATTTTTGGATAGCACTGGGGGCAGTGAATTCTTTGTGACAGCTGTTACAAGAGAGTGAAATGTGGCTTTAGGAGGTGAAAAAGGTGAAAGTCAGGGGTCTTGAGGTTCTTGAGGAGGACTCACTCTGGTTCAGAAGTGCTGTGTTGACTGCACTGCATGACTAAAACAGCTGAGAGGAAGTGCCTTGTTGAACACCTGAGAGGCAGGAAAGGTGCAAAGACTGAGCCCATGTTGCTGTTTGATGACCCTCCTGTTGCCACTGTCCATAGTGTAGACATGGCAGACATTAAGCAGAGAGTGGCAAGCATGATTATGTACTGATGTGGGCTGCTAAGCTATGTGGGACTGCTCCCATATGCTTTCTTGTTACAGGCTATATGTCATTTATAAGCCTGTTCTCTTTCACCTCTCTCTTCACCTCTCTCCAGAATACTTGAGCTTCATTATAGGCTGATACCATAGCTCAGAGTCCACACAAGGCCACTGCAAGGGCACGCAGTCAGCCAGTCTCTCTTCATGGCTCTGGAGTACCCTGACCTCCAAAATGTCTGTCAAAACCCTTCCCTCTTCCTTTAATCCCCTTGGGGACAGTGGGGCAGGACAGCAAAGACATGCACATCCAGGTGTCTGGTAGCAGTTAATGATCATGGCTGCAGTCTAGATAGTCATAAAATTACTTTCCTTACTGCTAGGTCAGCTGTCCAATATGTACCACAAGAAATGCATTCAAAAAGGAATAGTGTAAAGTAGGCAGTAAAAAATACAAATTGATCTTGAAATGCCCCATGTTACATGCTGCATTAAGTGTTTGTGAGAGGTGAATATTAGATAGGTAACTGAGGCTGAACAGACATTATCTTGGGAAGGCAATGATATCAATTGTCCTTTGTTCTTCTTGATACTGAAGACTAATTTAGCTGTCTTGAATGTGGGAAAGATTAAAACTGATGTCTTTTTCTTTATGCAGTAGCTATGTCCTCCAGTTTCCACAGAAGATGAGAATTAAGTTCAGTATACAGAAAGCACTGCAAGGGGACTCATTGAAATACTGTACACCTGTAACAGGTGGTTGCATAATTTCAAGGAACTCGACTTTGCTTTGCTTTGTATTCATTTATGAGAAGTGTGTTGTTGCACTTTCGTCTAAGAAAACTTTGACTTCTGCTTGAATAATTAAGCCCCTTCAAAAGGAGAAATTTGAAGACTGCTTTCTTCTGCTCATCTCCCCCATCCATTTTATGTCTGAATTCATTTTAATTCAAACCATTTTGTTAAACTTTTATCACTGTGAAACAAGGGAAGGAAATGCAAAATAAAACTTATTTAGAGCATTAGTGACAGGAAAAACCTGAAATGTACAAAAGATGTGAAAATGTGCATTTATAAAACTCTGATAAACTGTATAGGGACAAAAAACCTTTTATATTGAGACCTTGAGAACAAAGGTCAAGTGATCCATCCCATGCATCCACTCCTGTTAGCTAGGAGTTTGAAGAAGGCGCTCATACGCTTTTCTGGAAGTGGTCACAAATGGGCACCTCTCTGAAGTGCCAGTACGTGACTGTCCACAGCTTGGGTACAACCAGAAGAACCTGGAAATCTTTGTGTTGTTCAGGGCTATGATCTCATTTGAGGTCACGGGGAGTTGTTGCAACAGGTCACACTACCAGTATGCTGCTGTGGGTTGACTGGCTGCTGAGGAGTTATGGTGAACATATGGTGAGAGTGGTGAACAGGAGGACTTCCTGTGAGACCTTCCAAGTTTGGGAGCAGTGAGGATGCCAGGAGCTCTGTCTTGGGACAGATGATGAGACAGGAAGAGCTATGAGTAGTGGACAGACCAGTGTATGGGCAATGTAGTGGCTATCTGTTAAAAACAGTTTTAAGTGGGAAGAAGCAGTAGACAAAACAGATTATGCCTTCTTTTGATAACCATGTGAGGGACTTAGACCACTGCCATACCTGCTGTAGGGACAAGACATTCAAGTATGAACAATCCAGGATGTTTCAGGGGTCTGCTGCTCCCAACATCCTGATACATGCAATGAATCAATGAAGAGAGGTGCTCTACTGGACACAGTCCTTGAAAACAAGGAACGATTGCAGATCTGAAGGCTGGGAAGAGCCCTGTCTGTGGCTAGATGGTGTCTGTGAGCCTGAAAAGAGGGAAACAAAGCAAAAAGTAGAATCAACAGTGCAGGACTTTGGGAGAGCAGACTTTGGCCTGTTCAGGAATCTGCTTGGAAGAGTCATGGAATACAGTCCTGAAGAGAATGATCCAGGAGAGATAGTGAGCTTACAAAAATTGCCTCCTCCAGTTTCAAGAATGGTATGTTCCAATAGCTGGGGGAGAAAGCAAAGGGGGCAGGAGCACTGACAAAACTGAGCCATAAATGGAAGCATGCATGAGGTGGGAGCAGGGAAAAGCAGCCTGGGAGGATTATACAGGTGCTGCCTAAACAAACATACGTGGACCTAAGAAAGACTGCATTTACTATTCATTATTTGAAGACCAAGACAAAGTGCTGTCCCCTTGATAACAGCTCCCAGAGCATTGCCAGTTCTGAGCCAGTGCTTCCAAGGAAATTCCTTCCTTAAAATAGCTGGTTAAGTGTACTGGCAATGGGAGGAAACAAGGACAGGGGTACAGGGACAACAGAAAAACTGGAAGAAAGAAGGTACAGCAAATGAAGACCTTCAGCCTTTTGCTGTGTTTCATTTCACTGAAGCCTTATTAAATCCATGCTCAAACTGTTGAGTGCAGGTTGTTGCACAGACATCTGTGAAAGGGTGAAGAGTGAAGGATTTCGGGTTCACCTTTCACAAAGATGGGTTATGACTCAGGTACAGGCTGTTGTACGACAAAGTTTCTATCTTAAGCACGATTGAAGAAGGTACACGTGATTGAAGGAGTGCCTAACTTAAATCTACCATTACAAGTATGCACACAGGAGGTAGAAGGAGAATTGGGTGAGCTGGAAGGGGTCTAGAGATACTATGGAAATAGGCAAAGGAAAGTGCAGGGCAAAGAAGTCTTAACCCTGCTGGGGAGGATTAAGATAGGGAATATTTGGAAAAACTGAACATGCCTAAGTCCATGAGTTTATTGCAGTGCACCCACAAGTATCAGTTATCTTGGAAAGGTCATGGTAATTTGTGGAAGGTTTTTGAGGACTGAAAGAAAGCACCACCCTTCACCGGGAGGGGTGGGAAGATCAGCTTGACATTGAACTGTTGGAAAGTTGTTGAGTGTCTAATCCTGGAAAGCTATTCCAGCCACTTGAAAGACAAGAAGGCAAGTCAGTATGGATTTGTGAAGTGAAAATCATATGTTACCAAATAAATACCCTTCCAAAATGAGATGACTGGTTGAGTGGAGAGCATTAGATGTAGTTTAACTGAATTTTGGTAGGGCTTGTAATATCTTTTTCCATAACAGTGGCACAAAACCCTTTGTGAGACCACTTAAAAGTGGTATGCCCTGGGAGTAGATGCTCAGGAACTGCTGTCTAACATGTTCATGAATGACCTAGGTGATGGGACAGAGATCATCCTCAGCAACTCTGTATATGACAGGAGAGACCTGATAGAGCAGATGAATGTGCTTGTTGTTCAGAGGGATTTCAAGAAGCTAGAGTAATGGAGCATCAGGAACCCTATGAAGTTCAGTATACCAAAATGCCAAGTCCTGCACATGGGGAAGAAAAACCTCGTATTCCTGTATAGTTTTGGGGTTGACCAACTGGAAAGTAGCTTGACAGAGAAATGCCCTGGAGTTCTGGTGGGTGCAGAGTTCGCAGTGGGCAGGGTGCAAGGGAGCAAGGGAGACCAACAGCATACTGAGATTCATTAGGAAGAGTTGCCAATGCTCTGATGGGGGTGATAATTCCCCTCTGCTCAGCAGCAGTGAAACCACATCCTTTTGTAAGCTTCCCAGAACAAGACAGACATGGCCACACTGAAGCAAGTTCATGGAATGATTGTGAAGATTAGGAAGAGACTGGAACGTAACATCTCTGATGTAGAGCTCAGAGAGCAGGGATTTTTTGTGCTGGAAAAGAGAAAGCTCAGGGAAATCTTATCCTTGTGTCTGTTAAAGGGACTAAAAAAAAACCATGGAGCCAGATTCCATCTCCAGTTCTCACTGGTATTCAGTGAACAGACAAGAGAAAACAATGGCAGAGTGAAATAAAAGCAGTCCCATGTAAACATTAAACTGCCCACTTTTTTTACAGGGAGGCTAGCTAAACAATGGAAGAAGTTGTCCAGAGTGGTTGAGAGTTCTTTCTCCTTGAAGATAACCCACCACCTGACTAACTAGTTGATGCTGCTTTGAGCAAAGATGCTGTATTACATGGATTGTAGCAATGTTTTTCAGCCTTAATTTTTCTGTGATTCCAGGCATTTAATCACTACAGCGGTGACACTGCTGGATTGCTGTTTTTATCAGTGCTGACTGTGCAGCAGGCACACTATCTGATTTGTAAGCAGGAGCTCCTGGAGTAGGAGACCTCTCCTTCAGAAGGAGAGACCCTCCCTGTAGTGGCTCTTGTGTTGAGCCAGCCCAGCAAAGGTGCTGGGTGTGCAGCAGAGGAGGAGGAAGAGGAGAGGGAAGGATGAGCTGGAGGGCACTGCTGGAGGGGTTGCCTGGTTTCTAGTGTCATCATCCATTGCCTAGGTTTTCCTAGGCTGTGTGTGTCACCGTGGAACAAGAAGAGAGATCCCTGGAAGGAGCTGTTGCTCCTTAGCAATCTCTTGCTTTTGTTGTTTTACTGCTTTAATTGCCCTGTCTTGATTGTGAAAAAAGATCCTTTTTGGAGCTGCTGTTTGCTAAATTTCAGAGGTGCTGGTGAAGTCTCTGACTTTTCTCTTGCCCTGCTCCTATGCAAAATGGCCATCTCTGATGTTTCTTGGGGGCCATGGCTAGCAAAGTAGCAGTGCTGGCCCCATGGCACCATTGAGAAAAGGGCCCTTTCACAACCTCTACCACCACCACAGAACATGGCTGAGACCACAGACATCCATTTTTAACTTAGTGCTTTTGGGATAACTGCCTGTGTCCTTATGGAATCCTGGAAGAGTACTCACCCAGCTGCCTTTGCAGCAGTTGAATGGCCCAAAAGTTTGGGCTTTCATCTTCTTTTCAGGCAAAGTGCATGCTAGGCACATGGTTTAGTGTCTTGCCAAGGCCAAGTTCCTGTATCCATCTACAGGATGGCCTACCGTGATTGGATGTTGAGGCAAGAGGCCATGAAGTTGGGCAGGGAGATACCCGTGGCCTTGTCCAAGGTTAGGCTGTTGTTGGAGGCCAGCCCAGTGCCTGTGATTGGTGCAGCCAGGATAGCTGTGCAGTTTCTTTGGTAAGTGGGGCAAAGGCAACCCTGCTCCAAAGGGTCAAGTGTGGTGCCAGAGCCTCTAGTGAGCCTTGGCAGGAGGAACAAGAACAGGCTGCAACCCCATGGCTTCCCAGAGTTATAAAGTGAGATTGTGGGACTGTGGGATGGCAGTTAGAAACCAGGCTGTTTCTCAGAGAGGCCCAGCCTAATGTGGAAAGGTGATGGAAAGGCTCTGGCTGTCTGGTTAGTTGATTTCACAAAACGTGAATGAGATCTCTAAAATCCGTGTCTGCTGCTGGAGCCTTTCCTGAACTGCCTGCTGGCCTGCATGATTCAACAGTTACAGGCTTGGAAAGGGATACAAGTGATTCTGAGGGCTGTGGATGAGCATGGATCTCACTGGTTGCTTTTTCCCCTGTCTCTTTCCTGCTCCTACAAGGTCATTTGCCATGCTGTTAGTTGCAGTGAAACTGTACGAGTTGCTCAACTGGTGGCCCGACAGAGGAGTTCCAAGAAGAAAACAGTCTGGCAGGTGAACTGTCAGATGAGGCTGAAGAACACATCTCCAGTCAGTTTATCAGGTAAGCCATAGGCAGCTCTAGAGGGCCTTTATGAAAGAACTGTGCAGCTGCTGCAGCAAAAGCCTTGGCTGTGAGGATGTGTCACGTACGGCCACGAGTTACAGTGTCCAAGTGGAGAGTTCTTGGGAGGATGAGTTTTCTTGACAAGGGTGCTTATATCTGAAAGCCATGATCAGAGAGGAAGCCCTTTTCAGGTGTGTATGTAAGGTGTGAATGATCTTGGAAAACAAAGTCCTTGTAGGATGCTTAGCTTCACTTTCATGTGCTCCTGCTTTTGCAAGAAATACAGTTGAGATGCAGGCAAGAAATGTGGCAATGAGCCTGCATGTTCTTTAACGCTGGCCTTGGCCTGTTGTGGAGTGGGAGGATTGAACCATTCCCTCACAGTGAGAAGAAGTACCTGTAGCATCATCTGTAGCTGTTTCAGAGACTCCTGTTGTTGATGCCAGTGCCAAAAAAGTTTTGATGCCCATTTTCAAAACCTCTTCTTATCTCTTACCTTTTGCATAAGCTTTTGTAGCAGTGTTTTCCTAAAATGTGGATCAAGTTTTCCTCACTGCTGTTCTGTTGTGTGACTGTCTGTGGAATTCGGCCCAGGATTAAGCCCAGGCAGGACCCATTTGCTTGCAGATTGGCAGCTTGGAACAACAGTGGGTTTCATAGCTTGTGTGTATTCCCCTGTTGTCTGTAATGAAGTGTTTGATGCTTCTTGCTTTTCTACAAGGATGCCAGTTGGGAAGCTGAACTAGTGGCTCATATCCCAATTAAATGACAGGAATTATAAAGGCAGGTCAATTCACTGTCTTGCACATCAATTCCCTTGGAAGTGTTTAAAACCTCCAAAATTGATCCAACATGTAAACAGCAAAGTGACCAAGAGCTTGTTTATCCCAGTGTGGCCTAAATGTTGGTGAGTTCCTCTGTGGATGTAACTTGGTCACCTCTGCTGTGTGGTGGGAGTTCAGGTACACACAAGCCAGAGTAGCAAAGAAACTCTTTGGATGGCAGTACAGGAGGTGCCCCGGGAGGTGGAGGTAGACTGGAAAAGAATGCTACTCATGGCTGCATCTGCAAACTCTTTAGGAAAGCCCAAAGGAACTTTGCGGCAGCCCCGGTCTTTGAACATGCCAGAAGAAGGCGGAAAGAGGCCTGTTCCTCGCCTGCCCCAAGGCAGAGAAGTGGCATGTGGAGGTGTGAAACCTGTTGTGGAGAGTGCCCAATCTGCCATGCCTTCAGCTGCTGGGAGTGGATCACCTAAAGAAATCCCCATGCAGAGGCATGTCACTGTGGTCAACAGGTCAGTGTGTGTGTGTGCGCGCACAAGTGAGGGGAAATTAAGTGTAATGGACCCTTGGATGCTTCTATGCAAGCAGTGCCTTTTGGGACCCAATGGGAATCCAGGCCCCTATCCTTGCAGCAAGTGAAGTCTGAATGTGGGATGGTACCCAGGAAGGAGACAGATGATGTTTTGCTTTTCTTGGTGCTGTCATAGCTAGCCTGTGCTCTTGCCTGTTCCCATGTTTTCTGGGGAGAAATGTGGCCAAAGTGTCACAGCAAGGGAGTGTGGAGCTGTTGCTTAGGCCCAGGAGGGAGCTGTTGTGGCCAGTGTGACAGAAAGCACGAGAAGCAGATTTGTGTGTAGGGGCAGGTGATGTGTGTGTTGAGGGTGATGGTTGTCTGCAGGTGGCTGCCCTTTTCCTCTTGCCTGACTTCTGTGTTGCAGTGTCAGTCTTTGTGCCCCTTCTTGGCTTGCTCAGAGCCAGGAGCCAGCTGACCGTGTTTGGGTGAACTGAGATGAGGGCTGGAGCTGCAGTTCTGCTGGGTTAGCGGTACATGCTGCTTTTCAGCCCCATCTGAGCCTCTCTAATCCGGGTGGCTTAGTCAGCTGCTGCCCCATCATTTCTTTCTGTGTTGTTTTCAGCTGCCCTGGGCTGTCAGCTGATGGTGGCGAGAAAGTGTTTGCTGTTGCTCATTGTGGCTGTGCTAAGTCCACTGGAGCTGTGATTGTGGCGGTAATCCTCTGCACGGGGAGGACTCCAGCCCGGGCTGGGTTGGAAGTCAGCCTGGTGTTGAATGGAAACGGCAGTGGCATGCCACTTCCACAGTGGCGTAGCTGTGAAGTGGCCCAGAGCAGCACAACAGCTTAATCCTGCTGCGGTGTCTGCTCTTTCTGGAAGATCCACAGAAAGCAGGCACGTCCTCCCCCACTCACCTGCATGAGTTCTATGTACCATTTGCAGTCTGTTGTGCAAAGGAGAGAAGGACCAAGCCATCCTGCTGTGACTCAGAAATGTAGTAGCAGCTGTGCTTGGGCCTTCTCTTTTCTGTGTGTGCAGATGAGTGCATATTTCTAACTGGCACTTTCTAGAAGGCAGAGGCACTTTGCCTCAGGCAAAGCAAAAAGTGCACTTAGAGTTTTCTCCAAGTTAGTTACTGTAAGGAAAATACAGGAAGTATTTTATAGCAGTTAAAGATTTGTGAATAAAATTAGGTACATGTCACCCCTCTTCTGGCTATTCCTAGTGTAGTCTGCTACATCTTTTGTTATCTTTGTTCATCTCTGGCAGTCTCTCCTGAGCTCCTTTTAGGTAAGTGTTCTACCTTTCTTTCTGTTGTCCATTTCTGCCCTGCACTGTAGGAGAAGCTACAAGCAAAGTCTGCTTTGGCCCATGTATTTTTTGGGGAGGAGACATCCTGTGCTTTTGCAAAGAGTCCAAATGCTATCCTGTTAGCTTGGGTACATAGTGAAGGGAGAGTTCAGGAAGATGCGATTCATATTCCATGTGAATACGAGGTTGTATATGACTGGATTAATTTGTTTCAACTTGGCCAATTTAAAGCAGGGTTGGCAAGATCCATGTGTCCTTGCTGCTGGGGACGTTTTGTACCTCCTGAACCATTGTAGTTGCTTGTACTTTGGGAATTGCAGGAGGGAAAGCTGCTTTGAGCAGAAGGTCCTGACTTCAAAAAACAGTGTGCAGTGAGTGGAGTTAAGAACAGCATCCCCAAAAATCCTGGGCTGACAGCAGTCTCATAGTTATCTGGTACAGGTTTGAGGGCTCTGTTCCACCAGGGGTGGAAGCACTTGCCTATGAGAGTGACTGAGCCTTCACAGCTCAGGTTGACTGAGACAAGTCCTGAGGGTGACACACTGTCTCTGCCTTACTTCCCAGTTTGGAGTGAGCTGTTATCTGTGTGCAGTTTTTGACTTTCTGTTACCCACCCTGTCCCTCCAGTTAACTCACATTGTAGGAAACGACACCCATGCTCTCATGATTGCACATAGGGATCTCTGTTTTCTCCTTTTCTGTTGACCGTCTGTACTACTATGGCAGATGCATGTTCCTTGCCTTGACACAATGTCCTGCCAGTGACAGACTTTGTTTGGATGCTGACAGGTATTGGTGCTCCACCTGGTATCATGTAGTAAAGCTCCTCAATGAGGCTGGAAATGGTGGTTTTCTTGAGACTGCCAAAGTCTGTGTCCAACCTCTGTAGCGCTTTGTGATATTCTTTGCAGAGATTTTTATGATCACAGATTCAGGAGCTTGCCCCTGTGTAGCATTTGGTAGAAAGGGAACAGGTTGTTTGTTTTCCCAATTCTGTCACACTCACATGACAACAGAGAAATGCTGAAGGTAATTGTCTGAGGCTTTCTTGCAGATGCTGTTGCAGGGTCTGAGGCTTGTCTTTATAGCAGCAATCTGAGGTTATCCTGACTATGTTGCTGTGGACCCTCAGAAGCAGGAAGGGACTTTGCTGGTAAGGCTAACTGCAGAGATCCTTGAGGCTGGAAGGCAGCAGCATGGATGAGAACAGGTTCAGGTGCTTGGTGACCCCTTTCTTGAAGCAGCAGGAGCCATTTGCTGTCCACCACCAGGCCTTGCTGCTTAGATAGCACTGTCCAGGGGCCAAAGAGCAGATTGGGGTAGCATGGGCCTTACCAAGGTAAGGCAATTGGCAGGGAAGAGCATTGCTCCCCTTCATTGTGAGGCAGTGATGTGTGGCAGTGAGACGTGACTAGCTGCTTAGCTGGAGCTATGCATGGGGACTTGGCAGGCCTGCATAGCTGGTCAAGCATTTGTGAAGGGCCAGGCTGCTGGTGTGGCTAGGAGGCCTCTTGCTGGGAGCACGCCTTCTAGCAGCTGAGGAACATAAGACCTTGCAAGTAGCTGAGTTGTCCATGCCTGTGAACCGGAAAGGAAGCCTATTGGCCCTGGCAGTGTCTGGCAGTATCCCATCTCACTGTTGGAGACATACAATCGTCATGATCTGTGTGAGCAAGCAGCACCTCACACTTGTCTGATTGCAGCACTTAAAACTGGTGATGGCTGGGCTCAAAGCCAATATCAGCACCATGTTGTGGGAAACTCTTGAACTAACAGTTTCCACAACAGAAAGCACAGGAAGACCCTACATAAAGTCTCTTAATACTGAGAGCTTTTATATGCAGCAGAAGGGAATCATCTGTCCTCTGTTTCAGGTTCCTTTCCAAGGTGTTCACATGGCATGGCTTAAGCAGGGATTATCTGCCCTTTTCCTCACTGGAACTTGCCTGCAGTTTTGCCTGGCCTACCCTGCAGTCACATAATTTGTGTCACCTGATGTGAGGCTTAAGGTGATAAAAGCGTGTGTGGAGGACTAGAATATAGCTATGGGTTCCTGTTGTCAGGCAGGGGTAGCAGGACAGTCTCCACTACCCATGGAGCCATTTCACAGGATTGTTTTGATTTCTGTGTAGCAAAGATGGTGGTCTCTTTTGAGTGTGCTTCCATTAGGAGGATTTTTTTATCTTGCATATCTGTTCAGCTTAGAGTTGTCCATACTGGTAGGTATGGACAAAGAAGTACAAAGAAGTGGGATCCTGGATTTCTCATAGAATCTGCATGGGCAGCCACCTTCTAAGAAGAGACTGCTGCTGCTTTGTGTGGGCATCTCTGCTGTGCCCAGAAAGTAGAGGGTTTTTCTGTAGTGCAGATGAAGTGTTTTAAGAGGCTTTTCAGATACCCAGCAAGTGCCAGGTGTGAGTGTAAGTTTTGATTTTGTGTGGGTGGCTTTGCTTTTGTACTTTCTGAGTTTTGTAAATGTGCTTGTAGTGCTCCTGTTTTGTAAATTGCTGGGCTGGGCAGTACCTGTCCTCATAGCTAGTACTGTGGGACATGACTCAGAACAGAAGTATGGTCTTTGGTACAAGTGATATCCCATAACTGATGGAGGAGCAATGGGTTCACCTAACAGGGACAGCATAAAATCAGGGGAGACAAATTAATGTTAAATCTTTTAACACGCTTCTTAGAAGAGATGTGAATGTGGGAGGTCTCTTTCTGATTCATGGATATGCTCTGATTAAAAGTCAATGTGATGACACATAGGGCTACTTGGTCTTGACTTCCTGTTGCAACTAGCCACAGCGTCATACTTGAACTACTTGTCCTACCTTCTCAGAGTCCAGGTGAAGCTGTGAAAATCACCTTTGGTGTTTCTGCAGCTGGTGAGGTTTATGCCTTGCTCCACTGTTCTCTCTGAATTCCAGAACTGGCCCCTGGGCAGAGATCTTCTGCAAAGCCTCAGTGCATGTGCAGGATTTGCTCTGGTCAGGAGATGCCTGGTTCAGAGCAACCTGCAGTGCTGTGGTGGAGATGTTGCCTAGTCTTTGAATTCCCTTCTCCAACTCTCGTTCCCTTTTACTTGCAATGTATGTAATTATTCCACAGCTGATTTTTTTTCCCCGTCTTTGTGAGCTGCACAGCACTGTGCCCTCTTCAGTGTCAGGAGCTCATTTTTGTGTCTGAATTCCCAAGTAAATGCTGCTGCTCTCTGGGGGACCCTGGAAGAGCACTTGTAAACATGACATTTGTGTGCTTTCAGTGGGAGAGCTCTTCAGAGAAGAATCTGTTAAACAGTGTAACCAACAGCATCCACAGAAAGACCTTGAATGCTTGTGTGTTCCTAGATGCTTTCCCTTTGCTAATGTCTATTTACTGTGTTTTGTTTCTCACAATAATAAGAAAAATGAGTAAAAACTAGAAACCACCTGTTGATCTGTCCTGTTACTGCTGATCAGGTTGTCTTCCTGACAGGGACATTGTGACTACTCATCTTGTGCAGGAAGCCTTCTAGGAGTGTATGGAATGTGTGGAATGCATTTTATTTTATGTATAAGTCTTAGAAGCAAATGGAATGTTATTTAGAGACAAAAGAGTGATTCTAAGCAATTTGCTTTCCAATTTTAGATCTGAGAAGAGACTGACTGTCCCACCACGGTTTCAAAAGGAGTTGCAAGTTCACCTGTCCAGAAGCTCTTCCACAGAGTCAAGTGGTATGCCCATTAAGAAATGATTTGTTGACTACTCAGAGCGGGTGTCATCTTAAATCCATCTTAGTAGTTGTTTTGAATGAAGATGGGTTTGGATGAGGAATCAAGTTCTGTGAGTGAACCTTTTCACTCTTATTTCATTTTGCTGAGGAAATGTGTGTTTGCTTGTCTGTCTCTCAGTCTTCTAGGAAAAGCATTGGGCAGTAAGTGTCAAAGCCAATCACAAAGCCAGTGTGAGGAGTTTGGAAACAGGAGGAATAAGCTTAACTTCCTAGTGGGGTAGGAATCTGGTACAAGGATGAAGTCCTGACTTTCAGGAGTAAGCAGCATTACTAATTTATCTGTCCAGCAAATACTCTTTTGCCTGTATGGCTCAATAGTTGTGCAGCTGATGGGCTTGCAAAATGATGGTTGCTTTCTTTGAGACTGTCAGCCTGATTTGTGAAGCTTCAGGTCTGGTAGGAAATACACCCCACCAAAGGGAGAAGAGGAGTAGAGATGAGGCAGCAGGTAAGCTAGGGATGTGAACCTCCCCCTGGAATAATGACTGCCTAATTCCTGCACACAATGTATGAAACTGCCCAGAGCAGCTGAGCAGTTGTCACTTTCCTTGCTCCATTGGAGGGCTTCCTTGGATGTAGTAGCAGAGAAAAGTTGCCTCCTGGGTGGATACTTTTCCTCAGGACATATCTTGGAAAGAAGGGCAAATCATTGGTCTGATTTGTACACCCGTGTGAAAATAAAAGAACGTTCTTGGTTGTCGTGCAATATCTTTGTGGTGTTTGTACGCATAAAGAAATTATCTTGTGCCCCTCTTGGGATACTGCCTTAGTGCACTGTCTCAGCTGCACTGGGGCTGACAGTTCTGTATCCTCTTCCAGAATCCCTTCAGAAGGAACATGTAGTAACATCTTATGAAAATAACTACAGTGATTGAAAATTCATCTTTAGGTAGTTATTTAATGTCTGAGATTTCCATAGTTCTTTGCCATAGGAAGTGACTGAACCAGCCATGCTGGGCAGGAGAGACACATTTTAGAGTTGGTGCTGTGCTGGCAGCTCCCATTTTTAGTTTTTAAATACGGTGGTAATTATCTGTCTTTCTGTTTGTCAGGCTGTGTTTACTTCAAGGCTGCAATATTTTTTTAACAGATAGCTTGAATACATCCACTGCAGAGACACATATTGTTGCCCCTGGCTCTTCTTCTGCCGATGTCCATGAACTTCAAAGTCGCATTAAGGAGCTGCTGAGCAAGTATAGCAGCGGTGTCAGACTGTCAAAGATGCCTCAGATATATCGGGAAATGTACTGGGAGGACCTTAGCACAGAAGTGCTCTATCAGCTTGAGAACTGGCCTCAGGTGTGCACAGTAAGTGTTGAGCCATTTTTATGGAAAATGCCAGTACCCTATATATTTCTGAGTGTTCATTTACCAAGTTATTTTATGTGTACCTACATTTCCCTTCATGCTCTGTAGCAGTGACCAAAAACCCCACAGCCCCACCACTCCACTCCCAAATTGTAACCATGCCTTTTGAAACCCCAAAAAATCACTGTTGGCTGGACTAGGGTTTTGAACAAGGAAGGTCAGCTTTCATGGTGTTCTGGAAGAGGTGCTTGAGGTTGCTGACTTGCCACCTTTAACTAACCCCAGTACTGACAGTTCTAATAGCTGATGACAGGTGATCTCCATGCCATGTTTGTTGTTCTTGGTCTGGGTATTTTCCCCAATTGCTTTTTATGCTTTTCCTTGTTGGTGGGTTTACCTCCTCTTAAAGCTACAAGCTACCAACATCCTTTGTGAACAGTCTGAGGTCTAACTGTATTTATCTTTCTTTAGACTTTTCCAGAGGTCTTTCTCACATCTTAAGCCAAGGAATTTTGCTGTTTAAGTTAGGTTTATGATACAATAATAAATAAAATTGAAGAATAGTAATGCTGGGGGGAGCTAAGCCCCTTTCTGCCCTCCTTCTGCCTGTTACCCCTTGATTACAAGGGGGTCATTGCATCTCTTATTAGGAACTGGTATCTGGCTGAGTGTCCACTTAGCGGTCTGACATGAGTTGCCATCACCACAGGGTGGAGAGGCTTCAGCTGCTGTACTTCTGTCTCTTCTTCTGCATTCACAGGTCATGCAACTTTGCATCAAGGCTTTGTTTAGCTTTACTTTAACAGGCCAGTGATATCAATGAAGACTTTCAACTTCTTTGGTATCTGTCAAACTGTGGCACAGAAGAGTATTGAAGTAATAAGAATATTTGTTTTCTTGAAGTACATTTTTTGTATGTCCTACTAAGTCTTTCTCATGTAAAAGCATTAAATGCCAAAAAAAAAAAAAAAAAAAAAGAAAATAACTGAGTTGAATAACTGCTTTTCAGGAATAACACCATTTGCATGAATGTCTGGTATTCTCACAGATATATAAAATGTGTTTGTAGCACCTTACTACAGATACTAGAAATGTATGCAGTCAGCAGCAATTTGTTTTGACGGTTGATGATTGGTTCCTGTGTTATCTACAGAGCAAGCTGGTATGTCTTGAATTGCTTAATTCGTGCAGCAAATTTTAGTCTTTTTTGTAGCTAATGTTCCAGTCAGTCCTGTTCATCCAGGATCTTTGTTCTGTGTTCATTATCCATTTGCTTATCTGTTGGGTCCATCTCTTTCATTCTAGCATGCAAATAAAGTCATTTAAGCATAAATAAGCACTGATTAAATCCATGGAAACATTGTAATACAATGGGCACAGTAAAACAGCAGTCAGAAGTATCAAGTTATCTTGGCACAATCAGTCTTATTGTAGAGAACTGTTAATGAGTTTCTAAAGCCTGTCTCAGTTTATTGACTTACAAAATTGTAATTATGGCTCAGGCATGGAGAAGTTTGAACTGGGACTTCATATATGAAAGCTACTATATATCTCTTAAATATAATCAGTTCCTGGTTCAAACATATTGTCTGCAGATGTACAGCTTTGTAGAACCATTAAAATGCAGAAGACAGACTGTACTCCCCAGTGAAAGTAAAGATATCTTATATCTGAATTATTTCTGTCATGTTGCTTTCTTACACTGGGAGTGTCTGCCAGGCTCAAAAACATGCCTTGTGTTTCTTTTATTATCTTCTTAAAGAAGAACATTTTTTGTACAATTCTTGTACTCATTCTGATCAGTGTAGCATAGTTACAAACCAGCAGACAACAAACTTGCTACACTTTCAGTGTCTCCAAGCTTTTAATTTGAGGACTGTGCTTTGGAGAGTATTGCTTCTGAATAACTTTGCATCTCTAAAACTTCTGTTGGAAAGGAAGGAATTTTATCTAGGAAATTGTAATTTCCATGTTTTTACAACCATGGGTAATGGACATTTTTCCTATTTAAGGAGTTCAAGTCTCCAAATATCACTGTAAGTTGCAGGTTGATGATCTTGTTTTCAGTCTTCACCGTTCAGGTAGGAGGTACTGAGGCTGACTTTGTCTCCATTTGTCTGTTACCTCCCCTCTTTAGTTCAGCTTGGTTGAGCATCTTACTTGTAGCAATATATTTTGCACAGCTAAATGCAAAAGTACAGATTACCAAGTAGTGGCTAGCAGTCACAGATTGTAGCGCAGCCTTCATGAGCAGTGAGGCTGACACTAAATATGCTTTGTTGTCTAGACAGACCTCAGCCAGGAAAAGAATCTGCTTCAACAGCTCTGGGCAGATCCACAGTGTTGCTGAATTGTTTGCTTTCACCTCCAGCACTTGTGCTTTGAAAAAAATGATGACTGGCAGTGACCCTCCCACCTTCACCATTTTTTATCAGAATTTTTTACCTTTCTGTTTGACTAATTACTTTGTCATGTGTCTTCGAGCAGCTAGTGATCCCTGTTTTAGACTTGCAACTTCTGTCTAATTTCTTATCCTTCTACGTATTTTTGTCACAAGTCTTTCTCACAACTTAGCTGTTTTCTTAAAATTCTAAGCCAAAGTTACATAGTTTTACTGTGTTTGAGTTCAGCCTCGAATCCTTGGGATGCAGGCAGCTGAACCCCTGAGCATTTGAGCTCAGCCTTGAATCATTGGGATGCAGCAGAGGTGTGAGAGGCATGTAGGCATGTAAATTAAAAAGTTCTTTTTTTTTTTTTGTAAGTCACAACCAAAAATTAATAATAAATTTGTATTTGGTACTGGCAACATGACAAAATAGTTCCCTTTGCAGTCTAAATATAAATCTCCTTACTGAGTTGTATGTATGTTTTAAGGGATTTTTTCCTTTTACATGCTCAGCTCTCCTCAGTTGCTTGAACTCTGTGAGTAATTCAGGCATGATGGTGATGCAGATATGGCAGTGCAAGAGAAGCCTAAACTCTTAGATCTTTTCTCAAAACTTTTGCTTGAATTTCCATGGTTTTTTTTTTACAAAAGCTTTTAGAGAATTAGGCAGTCCTAGGACATTAGGGAATGTCCTTGCATGGATGTTTAGTTGGTTTAAAGACTGGAAATGGAGAAAGCCTGGAATGATTTACTTTCAGAAAGGCAAGTGGGATTCCTCAGGGGTAACACTTAGGCATATGCTGGTCAGAATTGTAACAAGTGAGTTGAAAAAGGATGTAAATACAAATTCAACTGGCTAATACTACAGGGCTGTTCAGAGTTATAAAGACCAGAGCTCTCTGAAGAGGTATGTAACCTCCTCATACTGTGTTTCTGGCCCATAAAATTTCATTATAATCTTAATTACAGCCATGGACAGAAAGGACTCTTCTGACATTTTAAAAAAAGTGGGTTTTTTTGTGTGGACTTTGAAGCTTGGGAAAAAGAGATCTTGGCATTTATAGTAGCTTCATGCAAATGTTGACTCTGTATGGAAAAATGCAAGTGATAAGTATTTGCAAAATAAATAGGAGTATTTCAGTTGGAAGGAATCTATCAGTGATCATCTAGTCCAATTGCTTGACTATTTCAGGAATGACTAAAAGTTAAAACATATTATTAAAGACATTATCTAAATATCTTTTAAACACTGTCAGGCTTAGGCCATCAACCAAGAAGCCTGTTCCAGTGTTTGACCACCCCCTTGGTAAAGAAATGCTTCCTAACATCAAGTCTGAACCTCCCCTGACAAAGTCCTCTGCCTAGGAGGCTGTATTTCCTAGTTGACTCACTGAGTACTTGTGACAAGAAGTTATTTCCTACAAACTTCACACATTTCCAAGATTTGCTTGTCACAGCAGTACAGTGTTTGCAGTAGATGTCTGGGAAGTTGCAATCTCCAGTAAGAACAAGATACCAACCCAGAGATTTCTCCTGAGTGCATGCTGGTAGCAGATACTACACCACTCCTTTGAAACCAGGGTCTCTCACCCATGTCATCGCTAATGGTAAGAGCTGTGCAGTCAAACCTCTCCTTTTTATACAGTGCAACTCCTCCACATTGCCTGCCCTACCCATCCTTCCTGAAGAGCCTGCAGACCTCCATCCCAGCATGTCAGGTGTCGCACTTGTTCCACTAAGTCTTGCTGACACCAAAGAAATCATAGCTCTGGGAACTAACCAGTGTTTGATGTTTATCCTGTTTGTTTCTCATACTGTGTGTGTTGGTGTTCAACAAGTATTTCAGATGTGCTCCAAGATCAAGTCCAACTCTTGACCAAACACCTCATTGTCAGCCACGGCACTGGTTGTCAGTCCAGTCATTTATTGAATACCTCCAGGGATGGTGACTTGACCACCTCCCTTGGCAGTCTCTGCACTGCCTGACCTCCTTTTCAGTGAAGAAATTCCTCTTAATCTCCAACCTGAACCCTGCCCCTCGTGCAGCTTGAGTCTGTGTCCTCTTGTCCTGTCACTGGTTGCCTGGGAGAAGAGATGGACCCCCACCTGGCTACAGCCTCCTCAAAGGGAGTTGCAGAGAGTGATAAAAGTCACCCCTGAGCCTCCTCTTCCTCAGGCTGAACAACCCCAGCTCTTTCAGCCACTCCTCATAGGATTTACCTTCTCAAGCTCCAACCCTTCACCTGGTCCTTCACCCTTCTCTGGATTTGCTCCAGCATCTAAATGTATTTATTGTCATGAGGGGCCCAGAACTGGACACACAACTTGAGGTGTGGCCTCACCAGTGTTGAATATTGAGGGACAATCACTGCCCTGGTCCTGCTGGCCACACTATTGCTGATACAGGCCAGGATACCATTGGCCTTCTTGTCCACCAGGTGCTATTGACCAGCATTCCCCATTTTGCTAGGCAGCTTTCCAGGTATTCTACCCCAGCCTGTAGCACTGCATGGAGTTGTGACCCAGGGGCAGGACCTGACACTTGGCCTTATTGAACCTCACTCCTTTGCCCTTGGCCCATTGATCCAGCCTGTCCAGATCCCTCTGCAGAGCCTTCCTGCCCTCCAGCAGGTCAACATTCCCACAGGTTGCTGTCATCAATGAATTATGCTGAGAGTACAGTCAATCTCATACAGATCTTCAATAAAGATTTTAAACAGGATTGAGCCAAATACTAATTCCTGAGGAACACCACTAGTGACCAGCCCCTGGCTGGATGTGACACCATTCACCTCCATTCTCTGGGCCTGACTGTACAGCCAGATTCTAACCCAGCAAAGAGCACTCCTGTCCAAGCCATGGGCTGCCAGCTTTTCCAGGAGTGTGCTGTGGGAGATGGTGTCAAAGGCTTTGCTCAGCTCTAGGTAGACAACATCCACAGCCTTTCCCTCACCCTCTAGGGAGATGACCTGGTCAGGTTGGTCAGGCGAGACCTGCCTTTCCCCAAATCTATGTTGTCTGGCCCCTATCCCTTGGTTGTCTGGCATGTGCTCTATATTCACACTCAAGATAATCTGTTCCATAGCCTTTGCCAGCACCAAGGTCAGGCTGACAGGCCTGTAGTTCTCCACATCTTCCTTCTAACCCTTCTTGTGGGTGGGCATCACATTGGCAACCTCCAGTCATCAGCCTCCTTGCTTATCCAGTACCAATGGTAAGTGATGGAGAGCAGCTTGGCAAGTGCTTCTTCCAGGTCCCTTAAGTACTCTCAGGTGAATCTCATCCTGTTCCATAAAGTTGTGAGCGTCTGAGTGGCACAGTGGGTCACTTAACAGCCGAACAGCCCATCATTCATCAGGACAGATGGATCCTATCAGACCCTATCATACCTTGTGCCTCAGAAGTTCTTCCATGTTTATAAAACCCAAAGTTTTGGTGAAAATACCAATCCTAGAGCCAATATTTTTGTACAATGAATAACAAGCAGATACCTTTTAATGGACAGAATGAAGGGATGTATGCATATTCAATTGATGCTGGAGTTGTCTTGTGGTAATGACTGCCTTAATCTTTCTGCTTGTTTTCTGAAGGAGATGGTAGAAAAATAACACTACAATTCTGAATTTTAAAATTCCACTTGTGCTGGAAGAGATACATTTGCTTTTCAGCAGTTCTTGAACAAAGATGTTATTTTCCGTAAAATACTCTACTGGCTCTGGCTACTTACCAGATTAACTATTAGCTGTCAGAGGGCAGTCTTTTGTCTGTAATCTATCATTCCTCAGTCAGGTTTCTTACTGCTTTATAATAAACATAAAGCTGAACAATAGGTAACACGTGAGCATATTTTTCAGTGACCTTAAGTCACTATAGTGACTTTTAGTGACTATATTGCCTGATGCTGTGTGAAAAGGCTCCTCAGATTGAAGACCATTTTCCTGGCTATTTACTGTGAGGAGGAGGCTTTACAGGGTAAAGGAGGGCTTGGTTTTCTTCACTTAAACTCTTGGATATCTGGTAAGGTGTTGGACAAGTCCCACAGTCTGTTAGTCTTGAAAATAAGTCACTGGAAAAAAAATGGAGGAATTAAGGGGGAAATTAGCATATTTTTTGTTTGCTGTTTTGGGGGCATTTGATTAGTTTGTTGTTTAGGTTTTAGTTCGTTGTTGTTGTTTTTTGGTTTGTTTTTTTGTTTGTTTGTTTGCTTTTTTTTAATAGTACAAGTTGAAGGTTATCACTACAGAAAGGTAGAGAATTTTTTAGATAAGAATGAGATCTGCATGAGACAACAATGAGATGTTGCTTAATTGACTGGTAGGATGTTTTGTTTATTTTAACTTTTTTCAGCTGTATTTAGTTCTCAGATTCATATTTTACATTTATACATGTTGGGACTTTTTGCAGAAAGTAGAACTAAAGGCTTGGTAGAATGGATTAGATGCTAAATAAATTGAGAGAAATAGAACTGAGACTGTTGTATTCTGAATCTGGTCCTGGGCAGTACACTATATCTTAACAAAATAGGTACTACATACTAATGCATCAGGCAGCTGAGTTTTTACTGTAATATTCAGAGTGAATTAAACAGGTATACTCAGAAAAGAGAAGGATTGCCACAGCAGAGAGTTGTATTGCTTGAGAAATTATGGTTTTGTCAGGTCTTTACTCTCAGGGAGGGACTTTCTATATCACAGTTAAGCTTTGTGAAGCAAAAGTCATCCTTCTAAACAGAGAAACAGACTTGAAAGAATAAAAAATCCAACTCTAATGTACTTTGCACACGGAGGAGACAATGGAGCGGGCTATCACACCTGGCAGTACATATGAATGAAAGCTCACACTTTTACACAAACCCTGAAAGCTGTTTCCAGTAGATGAGCTCTTGAATTACAGTAACTTTCTTTTACCATGCTCATTGAAGAAATCAGTGTTTAGACACAGAGCCAGTAGCCATTTAGAACAGAGTTCAGAGAACACAAGACATGTTCTACCTAAAATGTAATTAGATGTGCTGTACATACTTTAGCACAGAGCAGACTACAGTTGGTGTCAGCCTCACTGATGGTGTCATAGCACATGTACAAATGAGCCAGTTGAGGACAGAAGATCGAGAATGACTTTGCTGTCCAAACACAGTGCTAGAACAGGCTGTAAATCGATATACCTGAAACTCAGTCCTGATGATGAGTGGTTAGACAACACAATGAGCCACCAAATGGCAGACTTCATTTGACAGCATCTTTCCTTATTCCTGCAACCTGTGTATCTCCTGTATGTTAAATCTTGTCCTTTTTTGACCTTGTAGAAGAAGTTCAATGCATTATGAGGTAAAGAGTATTACAACCAAAAAGAACTGCTGACAAAGTTGTATGCTGATCCTCAGTGCTGGCATAAAGATGTGAGGAATAGAGGCAACCCTCAACAGTATGGAGTTGTTAGATTGACTTAGCTGTCTTATCACATCACAGTTTCCTTTGTAATTGTGTATTTTCAGAAGCCAGAGTCTCGTAAGCACAAGGAACTGGAGAACAAGTATCTTCACTTCACTTGATGTGCAGGGTAATGGAGTGGGAGGGCAAAGAGGATGGGCAAGGGGGTAATCTAAAGACACTCTTGAACTTTGTAGAGCTTACCATCCCAGCTCTGAACATGAGCTGAACCTGAACAGAGGATATCTTGACGATAGGGATTCTTTAGTTTAAAAGAAAATACAAAAATATACTTAGTATGATTTGCATTCTAACATTTCAGGTAAGTACAGAAGAAATGACTACCAGAAACAGAATCACTGAATCACTGAGGTGGGAAGGGACCTCTTTTGATTACCTAATGGAACCTCCATGCTCATGCAGGGTCACTTGCAGTCTGTCCATGTCTGTATCCAGTCATGTTTTTAACAATGGACATGCTACAGCTTTTCTGGCCAACATATTCTAGTCCTATTTCATCTTTCCAGTTGACATGAGGCTTGGCTAAAAACAAGCGTTTTGATGTGTTCTTTTGTTTCTTAGGGTAAGAAGATAGGTATCATAGCTTCCAATGCAAAATAATCAATTGCATATCAGAGTAGAAGCTGTAAAAGCTGGAGTGGATTCCAAGGATTAGCTGTAACTGGATGATGTAAGAAGCTTCCACATCCTTCTAAGGAAAAGCTCCTTACTGAGTGATGCCCCTATGTGCAGTGGGAATCTTCAGCCTTTCATGAACACTGGCCAAGTCTGTTTTTTTCCTCAGATTTGGTTGCTCTGGACACATACTCCAGCAGTTCAGTAGCTTAAGCTCTATTGCTTTCAGAAGCAGCTACTTGGAAGAACAGGGAGAAGTTGAATGTTAATGTTGAAACATTGCCTGGAGAGACCTGTACTGTAGAGGGATGGGCAAAACCAGTGGGACCTGAAGTTGTGGTGGCTGCCAGTGACAGAGAAGAAGTGCTGTCAGCCAGTGAGTAGATGCAAGGTAGTGCTGATCAAGGCCAGAAATACCTTCCTCGCTGCTTTGAGCTCCAGCTTGCTAGGAGTTTAACTTCATGTATTGTTGTCCTGGTTTTGGACAAATTAGGGGAAAACACCTCCAAAGGAGCCCCCTATAGGAAACCAAACCCTCCGCAACCTCCCCCCACCACCGGGTTTGGGAGGAATTCCTTCAGAGGGGAAAGTGGAAAAAACTTGTTTATTAAGGCACAACAAAAAAACACTCCCCAGCACAAGAGAAATAGCCCAAGATGACCACAGATGTTTTCACCAGTCTAAGAGGGTTGAGCTGTATCTCTCTTCTCCGCAGAGGGTACGCAGCTTCTTTCGCAGACCCCGGGGGAGCTCCTGCCCGGAGTAGGTCCGATGTCTTCGGGGGGGGGGGGGGGGGGGGGGGGGGAAGGGAACAACGGAAACCGGGAAAAAGGAAAAAAAAATGGCAAAAAAGCAAGCCAGCGAAAAGCAGAGAAAAAAGAGAGGAAAGCAGAGCCAGCAAAGCAGGCAGCCAGCAGCAAGCCAAAGCAGCAAGCAAGCTAAGCAGCAAGCCAGCAGCCAGCCGGGGGGGGGGAAGGAAGACAAAACAAACTGAGGACAGGGAACAGAAACCACGATTGGGATAATGAGCATGAAAATGTCCTGTCCCCACGACAATTGTTGAGGAAAGTCAGATAGATTAGAGCTGCCTTCACACTGAAGTGTTTGTCTAAGGTGCCTGTTACTATAATGTTTCTGTGTACAGTCTGTAGTACGTATACTGTGGTAGTTGGCTTCCATTGTTGCATATTTAAATCCGATCTGAAAGAACTCCTGCACCACACTTCCAAATAATTCTTCTCAGTGAATCAGAGTGATAGTTCTGATTTGTATTTTAGAGCCGTCTTTGAGAACCTTTTGGATACCAAAAATCGTGGAGCCAGACTTCTTGTTTGCCACATAAGATGAGACTCTGTCACTGACATTAAATGCTAACTTCCTTTTCTTACCTTGCAGAAGAATAGCAGAAAATAACTGCATATGCTAGTTTGAATGTACCATTGAAACTGAAGGACATTGACTAGAAACTCTCATTTCAAGGATGTGTTTTCTCCACTTCCTTCTTTGAAACTGTTGATGCTGCAGGAGGTTACCAATTACACACAATTAAGCAAGGCTGGCATTGGAAAGTGGATACTTTCTTTAGTTTATATATGTTGGTCAGTGGATTTTTTTAACATTGTCAAGCATATATGTGCAAAGCTTTTATCCTGCCAATACATAAAGGAGCATGTCTGCCTTTGTCCTCACTATATGTGTATGTCAAAACAAGGGGATTTGCTCTTTCACATTTCACTCAGTTGCAGTGTCATTATTTATCTTGGGAGTATTTTTTTATTTGAACTTTTATTATTTGAGTCTCTAGATTTCAGTTTTTAAGAGCTGCCTCTGTTATTCAAGTCCAGGAAATAAATATTATTCTCCTGTGTATCACTCTCTGATAATTCATTCTGCCAGCTGTTTCCTCTGCTTTGTGCTCTGTAATAGAGAACAAACGAGAGGCAAGGTCATAAAATCACAGAATATTCTGAGTTATAAGTGACCCACAAAGATCATTAAATACAACTCTTAGCCCTGTGCAAGACATCCCCAAGAATCATGCTATGTGCCTAATAGTGTTGTCCAAGTGCTTTTTGAGGTCTGTCAGAGCACTTCCCTGGGGACCCTGTTCCATGCTCAAACCATCCTGTGGCTAAAAAAGATTTTTCCTGGTATCCAACCTAATCATCCCCTGACACAACTTCAGACCATTCCCTCTGGTCCTGTCACTGGTCACCAGAGAGAAGAGATCAATGCCTACTGCTCCTCTTCCCCTTCCCTCAAGGAAGTTGTAACTGCACCTCAGTTTCTTTTTCTCCAGGCTGAACAGAACACATGACCTCAGCCATTCCTCATATGGCCTTTACCTAAGGCCCTTTTCTACCTTCGTTGTCCTCCTCTGGATGGTCTCTAACAGCTCAGTGTCTTTTTTCCATTGTGTCACCCTGAACTTCCCCCAGCACATGAGGAGAGGCCACCCCAGTGCAGAGCAGAGCAGGACAGTCCCCTCCCTTGCCTGGCTGTGATGCTGTGCCTGATGCACCCCAGGACACAAGTGGGCCTTCTGGCTGCCAGGGCACTGCTGATTCATATTCAGCTTGCCACTGACCAGAACCCCCAGGTCCCATTCCATGGTGCTGGTCTCCAGTCTCTTGTCCCCAGTCTATACACACATCCAGGGGTTGCCTCATCCTAAGTGCACAATCCAGCACTTCCCCTCGTTAAACTTCATACTGTTAGTGTTTGCCCAGCCCTCTAATTGATCAAGGTCAGTCTGCAAGTCCTCCCTGCCTGTGAGGGAGTCAACAGCTCCTCCCAATTTTTTATCTTCTGTGAATTTGCTTAGTGCTCCTTCCCAGGGTTACTAAGCATCCAGGTCATTTATGAAGCTGTTGAAGAGCACAGGGCTGAAGATGGAGCCCTGTGGAACCCCACCAGTGATAGGTCACCAGTGAGATGTCATCTCATTTGCTGTAACCCTTTGCACCTGACCCATAAGCTAGTTGCTCATTATGTGTTTATCCAGCTGTGGGCTGGATGTATTGTCCAGAAGGACACTGTGAGAGCCAGTATGGAAAGCTTTACTGAAACCCAAAAAGATTATATCCACTGGATCAGTTAAGTGGGTTGTCTTGTCATAAAATGAAATTGAGTTTGACAAGCAGGACTTTATCCTCATGAACCTGTGCTGGCTGTGACAAATTACTGCGTTGTCTTTCAAGTGTTTCTCAGTACCTTCCACTATAATAATGTGCTTGCAGAGCTGGGCTGGTAGCCATACTAATGGGGAGTACCTTGAAGGCAAATCTGTAAACTCAGCAGGAAACTTGGTTGAGACATTTGTGCTTAAGAAAGGGGGCTGTTTTGAAGTGCTGCTCACAAGTGGCGCCATTTGCTTGTATTAAAAGTTTCTGTGGCCTTGAAAGTGATGTGATTCCTGGAGATGTTCTGAGCAGGGCCAGAATTTGGACTCAGTGATTCTTGTGGGTTTCTTCTCACTCAGGATATTCTATGTTTCTGTGATTCTAGTGATGCCAACCTGTGCTTATTTACACTGAAGTAATCTGAAACAATTTATTGAAAATAGCATTTTGCTGTCTCTAAATGGTTTGCACAGTTAGCATATACAGCCTCTTCAAAACTGAACTTCAGTGTCTAGAACACCCCAGAACTATTATTGGAGTTAAGAGGCTTAAAGATCTCTGAGGATCTTCTCTCCTCAGTCTGCTGCTGGGCTTTAGAGTGTAAGGGTTTATAGTCCTGTCAGCAAAAATTTATTCAGCTCTGTTGCAGCTCTATTTAAAGAGCAGTAGCCAAGAGAAGGGATACATAAAGGTAGACCTCTGCATCCAGCTTCTTCCAGGATGAACTGCCATATGTTCCAACACAGCATTCTCAAACAAATTGTTGTCTTGATAATGTTAAATATTTTCTGGAGCTAAATGTTTCCTTGGCTGGTCATGTAAATGAATTCCTCAGCCCTGTCCATGGACACATGGGACATCCTTATCAATTCCTCTCTATCTAGGATGTCATCTGATTTTTTTGTCTGCATGACTTGATATACTTAGGTCTCCTGACCATGTATCAAAGCCTTCACAAGGCTTTGATAAGTTTTTTGTTTGGTTCTATTTTTAACTGAACTCCTTTCTTCTCTTGTGGAAAGGGCACTGGAAGATTCCTCATATCAGAGGGTACAAATGTAGGTGTTTTATGTCAGGAATCATTGAAGGCAACTTGGTCCTTCTAGGTTTTACTGCCAGACATGTTTATTGTCTCTTATATCAAGCTGAGTAGCAGAGATGCCCAAGAACTTTGCTTTTTTATGTCTTATTCTTGCAGAAAGTATCTCCATTTTGGTTTTTCACTGATAGAGAATAATTTAGGCATGCTACCAGGAATGTGTGAAGGTTCTCTAACATGGTTAATATTTTTTTTATATCTGTGAAAATTATTTCCTTTGTGTCATGCTAGTGTTCATGGAAGTAGACCAAGACCTCTTCTCAATAACCTTTTCACAGATTGTTTTGGCACTAGCCTAGACAATGTAATGCAGAGCAAGTGTATGGAAATGCAGTTCATTTCCGGACTATTAACTCAGATCATGTGGCAATTTGGGCTAAGTGTGATGTGGTATACATGGGACAAAATACATGGTTCTACACACAGCAAAGGCCATTTGATTCTTTTTCAATGTATTGTAACTCAGTATTTGTTTCTTGCTAATGTTATCTTGATAATGAGTGATATGTATTATTCTTTTTCTGTAAAATACCTGAAAATTGTTCATTTCTTTGATTATTCATTATGCTTTGATTGTATGTTACTAGGACAGAGCTGCAAATAATTAGTTGGGCAAGGTTTATGAAGTTCTGATGGGTGTGGACATTAATAGGGTGGAGGTGAAAGCTACCCCTGAGTAGTAAGTAGCAAGTAATTCAGCTGCTTCACGTTTTTTCATTGATCTGCTATTAAAAATTACTTTGATTAGAGTTGTTTCCTCTGACAAAGGAACTTCAAAGTGGAGCTACATTTCTTTATTTTTCTTCCTTTGGGACCAATGTGAAAACACTAAGACCTTTTGTTATCTCAATTTTACATAGATTCCTGCTAAGCTATGGTTAGATTAATCTAGATTGAAACTGCAAAGCTTTAGGAAGCAGAATTTTATTGTGAGTTTGTGGCTACAATTCTCAAACAGTACCTTCAATGTTGTGACTTCAGACTATGTGATATGCTTATAGCAAAGGGTGGATATGTAGGGACTGGCAAAATATCTGGTTCTGAAGGAGGCTGGGGGCATGATTTAAAGGGTCTAATCAATTTTATTATGAAATTTATTACGAACCAGAAATTTCTTCCTTGATTTCAGAACTTTTATAAAGAAAACTAATTCCCTGAGCATGACAGCAGATAGCGTGCCTGACAGCACTGCCTGGCAAGCGTCCTCTTGTTTTTGAAGTACAGAATCAAATCTCCTTTCCCTCAGAAAACTGAGAGAAACTTTTGTTTATTATCTGCTTGTCTGTGGGGAAGACTGGGGAGGTTAACATGAAAAGATGTAAATTTGTGAAGGGTGTCACCATCTTCTGGTCCTGCTAGGAGGAAAGAGAGACTGTACTTCTTTGGAAGCAAGTCCCAGTTATATTGCATAGATTAGATATTTGCCTATTACTGATGTACTCATATGGGTTTGGAACCCTTCAAAACAGAGAAGGAAGCATTACAGGAAATGCTAACCTGTAGTAACTGCCTCAAGCTTAGCTCCCTGTGGATGTTCTCTTCAAAGTCTGTATAAAATGCATGTTATAAAAGTGTAATTTGCAAAACAATTTAGTGTTAGAGATGCAACTGATTATTGACTCTTTTTTGTTTTCCAAGGTGGAGTTGATACACAGAGGTGATCAAATTGATGGACTTCTTTATCCTGCTAAGAAAATACCACCGGCAGCAAAAAGGGATTCTGAGCAAGAAAAGACATCTCAGAATGTTACTTCACCAAAAGTAGACCCTTTATTAAAACCAAATATGGAGACCACACCTGCATCACTCAATAGTGACTTCAAGGCAAAAGTTGTTGGCATCTTGCTGAAGTATTCCAATGGTCTTTGGGCTCATGCACTTCCCAAATTGTACCAAGACACTTACCAAGTAAAATTTCCAGAAGACATTCTAAATAATCTAGAGTTACTGTCAGATGTATGTGTTGTGGACTATGTGTCTGAAGTCCCCAGAAAGGCGATCCTCTATGCTAAACCCCAGAGATGCATTGATGAAAATCTGAATGTCACTGAGAAAGTCAAGAGGCATGATGGTGTGAAGGCCACAGCTGAACAGCAGTATGAAGAATCCAAGGACCAGTACCTAGAAAACATAACTGTTCCTTCTCTAATTATTCCATCAGAAGGAGCTGTGTCCATCATGGTGTTAGAATTGAAAAACACTAATGAGGTCCTTATTAGGCAAGTTTGTATTTTGGAATCTACCTTTTTTGCTTTATTTATAAAGCCACACATTCATATTGTGCAGGCTGCCAGAAAAAAATAGATTAACAGGAGGCTTCAGGACTTTATTATTTACTTATTTTGCCAATGAAAATTAAAAATCCTTTTGTTAGTGTGTTTAAATGGAAATTTTCTGAAACTTTTTCTGTCCTGAACCAATCACTTTTATCATTAGCTTTAGCTTGTCTGAGAATCAAGGCAGATTTAATTTGCTATTGGAAGTCTTTATAAAATAATCCCACTACAATACGAAACAGTATTCAGATACTACTATTGTGCTTATTAAAATACTTTTTGCTTCTATAACTTGCACTAACTAGACATGACTTGAGTGCACTCAGATTCCACTTATGGAAAGATGAGCTTTCTTCCAGCAAAAAACTACTAGTGTTTCTTGATTTAGTTCCTAATCAGCCTGGTCTAAGGGGACAATGTAAGAAGTGGATTGTTATATTACATCTGTTACTTCCAGCCTGCTGTACTCATGTCGTTTAACTCTACAAAACTTTCCTGTACGCCTTTTAGTTCTGGCATCATTTATAACTTACTGTCCATGTGGAGTAATGGTTCTTAGCGTTCTAATCTGTTATTTTAAGGATGTTTCCACTAAGTATTTGGGATGAATACTTTGAGTACTGTGGATTAAAATACCATATGACATTGTTGAGTTGAGGGTAATTATGTAAAAATTTCTCTACAAAGCAGCTGTTCCCAAATTTTGAACCATGTTTCATGGACAATATTGAAGTTTCTCAGTTTGTCAGCTCTGTGTAGGTACATGATGATAATTAGTGGTTTCTTGATCCTAGTTACAAAAATTACTACTCAGGGTTATCCATGTATCCATGTACTTCATGGGCAAGGTCTTTTATCCTGATATGATATCCCCTGAAGGGATTAGTGTTTTTTGCCATGACAAGAAAATGTTCATGTAGACATATAGGGAGGAAACAGTGCATGGGCTCTTCTTTTCTTACATGTCCTATCAGCCTCTTTCTGCTGACCTACACAAGAGCTATGTAGCAGCTGTTGGTTGATGTTGATTTTTGCAGGATCAATAAAATCAAGATTCCTATTTCTATCTCAGGGATGGAGCAATATCTCTTTACTTTCTTGGTATGTGGCTAAGTTTTTTGTCTGAAACCTTTCACCTGCAGTACAAGTGAAGGCAAAGCTGAAAGGTGCTGGTTTTGGTGCCATTTCAGTTTTGAGACATGGATCAATTCTCAAAGAATTGTGATGTAGTCAGAATAAAAGTGACATGATAGAAACACTCCTAGATATTTATTAGGCATTCACAACAGAGTGTTTGAAGGCAGAGCTGATATACTAGGTACTGCACTTGAATTCTCACAAGAAATAACGAATAAAATAGTGAATGAAGCAAGAAATGCTGAAAGATTCTTCTGGTTTCTGTTGAGTTGCTCTGACTGTTTGTTAAGTATCTTTATGAAACAAATGTTCAAGAAACTTTTAAGTCACACAGATGTGACTGCCACTGCACTTTATCTTCATTACAAAGTAGATAAATGTTTGCACAGAAACAAAAAGGCTGTTTCAAGGAAAATCTGACTTCCCTGGAACGTGATCAGATTTAACATAATCTTTATAACAGAGTTATGATATCATGTTGTATTACAATATCTGCACTATCTCTGGGCATATAATTCAAACTATATGGTAGAATTGAGTAGTATCATGCTCTCTATGAACAAGCTGAAACAGTAACTAGTAATACAAATTTGTGGGTAAGTTTTCCTTTTGACTGCTCTAATCTGACTTGTCTCTGAAGCACTAAGAACTTCCCATTTCAATTTTCCAGAAAGTTTTTGTACTTAATTTAAGAAGACCTGTGTAACACAAACAGCATTAATATGAACCATTAGGTTAGCAGACAAATATCAAGATGTACCTGTTGTATGAGAGAAAACAGCACTTGGTTTAACAACTAATTTTAAAAGATAATTTAGATGCTTTGGTTTGGATCAACCTTAGTGAAAACCAGATTAAGATGGTGATTGTTAGTGACAGAGTAACTTTTTTTCCTAAAAAGAGAGGAGTTTGGACATAAATGTCTTGGGAAATGTACATTATTTATTCATATATGCATGTAAATGTTGTTATGTTTTTATTCGGCTTTTTTTGAAGTTGCATCCCAACTCTTGTGGTTTTTTTGTTTGTTTGGTTTTTTGTTTTTATTTATTTGGGGGTTTTTGGGGTTTTTTTTGGGTTTTTTGTGGTTTTTTTTTGTTTTTGGTTTTTTTTTTTTGTTTTTTTTTGGGTTTTTTTTTTGGTTTTTTTTGGTTTTTTGTTTGTTTGTTTGTTTGTTTTGTTGTTGTTTGGTTTTTTGTTTGTTTTGTTTGTTTGTTTTTTGTTTTGGTTTGGTTTGGTTTTTGTAAAATATTATAGGTATGTGGGCAAAGATTATTCTTCTGCCCAGGAAGAAATGGAAGATGAAATGAAAGCATATTACAGTCAGAACAGTACAGTGTCACCAGCTCAGTCTCTGAGTGTTGGGCAGCTTGTTGCAGTACATGCTGAAGAAGATGCCTGGTTGCGTGCACAGATAATTTCTCTAGAAGACAACAGAGTAAAGGCAAGCAATTACCTCTTCTGGCACTTGGAGAAAGAATTGAGACAAGCTTGTTTTTTTAGATACACAGTTAATTCTTAAATATGCTGCACTAGTATTCTTTCTATTCTTGCCCTGAAGTACTTCTGTTTCAGGTATATGAGAAATTAAGGCCTTGTCTAAGTTATATGATTGACAAAATTAAATGGTCTTTCAGGTTTTTCTCCAGGAGTTTGAGTTTGGAAGTTTTGGTTTTGTTTTTAAAAGGAGCTGGGCCCTATAGCACTTTGGTACTGAAAATGTACCTTTGATAGGAGGAATGGTTTGAGGGGGACACAGGAAGAGAAAGGGAAGGACAACATTAATTTGCTCCCAGATCTTGGATCTTGTCTGATGTCTTCTACTTAAATATCTCCAACATGTACTAAATAGAAAAGAAAAAAAAAAAAAGAGAAAGGGTATACTTTCCCCTTCCAGGCAGATCTGGTGTTTTGGGAGTTGGGAGTTATGTCATATGCATTTTAGTTAAACCCCATTGACATTATTTAACTCCTCTGTTAAAATTTTTCTATACCAAACAGACTCTTTTTGCCATCTGCAGTGAAATTAGAACATATATTAGAAGTAGAAAAAAAGTTTAAAACTGCTCAGTTATTTCTTGTCTATTCAGTATTAATGATACATCCTTAACTTTTTTGTTTCTTTCTCCAGTTATGTCACCCAGCCTTCGTTAACATACTTTGAAAGTTGAACCATTTTATAAATACTGAATTTCACTACATGTATTAGAATTGAGTTTTTTCTGAAAGTTAGTATGATACCTTTCAGATGTGAATTGGAGTTGGGTGTCAAAACTTGGTCTTGCGCATGAGAGTTCTTTTGGGTTTAGAGAAGTGGCAAGAAAATTAGTTGCATGCTTGCTTCTAATTTCTCCCTAGTCAGAGCTATCAGCCCAAAGCAGGCTGCTGCTTTATTGCAGCTTTTGCTGATTGTTCTCTGACACAGTGTTCAGACCTCCTTTTTAATATTTGCTATGCAGATATTTTGCAAGATAGAATTTCGAAAAAAAAGTTGTAGGAAGTCCCATCAAAGCCTTCTTTCTGAAACTTTAGCTCCAGTTATTTGCTGCCAGTAGTAGTTTCCATTCTAGTTTCCTGCATTGACTGTGGTATTTATATCAAAGATAAGACAAGCTTAAATCAAAATTATTCTCTTAATGCTGTAAAAACAACAGCCAAAACTTGTAATGGCACCTAAGTGGTATTTGACTTTTCAACACTTTGAAAACTTTGTAAATAAAAATTGTGACTTTATTACCTTTCTTCACATAGTTTGAGATAATATATGCTGAATTCTTGTAGCACAGTTCCTGTTTAAAGTTGAGATTCTGTAGAACAGTTGGAGAGGATGGTTTTATAGAGATCTTGAGAGGAAGGCTTTCCCTGAAAACATGAAATTAATAGTACTGAACTGGCAAAAAGTAATTTGTCTGTGGGTGTATAGAGAATGTGGCAACCAAATACATTCTCCTTAAACTCAAGGAAATATACTTAAATTATATTCATGATCTCGTTCTTTTAATTCCCTTTTCCGTTGTCAGGTATACTATGTTGATCATGGCTTCACTGAGTTTGTTGAAAGCAACAGTGTGTGCAGACTACAGAAACAGTTCAGATCACTTCCTTTTCAAGCTGCAAAATGTAAACTGGCAGGTAAGAGAAAGCCAGTGCTGACTGCACACATACTTAATGTTATGCTTATTGTTGGCACAACTTATGTATTGAAGCCTCTGGGAGTTCTGATCCTTTTTTGTAATAGTTCTGTATGTGTTTGATAGATTTTGTTCAGCTCAGATAGTCTAAGCAGGCATGGGTATGCATGGAAGGAAAAGGAAAAGGAAGGAAGAAAGGATGTGAAGAAGAGTTTTACAGAGAATCCTTGATATTAGAAGATGATTTTATCCTGTACCTCTGTAATGGAACTTAATTGTTTCTACATTTAACATGGATGTCTTTGTCCCTTTAATATACATGAGCCTAAAGAAATAAAAGGAAACATTTAAAGTAAAGGAAACGTGTTGTGTGAAACAATGTACACTAGTACAACATTTTTTTCCATAAATGAGGTACATCTGTTGTGACCAAATTAGGCAATATTTCTAAATATTTATTTTATTTAATCTGTTTAATTATTCTGAAGTGATCCTAGTGCTATTAGAAAGGTAAATTTATTTACCTTTCTACGACAAGTAGGCCTTTTTAACTTTTTAAAAATATTAAATTTTAAATACGTGAAATTGCTGTGAATGAGCTTGTCTTCCTTTTGGTTGGTTGATTTTTTAATATTTGGATGCTTTCCATTTTTTCTACACATTTGCCTCAGTTCTTTATGAAGAGAGTCTTCTTATTTTCTATTGTGCCCTTTCCGTAAGATGGCTTTCTTTGATAAAAAGGTAGAAATTAAGTAGATTGCAAGTAGTAGGGATGCAGTAGAACTTCTGTAAACAAAAAGGTATGATGTGTCTTACAGGACTGGAAGCCTTCTGTGATGATCCTGTCCTAGTAAAGGCTGTGGAATCACAGACATGCTTCAAGATATTTGCTGTGGAAATACTGGAAAAGAGTGATATTCCTCTTCTTGTTCTCTATGACACTTCTGGAGAAGATGATATCAACATCAATGCTACTTGTATGAAAGCATTGTATGACAAGTCCCTTGAACTGCACCTACAGGTACCATTGTCCTGTTTCCTCCTTAATTATTAAAAATCGTTGACTGTTGAGGTCTTAGATGGACAAAAAACAGTAGTCAGAAATTTGCTAAATTTTGTGTGGGTATTTTTTTTCCCATTCTTGTCACACTCTTACTGTTGCAGGTAGATGCACTATATACCAATGTCAGAGTAACTAGTGTTTCCTCTGATGGGAGCCTGTATTGTCAAGTGCCATCCAAAGGCTTGTCTAGACTTTCTGATATATTGCAGAAACTAGAAGACTACTTTCTTTACAAGGTAAGTTCCATGGTAAGGGAAGTGGTGAAGTCATGCAGTATTTCTCCAGAGAGTACTAATCATTTTCCTTGCACATAAGTTTAAGTTTCTGTGGTAGCCATAGACTGTTCAAAAAGGCTAGAAGTTCTCTTTCTAATTTGGGGTTTTTTGAGGTGCACCTTTCAGTGTGAAAAGTGTCTTTTGATGCTTTCTTTTCAACGTCAAAGTGATGTATAGGAGACATTTTGAAAAGTCTTAAGTTGCTTTAAAATAAGCATGTGGCAGAGAAGTCTGATGTTCCACCAGCCATTTACAGATACATGCAACAATCCTTATTAGACTCAAGGGAATTTAGGCCAAAGAGAACAAATTTTAAGAGAATCTAATTTGTAAGAATTAAGATTATCAATTTTGTAGTTCAGCTGAGCCTGACAAAATCAAATCATGCAGTGCAGATCCTTGGAGGTCCTGCTAGAACTGCTGCTTGTGAAACTACACTGTCAAAGTGTTTTAGCTGTAGAAGTTGAGCTTTAGACCTGTTGTGCAACCATCTGGAAATATTTTATGCTGAACGCATTTCATTTATCAGGATTAAATTTCAAGCAAGCTAAAATCTGAAAGAAAGTGTATAAATATTTTGCTAAAGTTTAGCAACACAAGTTCCTAAAAGTTGCTAAAATATTTAGCAACATAAAGACACTAAGGAAGGTAGCCATATAGGTGTTTCAAGAGTTGGTATTCTTGGGAGAGAGTGCTTGATATTTTCTTGCTGCTATCAAAGAAAGAGATTGTTCTTCAGATTCTTTTAATATCAGGCTTTGCAGCTTATCTGGAGGGTCTTAACTCATTTTGCCCAAGAATTTAAACCTAGTAAGGTGTTGATTGTTCTTCAAATGGAGTTTCCCTACTTTTTATAGTATAGCCATTGTCTTGTTATATTATTTAGGATTATCATAGTGCCTATCACCCCTATGAGACTTTGATTTGAATTAGCAGTAAATTTGGTTTGTTATATGTCTCAAGAAATTGTATGTTCTAGAATATAAGCTAGGAGCTTCTTCACTTGTCTGTCATAGCTCTTAACTGCTCTTGCTTTTCAAGTCAAGTAATTATTGGTGATTTCCTAGTCTGTTCACAAATGTGGCTTTTTACCCCTGGCACATGTTCTCCCAATTTCCCTGTAAGATACAGAGTTTGGGATTAAAAGATTTACCAACTGGGGAAGCTTAAAGCAATGTGATAGGAAGTGTTTCTAAAGCTGGAAAGATACTTTTTATTTGAAACAGAGCTTTTGCTTCAGTACTGTTTATGCTTTTGAAATGGTTAGTTGAGTGCCAGATAGTAATTGCTCTGTGCTTTTTGACTTCTGTTTTTATATTTGCAGCAGACATCTGAGTTCAGTGTATTGGTACCTTTCTGTGGCAAAATCTGCTTGTTTCCTTCCAAAGGAAAATTGGCACGTGTAGAGGTAAGAAGTATTCAAAAAGCAGCTAGAATTTGCCCACATAGAAATGTCCCTTCTTTTTGTTCAACTCACTCTGAATGTTTAGTTTCCATGAAATATTTTATAATGTGTTTGTCACTGTTGGGTTTTTAACCTCAAAATTATGCTCTTGCTTTCTTCTTTCAGATAAAAATTATTCACACTAGACAGGCACTTGAAGTGCAGTTTATGGATAGTGGAACAGTTGCAACTGTAAAAGTATCTGAGCTCAAAGAAATCCCACCACAATTCCTGAGAGAAGTAATTGCAATACCTCCGCAGGTATAAAGACATATTAAAGTTAATCTGTATTCGATCTCTTGGCAGTGTTTGTAGTGCTGCTGCTTCAAGGTTTATGTACTGAAATTCTGTTTTGTTTCACAGCATTCAACATTGCAGTGTATTTTATTGTGTATCTTCGCCTGAAATAAGTCACAATGTAGTCCTCTGAGTTGGTGGATGTTGTGTATGTGTCATGGTACTGGATTTGCTCTTTCTGTTTGTCATACATGATTGACTCTGTCAGCATTATTCTCTGAATTGGACCAGCTTTCACATTAATAAATTATACTTTGTATATTTAATTCTATTCTTAGGCTTTGAAGTGCTGTCTGGCAGATTTGCCTCCTAATACTGGCATGTGGACTCCAGATGCTGTACTGTGGCTGAGAGATGCTGTAATAAATTGTCCTGAATTTAGCATGAAGGTAAGTAGTCAAAATGCCTATGAGACCTGAAATCACATAGGCATGTGGAAAGAGCATTGGAAGAACTTCAAAAGCTTAACAACTCATCAAATCAGTTTTTGTTGCAGAAGTGTAGAAGTTTGTAACCAGCTAAAGGACATAAATTCTATTCAAAGCTCTTTTCTTAGCAAATTTGTTATAAAACTTACTTGCTTAGGCCTGTTAGAATCTTCTCTTTCCCCCTCTGCTGTGAATTTAGCAATTTTCACAGCAGTTGTTCACATTTTGCTGTCCAAGTCCAAATATGCAGCTAGAGTTATTTTGCCACTGATAAGAAAGAAATGCAGTTGTCATGTTTCAGCACATAAAATACGCAACTTCTGAGTTAATCTTAAATTACTTTTATGCCTCTTGTGAGCAAAGCTTTTTCTCCTTCTAGTCTTTGAAAGCAGTTTTATTTTTTGTTTGCTTTTTCTAACTGACTTTGTTTTAGTATATGCTTTATATAGTTAGAATTTCTCTTATATTTGAGATAAAATTATTTCATTTGCAATGTATCCTAGCTAGTTTAACTAACTGAAAATACCCTTCTAAAGGAAATCTATTATAACTACAGACTAAACAAAGATAATTTCTTCCTAACCTTTTGATTCCAGCCACTGTCAGACACTTGGAAAATGTGCTCTACAGCTTTCCATAACCTTGCTTGCTTTAGTCTAGACCTCTGTTCTGAGACTTACACCTGTTGCACCTGGCTTTTTTGGAAGAGTTCTTCCAAAAGAGTTTGAATTTGGTGCTAATTTTTGCTGTATTAAATAATAGACAGCAGATGCATCCTTTAATCACAGAAAGTTTTTATTCCTGGCTAGGAACATCAACAGAAGCATCATTAAAGGAATGTTGCATACTTTGTCAAATTAAAATTTAAGTGCTTTACTATTAATAATGTTAGTATATCTGATGGTAAATAGGAAATATTTTTATGTTAGTGCTTGAAAATCACATGTGAGAGAAACCTGGAATTTTTTTTCTTTTTTTTTTTCATCTAATTTAGCAGGCCTCAATTCCCAAAATGACAGGAAGATAATTTAAAGGATTAGGTGTTATTATTTAATAAGTTGTTTAGATCTGGGTGGACACTGGCTACTGGCTACTGTTCTTCTGAAAACAAAAATTCTACATGCAGTACTGTGATTGAACCTGTTGGATGGAACAAAATGCAAATTTTGTGTTTGGTTTACGTTAGTGGAATTGCTGCAGGTGCTTTTTATCTTTTTATCTGCTGTGAACGGCTTATTACCCACAGCTTCTTTAATATCTTTGGGAGAACACTGAAAATGTTTCTGTGCATAAATGCAATGAACTGTTACTGCTTTAGTCTTCTGTACAAAATCAGATGTGCCTTTAATAGGCACAACTAACTGGTTGTTAAACGGTATTTTGTGTTCCAAGGTGATTAAACAGGATGCTTCAAAAGGAATTGCACACATTTACTTGTTTGCTCCAGAGAATTTCCCAGACATGGATCATAGTATCAATAGACAGATGAAAAATGCAGACTTGTGGAAGCATCAGAAAGATGTTTTCTTGAGTGTGACACCCAGTGGGACTAGCTTCACAAAAGTTGTAGGTGATGCTGTTCCAGCTCTACAGTTATCTGGTGGGAAGCTGGAGAAGAGTTTTCCTGATTCAGGCAGAGAACCAAGCAGTGCAGTGTCCACCACTGAGATGCCACCTCCTCTACCCTTGCCAAAGCCTGGTGATTTTATGGATATCTACGTCTCGGTGGCCTGCCATCCTGGTCATTTCGTTGTCCAGCCTTGGAATGAACTTAACAATCTGTATGCCCTAATGGAAGAAATGATCTTGTATTACAGCAGGGCAGAAGAGGAACTTGTGACCATTGAAAAAAATAAGTTGTATGCAGCTAAAATTGGAGATGAGTAAGTAGATACTTACTTAAAATCTTTGAAAGCAAGCTTAACTCTGCTAAGCTGGGCAAGCCTAGCTTTGCTTACTCCGCATTGTTAACAACACAGCAGATGTCCAATGATATCTGAGAGATTAAGCGAGTAAATGAGATTGCAGTCTCTTCATGCTTCCAGATTGCAGCTGGGATAGTTGACTTTTATTCAGCTAAATCCAGATTTTGGAAATCTGAGACATGTTGATGAAGATCTTTTGGTTGTGCATTATTTTTCTGATGCTTTCAATATGAATTCAAATGGTCTGTTCTTGTTCTCCTCCCTTTTAGGTGGTACAGAGTCATAATAAAAGGGATTCTTAGAAATGGGTTTTTGTCAGTGTATGAGCTGGACTATGGCAAACATGAGTTTGTCAGCATAGGGAAAGTACAGCCACTCCTGGATACGTTCAGAAGACTACCTTTCCAAGCTATCACAGCTCAGCTTGCAGGTAGGTATCAAGCATTTGCAGTTGTTTTTGTTGAAGTCTTACATCAGTGGGCATATGAGATGAACAGAAATATAAAATGGAAAAAGTCAAAGGTTATGTAATTGGGTTTTTTCTACATGTTTATGTGCCGCTGTTATTCTTTGCATAGGCCAATAATTGTGTAATTATTTTAGTTTGTTAAATTTAATGGAGCACTTTAAGGTACCGTCTTTGAGAATGAAGAATGCTAAAACTTACCCAGCAGCTGCTTCTCATGGTCATAAAATTTATCATTTAATGTGTGTGAGATCTACTTGCAAAAGACACAAGGAAATAAAAACTTAATGTTTTTTGGATCCTTTAACATAACCAATTACCAAGTATGAAAGTTAGGATGTATCTGTTGGTAAGAACCTAATGTTCTGATTATCATAGTTTATATTTAGGAACCTAGATGCTGAATTTCTAGGGATTTTTTAATGTATATATTGACCCAATTGTAATTTACAGTTCTCCTGTGTATATTTCCTGAGTTGCCTGAAATTGGTTTTCTCAAACAAACAAAGAACTCCATGAGGGGGCTTTCAGTAAGCTTACATATGATAATTTCCTTGAGAATATGGTGCATAGAGAGTATATATATATCTGAGGGAATTTGAAAAATAAAACTTGATCTCCTCTTACTGTCTTTTTTTTAATTTCAAAATTTTTTCTTCATTTCTGTGTTGTGTTTAGATGTATACATCTCATTTTAGTCAGCTGCTGCTTTCTGATGCTGTTTGGTTAGCACTGCTCTAGATTTCAGTCACAGAATATGCTTGTTGGAAGTGACAGGTGACAGAGTTAGTGCCCTGTGCCTTCTGTGGATTTGCTTTCCTGCATAGCCTCAGTGTGATCTTGAGGGTAGCTTTAAACTAGTGATTTGTGATGGATGTGCTTCTGACAGGCTGGGGTCCTCAGCGTGCAGTGCTGTAATGTGGCTGATTTCTACCTGTGTCTGTCTTCTGGAGGATCCTGCTCAGCAAGCCTGCAAATCATCAAGTTTTCCTGCTTCACTGAGTCTCCCATGTAGCTAGCTAAATTGCCTCTGAGATGCTTCATATTGTCAAAGCAGGACAGCTGAGCCTGGTAGAACAGCTGAGCCTGGTAGATCAGTAACTATTGTCCTGCTATTCTTCTACTTTTTTCTCTCTGTTTTTGTGTCTCATGCCTCTTAATCGCTGATCTGTTTCCTTGTAAAATCTCATTTGCATATCATTTGCATAATGCTTTCCTAGCATTAATTACTATTTCTTAAGTGTTGATTAACTATTGACTTTTAATTCCTTCTGGAATCTGCAGGCAGCTGTGTTCTGTGTTGTCCTGTCAGTGGCAAGCTGCTGCTAATAGTAAAAGCAAAGTATTGTTATTTTGCTGTTCTGCTTCTGTTATCCATAAAGTGGCTTTTGGGTATTCCAGCATGATATTTGAGCCCCTGTGTCTAGAAGCTGTACACCAGCAGTGGTCTGGGGAACTGAATCCCAAGTCTGCAGGAACCACTTATTTCTAGGTGGATTGCAGCCATATTCAAAAGCTCGTTTAGGCTTGACTTTGTGGGATACTACTCTGAAAAAATTAAGAGCAGTTGTGAGGCATTTAGGCATAATTTCTCTTTGTTTCTGCCTTCTGTATGTCTTGTTTGGGACTTGGTGTTTTGGCAGGTGTTTTAGTAACTGATGCTACTTTGAGACTAAGAAAATCTAAAGCAAGGCCAAGTAATGTCAGCACCCTCGGGCTGAAGATAAACAAAGTTTGTTTTGAAAGGATCTTTAGTTTCCTTTTTGTCTTGGCTGCTGATAAGCCCTGGTCGTGCAAGGCAGTTAATATCCTCTGAATTGCTCAGTGAATCAGTGCATTTGCCTTTTACTTCTGCAAACATATTTAGGCTTCAAGAAAAAATAAATGTCCTAGTCTGTGTAATAATTAAGCTTGTTTGTGTGGGAGATGAGTGAGCCTGTGTTTCTTTTCTAGATTTAAGTTGCATTCATTAGTACTTTAAAACCTCTTTTCTCAAGAATTTAACCTCACACCACTACTTTTAAACTTGTTCTAGTCTAAATGACCTTCTGTTTTGCTTTACGTTTATCCTAGGAGTGAAAAACCAGCAGTGGTCAGAAGAGGCATCAATAGTGTTTCGGAATCTTGTGGAGAAGAAACCTTTTGTGGCACAGATACAGGCAGTTAATGACAGCACTAACTCTTGGGATCGAAAAATAGTGACTTTTCTTGTGGACACGTCTCTTCCACAAATTGATACATGGATTCATGATTTTGTGTTTCAAAGTTTTGTGGAATTTTCAAAGGGTGATTAATCATCACTTCTGCAATGTAGCAGCTTAGCAATAAAATAAGTAACAGGCTTTGAAGAGAAATATAACTACTACATGGCCTTGAAGACATAATGGGGCTAAAATTGAAAAATCTGTGTTTGCTTAACAAGTTTGGGTTCTGTTGACTTCAGTTGACTTCCTGAAAATTTTCATGTTGTTTACCATTGTAATGCTAGAATATTTGAGTTAAATTATTTTAAAAGTCAATTATCAATAAAAGAATGTTCAATTGTGTTCTTGTGATCATTCCCTAATTTTGGAGGGATTTTTATCTCATAGCTATTACTCAGAGTTATTACAGGGTAGTCTTTCCTGTAACAAGGGTTTTTTATTTCTGAATTTATTGTCAGAGATGTGCATTATTGTTGAGCTTTTCCCTTTTCCTTAACTTGGTAAGCTTTGAATAGTGTCTTGTTTGGCATACTGCATTTGTGGAGTGGAGCGTTCTCAGCCGGCTGTGCACTTTGTGTACTCACAGCTCTGTTTGCTATTCTTTAGCAGTGGTATCACTTTCTTGAATTCTCTGCTCCTCTCCTCAACCCACCCCTCTGACCAGCTGCTAAATTTAAAGCATTCCTTTCCCTCGTTTTTGATAGCTTGTTTTCATGTATACTTCTGAGAATCTTCAGAGGACTTCTGTTTCTTAGAGACAGGAGAGAGCAGTGTCCTATAAGCATGCAGATGGGTGCTTAAAGTCCTCTGAACACAGTATTTTCAGCCTGCTTTAGAACCTACTTTATTTTTGGTCTTCGAAATATGCAGAGGAGGTGTAGACATGATTATATTTCATAGTCTGCTGTCTCAATTTAAATTTGCTTGCCATAGTCCCTTGAGATTGTTAGACACAATATTAAAGCTTCACACAACGAATGCCAGCAATGGGATTTTTTCTGCTGTGCACAGCTGTGTAGTATTTCTAGTAGTACACAAGCCAAGCTAAGAAATTCTGCTATAATGCTGTTTGCAGGAGTACAGGAGACTGGACAGAAAGGGAAACAAGACTGAAAGGTGCTGTGCATATGTAATAGTAGGGTGGGAGAGAGAAAATGCATACAAATAGTCTGAGTAAGCAAGCTGTTTCAGCATGTAGGACTTATATTTGCACTCCCTTAGTCTGGTTCTGGTGGTGGTCTGGAGAAGGTCTAGGCTAAGCAGCAAGGAGTCCTCTTGGAAGTCTGGTGCATGTCTCTGGATGTACACTGAGTATAGCAGAGCCCTTGTGATTAGAGTGGGCAGTGATAAACCAGCAAACTGCTACTCTAATGCAAATTGCTACTTAACATGGTTCTCTCCATATTTAAGTGTGCTGAGGCTGAGACTTAAGTGTACTTGAGAGAGAGCTAGTATTAACAATGAAGATAGTAATTAGTTTTCCATATTAATCAACTTCTTCAGCTGCCATGGTAGAGAAGGTGAAGAATGCAAGGGAAGGAAGCCATGTGGTAATGAACTACTGTAAGATAAACTTCAATGCAAATCTCCCTCTGTGTAGGATGGGTTCTGAGTCAGAAAATTTCAATTATGTAGGACAGTAGAATGACAAGCACTCCCCTGAGCTCCTGAAGAGAGATTTCCCATGTGACTAATATCTCACCTTCACAATTGTGCAGACTAATGGCTACAAGCCATTTTCATGGCAATAGAGCATTTTGCTGGAACTATTTATAGTTTCACGAGAAATACCTGGGCTGTTTTTGCATCCTTTAAGGCTTGAGGATCTACTCTTTGTCAAAAGTTTATTTGCATCTCTGTACTGATGAGGCAGAGTTTGTGACTCTTCACTTGTAGTATTAGAGGACAGACCCTGGCAGATGTTCAAGAGACTCAAGATGGTTTCCAAGCTTGTCTGCCCCTTCTGAAATATGCCTCACTCTCTCCTTGGCTGTTGGTGGCTAAAAAGCCCAGATCGCTAAAAAGCTCAACTCAGAAGCAAGTACACGTTCCTACAGTCCCACGCATTTGCTCAGCTCAGTGCTGGAGTTCACAGAAGCTGCTTTGTATGTTGGTAAAACAGACTGCAGTCTTAACAGACAGCAAACCCACAGGCGCTGCTGTTCACATGGTGAATTGTCTTGTGCATGCATGGGAATGTACACCCATCCCAAAGTTACTGACATACTGTGTTGCGTTCATACGCTGTATCCAGAGGGGCTGCACTGATGTGTCTCTCCAGCTTCATTCCCAGGATACAGTACCACCCCTGCCTTCAGCAGCTCCACTGCTAGTCCATTACAGTACAGGTACTGCTCTCTCTTTGTGCAGAACTATGATTTTACACCTGCTTGTAGTGTTGTTCTCTTACACCATATAAGATCCTGTTAGACAGTTGCTAATTGACCTGTTAGTGCTCTTTGACACATTTCATGCTCTCCTTAGAAAATTGTGCAGAATATGTTGGGCATACATGGTATTGAACACTTTGAGATTGCTGAAGTTTCCAAGCCATGAAATAGCATAATAATTAGTCTCCTGTCCCCAAGAGGTACTAGACATGCCTGCTCTGTGGAAGCTGTTAATGCACGCAGAATGCTGCATGGTTCTTCAGTTTTTCAGCAGTCAGTGTTGCGGGGTGGTTGTGAATGGTTTTTCTGCTTTCATGAGTGCATGGCACTTCACTAGGGCTGCGTCCACAGCCCATGTCTGAATCAGGCAGGTGGTGGAGTTACTTTCCATTCTGACAGAAATTAGAAAGGCCTCCACTGGAACCCTCCATGCAGTTCTGGGCACTGTCCTCCAGGGAAGATGTGGATTAATTACAGAGAATCCAGATGAAAGCAACAACGTCTAGAAAGTCTGGTTTAAATAGTAGGATTTGCAGTTTGTCTGGATGGAAGAAGGCTAAGGAGGGGAGCACTTTCTGAAGTTTTCACTGATTACTATTTTAATATATAGATAAAACAACGCATGTAAAAGCTTTAGTTGTGGGAAGAAAGGGGCACAGGCAGGGAATTCACTGGAACTCCAGTTTCACTATAAATGCCAAAACCATGTTGGATGTATCTGCAGAAGCCCAGCTGATCATCCCTTGGAATGTGGATTTGGAATGTTTAATTCTTGGGACCCCACCCAGGGTAACTTTGCAACCAGAAAAAGGGAATGCAGCTTTGTTAAACATGTTTTGTAGTTTATTGTGAATTTTAAAAAATGAACCTAGAGAATGATTACCTAGAGAAAACAGATGATGTTGTAATAACTAAAACAAACAAACAAAACAGATTTCTTACTTACCCAAGGCTGTGAACAATAAGCACTTGCACACCTCCTCTTCTCTGTTTATTCAATCTCATCTGTATTTTGTTAAGTTGACAAAGTTTAAATTTACCTGCGTTCATCTCCCACTGTGTTCACTCCAGCTCATTTTGAGGAACTCTTGTTTTGTCAGAGAAACATGAGGACCCTCTTTGCCATCTCAAAATTAATTCCTACCTCTAGGATTTCCAGTCCTGGACTCCTCTTTCCTCATTTGGGAAGACTTTTGTTGCAAGGATCTTGTGTCTCTGTGTTTTCACCATACTCATCCTTTGTCGTCACAACTGTGCATCAGGCAAACCTTTGAGAGCCTGGATTCTCATGTGCTGTCTATGTTAGACAAGAAGAGTGAAGAAAAATAATGCCATGAAAAAAACATCCCTGAAAGCTCCCTGTTGTGTTCTTTTTTTCTTTGCTGATGTTTTCAAGTTGGACTGCAATTCTTAAGCAGGAGAATTGCCCTGCTCTGTGAAGTTAGAGCTTGGCTAGGGCAAGAGGAGCTCATGGCCTGAGTGGACATGCTTCAAGCATGCCAAGCCACTTCCTCAAGAGCAGTGGTGTAGTCGGGGTTAGTGAAACTTGGTGTCTTGTGAATGGTGCTACAGTGTACCTTACCTGCAGCATTCCTTACCGCAGTGGGTCACGGCAAACTGCTAAGAAAGAACTACCACTGATGCACTGAAAACAACTGTACAGAGAAGCTGGGTCCATATCTTGCCTGATGGAGACAGGCTGAGTCCATTCTAAGGGGACCAAGACACCTCGGATGAAGTTCTGGTGCCCACAAAGCTACATTTTACAGCAGCCAGATGGGATTAAAAAAACAGTGGATCAAATGTATCTCTGAGTGCAAAACCAATGTGGGCATGTAGGGAAGCTCAGTGGTGCCAGGGGATCACTTCCTGAGCTTCTCCTGGCTTGCATGCCCTGAAGAAAGGCACCTGGTAAACAGGTGGCAGGGAAATGGGCATCCAGGTTTGTCTGATCTGGTACCTGTCAGGCTTCTTTAGCCTGAACAAACAGGCATTTGGGTGAATTGGGTGGTTCTAAGCACCCTCTTCTCTCCAGCCAGCAGCTGGGATGATGCCAGTGACTTGGGCCTGCTCACCTCAACGAGGCATGTGCTGAGTCCAGTGCTTGGCACAGCCCTCATTTGTATCCTTTCTTTGTCCTAGCTGGGAGCAGTATTTTCAGAGCTAACTGCAGATCTTCCTCCAAATGCCACAGGACATGGAATTTCAGTGCCAGGCAGGTCATGCAAAAAAAAAAAAAAAAGCCAAGTACTATCTCATGGCAACTAGGGATACTTTCAGATGAAGGTCATGACTAGGTCTGGGAAGTATGAGGCTGGAGAAGCATTCACATGGACTGGCCACCTCTGGTAAACCTCTCCACCTTTGGCTTGTGGCTACTGGTGGAGACCAGGCAGCAGAGCTAAGGAGGAGCTTGGGGCTGACACTTTGTGGGAGATTTGTTAAAAAATAATTAAAGGACAAATCCATGGGGCTTTGAAGTGACTCAAAGGTGACACAGGGGAAAGGAGATTTGACGGCAATGTTAAAACTTGATACCACAAGACTGGAAGGCAGCTTTCCTGGACTGACTGCAGACTTGGAGCAGCTCTAGTAACTGTCACTGGATGTATGGGGCAAATTGACAGGGAGTAAAGTAAGGCACGGGATTAGTAGGTGCATTGATACAGATGGCATTTGAGGGAAGTAGCTTTTATAAAGTGCCCATGACTGCAGCTACAGGTCCCCAGCAGTGCTGGTAAGTGGGGCCATCCAGTCAGAGGCCTGGGTGGCCATGACTTGGTCTGGCTGAGCCTTGAGGCCTCCCTGCTCCCCGTGTCCCAGTGCTGCACCACTCCTCCTGGGAAGGAGTTTTGCCAGCCACAGTCTCAGGGTGCTGTAGAGTGTTCTGGATCCCCAAGAAGATGCGTGTATATCTTGTGGAGTTTCCCAAAAAGGCAGTTTACCGAAGCATCTGGCTCGCACTCTGAAGGACGTTACCACGGGACAAAAGGCAAGCTCCGGCGTGTCTGACTCGTCAAAAAGCAGGAAAGACCCTCTGGAAACAAATGCTGCTCTTGCTGCCGCCCTCCGCAGCGCTTCACAGCTGCCCTGGGGATGGACGGAGCGCGTGCGGGCGGAGGGTAAGGACCAACCAAACCGGGGCCCGGGGCGGGGACCGGGCCGGGCGCAGCTGTTCTCGGCCGGGAGGGGCGGCAGGGCCGGCCCCCGCTGAGTGACGGCCAGGCCGGGACCGCGGCCGGGCCGGACCCCCGCCCCCGGCAGCGGCGGAGCCGGCGCGGCCAGGACGAGCCGCCGGGGCTCGGCTCCGCGGGGCTCGGCGCGGCGCACGGGTGCGGTAAGCAAGCGAAGGGGCGGCGGGCCCGGCCCGTATCAGGGCAGAATATTTGACCGGCACCGGGCGTCCCCGGCTGGACAGAAATAGTGGCAGCCGTTGCGGTCCAGGCAGCGCGCAGGAAGGGGACTGCTTGGGTGCTGGGTCGCCCTCCCTGCCTGCCTGCGTCTCTACCTGCCTGCCAGCACACTTGCCTGACTAGCGGGAGCCGTGCCCGGAGGTGGGAGCACTGCGCCGGGATGCGCGGAGCCGGCGGCGGGCACTGCGGCAGCCGGGGATCTTCGGGCTCGGGGCGGCCGTGCCCCTCGGCGGGCAGGCGGAGGCTCGCGCGGAGGCGCTGGGATGGATGGCAGACGGACGCGGTCATGCGTGTCCGCGGCAAATCCGGGCGGGGATCAGGGCTGCTGGCACGGTGAGAGGAGAGGGCTCTCTGCACGGCGCTTAGCGGGTTGCAGAGGGCGCCGAGAGTTTTTTGGTGGGTTTTTTTGGTTTTTTTTTTTTTTTTTTTTTTTGTGGTTTGTTTTTTTTTGTGTGTGTGTGGGGTTTTTTTTTTGTTTGTTTGTTTGTTTTTTGTTTTTTTTTTGGTGGGTTTTTTTGTGGTTTTTTTTTTCTTTTTTTTTTTTTTTTTTTTTTTAATTTTTTTGTTTTTTTTTTTTTTACTGTTTTTACTTATGTTTGTAATCCAAGGGACTCTTCTAGGAGATGGTTTTCCAGATAATGAATCGCTAGAAAGCTGTGCTGCTTTTTTTAAGGGAAAAGTGGAAATTAGCAGGGGGAAAGGTTCCTTGGGGCCATGTGTTGCATTTGCATTTGCAAACTTTCTCCAGCTTGAAACAGTCACTGCCTTGAAAAGCTTATCCTAAAGATAACCTTTCTTGACTCAGATGGACACAGCTTCTGCCCTTATTCGTGTACTCGTCTGTTGCCCTCTGCTTTTTAAATAGTCATGGATGGTTTGTTGGGCACAATCCATTGCCCTCTGTTTCCCTTCAGAGACAGCTGCTCTCCCCTTATGTGGAGGTCCTTTCTACTTGCTTTACATCTTTCCTTGGATGTTGGGCCTTGAGCCACAAGGGTGTTCAGCCATGTGATTGAAGTTGGTTTTAAGTGTTTTAATTTTTTTTAAAAAATCCCTTTCTCATGTGTGACCTGCCAGATTATGCAGAAGTGAAGAGTGACTTCCTCATTTCTCATCAAGATTTGTGCTGAGAGGTGGCACCTTTTCTCAGACTATCTGATAGATCAAGTACTGGACAAGCTTTTGGGGCATGCAACTCCTGCTTCAAGTTGTAGTAGTGAGATCTTTTGCCCTCTTGAAAGGAGGAGCTGGGCTACAACATCAAAGCCAAACACCATTTTGCTCGCACTGCAGTGCCCAAAGCAAAATGCCTTTTGCAGTGCTGTCTCTTGACAGCGTATGTACCTGTTGCCCTAATGTACACATGGCTGGGTATTCCAACAAGAACACTGCATCACAGGCTCACTGCTTCTCATTTTAAAGTCTGTTTTCCCCCTGGCAGGGCTCTTCCCCCACCCCTCCTTCAGCACTGCATTGTTTTCCAGCCTGACTCATCTTGCTTTTCTCCCCACATTTCTCAGCTGTGGTGGTCTGCTGCCTTTTCTCCAGATACTGTGGTTTTGCATAATATTGGAAATATGTTACTTCCCCCCCTCCACCCCCTTACTGTATTTGGGAAAGCCAAACAGATATGGAAACAGTCTAGTCTATCTCATTACTGATTTTCTTTGCCCAAGTTTTACTTTCATTCACCCAAAGGACCATTTGATTTGTCTTTAAATGGATCAACCTTCTGTAAGAAGCACCAGTCCTCTGTTGCCAGATGTGTAGCTCCTATTCCCCAGAGCAATATGCTACTAAATGTAGTGTTTGCAGATGAATTGTTGTACTTTTCTGTGTGCTGCTTCACTATTTTTCAGGTGTGTGGAGTTTTTGTGAAAGCACAGCTAGGGGGAAGGAAACTGTAATCTGCCTTCTGATTTTTTTCATTTATAGCTGACAGTCATTTGCACATCATGAGTTAGGAAGGCTGTCTTCACTCCTCTGTTCAGGCAGAGACCTGTAGACAAAATGTCTTCACTTAGTAAAATTACCAGGCTCTTGGAAGAAACAGGACAGAAGGCTGTGTTCCATGACTCCATGGCGCTAAATGCCCCTATGTTCTTGGGTGCATGGATGCAGCACCACGGGCGGCTCAGTGGCTGTCTAGCCCATCCCCAGCTCACAGCAGACCTCTCCTCACATAGGGAGGTTCTGGCTTCATATGGCCTGTGTCTGCAAATCCCCAAAGATGGAGACCCACCTCCCTGAAGGCTTACCTTAGGGCTGCATCACCCTCCTGGGAGGGAATTCTTCCTACTTGTTCATGGTGAATGAGATAAACACATAACAGAGGTTCTCCTGGGTAAGACCAAAGTCTCTACATCCCAGGACACTCTGGCTGGCAGCAGCCTGAGGAGAAGCTTAGAAGCAAGGTTGCAGTGACGCTCCCCCAGAGCTCTCCCCCATTCAGGCTATGTGCAGTTTGGTAGCTCCGCAGCTGGAGCTGGTTTCTTTGTTTCTGCAGGCCTTGCATGATGGTGTGATGGTCTCACCTCTGTTAAGTGCCTTGTTCAGATTTGGTGCACAGTGTACACTGCATACTCAGTGCTGCTGGAACAGTGCTCATTTTGCTTCAGTGTTAATTAAGCATCAGCCTGTCTGGGGCTGATTAGCTGCACCTTGGTGGGGCATTTCATTGCCATTCCATGTGCTTCAGCCACACTAGCAGTAGGGTGGGATTGGGATGTGCAGACATTCATGTGTTACTAACAGCAAGCTGTGGTTTGCCTCTGGCAGTCTGGCAAGGCTTTTACAGGACATGGCCATTGCCTGTCTGAGGGTCTGAGGCACTGCTCAGTGCAAGACAGGAGCCTTTCTGCTCCCGTGTTCATAATGCACCCATCAGGTTCCCTGCAAAACCAGAGTGTGCCACAGAAACAGGGGTGTCCATCTGAGGACTAACAGAAACTCAGGCAAGAAAGTGAGGATCACTTTCCAGAGGAGATTGTGCTGGCTGTGAAACTTCCAAGTGGAAGGGTTCAAGTTACAGAGCAGGAACTGAGTGCAGAGTGTCACTAATGACTCAAGTGTGCCCACATGCTTTTCACAGGGATTAGTAATTAAGCAACTGAGTGCATGCCAGGTGCATGAGAGAACCTCACCCCAAATAGGAGAACACATAACTGTGTTTACAAGTGTGTGTCTTAAAAATATGTAAACTGGGGGAGATATAGCTGGAATTCTTTGTGTTTGGGCTTAGGTAGATCTTGGCCTGGTCACCAAACATCCAGGCCATTTGGTGATGAAAAAGACCACTTGGTGAGCACCAGTACTGAGTTGTGTGGCTTGCAGGCTGCAGGTGTATTGACAAGAGGACAGCCAGGAGACACAGACAGTTTCTGGATATTGGGTTAGGAGTTGGGTGAGCAGAGAAGACTGAGGAGAGTACAAGAGATTTTCCTCAACACTAGTGGATAAAGGAAGAGGTTACTTAGCTTGAGTGCAAGGAACCTTCCCTAGTGTGTGCATGACCTCAGACAACAAGATGTTTGCTGTGAAGCTGTCAAGGATGGGAATGTCAGCTCTGATATGATATCCATGGGAATGAAGCTGCATCTTCAGTAAGTCTTGCCTATGGCCTATTGAACTTCACTGATGCAGGGGTTTGGGTGGTGACGATAACTCCAGATAGTGTTACATGTTCTGCATGGGTGGTATGTCACTTCAAGAGTCAGAAGTCATGTGCTTTGATAGACCCAAAATGCCTTCTTTCAGATGTTTCCTTTTAAATATGCATTTCAGGATGTCTTAGATTAATGGCTGCTAATTGGGAGGAAACCTAGATCTTCCTTGGAGAAGTTTCAGTTTCCTGAAGGGACAGCAGATTGGCTGTTGGATTTCCGTAAGCATGAGCTTCTTGCAGAGAGGCTGAGAGTGCCTCAGTCTTTCATGTTGATGGCTGACTAGCCTGGAGCAATGAGAATGTGTACTCTGCTTTCTACATCTGACATGGCAGAGCTTCTCACCATCTGGAGCATTCCCTGTCTTTTCTCTGTCCACTCTTCTCATCCAGGACACGAATTTGTGGTTTTTCTTCTTTAAAAAATAATGTCCCTTTATGCAGCACGTGACTGACTGCAGTTGGGTTCCTCTGCAGCCTTCCTCTCCCCAGGCTGAATAAGTCCAATTCCCTTTGCTCATTCAGCTTGAAAAGACCTGTTTTCTACTAGAGAACATCAAATTGCATGCAACATCCAGCTGCATGCTCAGTGGTGCTAAGCAGAGGGTCCCCTTTGGGTCTCCTGGCTAGACACTTTCTAATGGAGCTTGGACTCCAAGCCCAGAGCAGAGTCTATCTGCTTTTGTAGGCTTTTGTAGCTTTAACAAATTTTCATCATATTATACATTCAAGGTGGTGGTGCAGAGCCCAGGCAGGCCAACAGCGTTTGGTGTTGCAGCCTGGGTGTGTGTTTATGGCTTGTTAAAATGATGCTTTCCTCTGTGACTAGAAAATAAGATCTGCTTGAAAAGGTATCTACAGAAATGTACAGGAGGCCGTTACCTTAAAGGACTGGTCTTAGGCATTTTTCTTCCTTTCATTTTAAGGAGAACTATGTTAATTTGAAGTGGAGTAAACCTTTGAATGTCTGTACCTCAAGTGCAGGGCATGTATTCACTTGCAAAGCCATTACTGGGTTCTGGTTCTGTCTGTGAGAGAAGGGACTGTGGGGCCGAGGTGTGATGTTTGTACCTGTGTGCTGGGAGGAGACACACCTGTACCAGCACAGCTGCACTGACTCCCTTGTGGGAAGGGTAGATCGTGGTCACAAGCACCCACCAGTGAAGACTTCTGTTGTGCATGGCTGTGTGAAGACACTGGGGGTGGATCCAACTCCTTCTCTGCTCTGCTCTGATTTCCTACTGGGTTTTGCACTATTCACATAGATTCACATTTTTAGATGTGGTCTCAATAGGAGCTGATGTGCATATTTCCCTTTGTTGCTGCTGGATCTGGCCGTAATTTGTTGGTCAGTTCTTGAAACTACAGGGAGCTGGTTATGTTTGGTTGCCCAGTGACTCAAAAAGCAGAGTTGGCCATAGAGTCATCAGCACCCAATTATGTTGGGATGCAAGCTCAGGGTTTGAAAGTTGTGCCAGGAAGGGAGACTTGCCTTTTGGTGGATTGATCTCCTTCATCTCTACATCCCCACCATGCCTGCTCCAGCACTACATGTGTCACTTGTACGAGTGCTTCTCGTACCCGCTGCCTTGCCTTAGACCACTGTGCAAGTACCCCAGCTCTCCTTCATTTCCTGACTGTCAGCCAGAGAAGATCTCTAGGCTGACAGACCCTCTGCACACATGTGCAGCTTCCCAAGAAATAAGGGTCTGAGTCCTGGATGAGATTTCGTTAAGGTTTGCTACTGGCTTTAAGGTTTGTCAGAGGACTGACCACATAAGAAGACAGTTTTTACTTAGAAGAAACTGGAGATGATTTGTTCCTCTCATCTGCACAGCATGCATCTTGGATCTGCAGTTGGGTGACTCACTGAGATTTAAGTGTATGCACAGAAAGTACCTAATTTCTCTTGAATTTATAGGAAATGGTCACTTGAGGTATGCATAGCTCCTTCATAAAAAAAAAAAAAAAACCCAGACCCTGGCATTTATCTTTTAAGTTATGCCGCAAGTCAAAGAAAAAAAAAAAGGAAAAAAAAAAAGAAAGGTAATTGTACCAACTACAGAGGGGGGATATTGGTCGATATTGGTTTGTTATTTTTATACTGCAAAATAATAGCTCTGAACTTTGACTTAGATTTATACTTAAGCTGTAAAAAAAAAAATAATCTCATAAATCAAAACCCTGTGTGAGTCAAACAGGAACAGTTTTCAAGCCATCCTTCATTATATGAATTCCCACCTTCACTGCTCCTTAAATACAGCTTTCATCCTGAAAAGACTTCTGTCTTCAACCTTGTCAGTTTTTTCAAGAATCATCAACAGCTATGCTGGTCATGCTTGGCTACCTCCTTATCCCAAAACCCAAGCCCCATAGTGTGCTTTCACATTTCAGAGCACAGAAGAGGTTTTGTGGTAGATTTGAGGGTTCTCTGGGACAAAAATGTTAATTTTTTTGAGGCATGGCTTTCATTGTGTGGCAGAGTATACAGAATTCCTGTCCTCTGCCTTTGGTGGTTGTTTGGTGTGGCGGTGGCCAGGGATGCCCCAAACCCTCCCATGTGCTGAGCCTTGGGCATGGTGCTGCATGCTGCAGCCTGCGCAGATCCCTGGAGCCAGGGTTGGCTTAGACTGATAACAGAATTTAACCCTGGAAAGCCCTGCACCTTTGCTGAGCTTAGTTGCTCTTTCTCCCGTGTTTTCATGAAGGGAAATGCTTTCTGTGCAGTCCTGGTGTTGGCATGCTGGGAGGTTGTGCGGGGAAGCGCTGGGCTGCCCGGCACAGTGTGTGCCATATGTCACACAGCATGTGCCAGATGTGTCACACAGCATGCCTGACACAGCACCCATGGCTTCCACTGCGACATTTTTGTATTTTCTTGAAATTTGTCTTGCTGTTGTTCCTGTCACTTTACCCAGTTCTTCCTCTCTGCATTTGTTCTTTTTCTTGGGGCTGTCGGATCACGGGGGGAATAATCCAGCAGACCTTTTGACTTGGCAGTATGGGTGCTGCTCCATAGCCTTCCCGAGCAGCCTGCTGTAGCCCAAGCCCATTGCTGCCCTGCTCCTGCCCTCCCTGCTTGCCCACCTGAAGAGCACAGCCAAGTGCTGATGCCTGCCCTCGGTTGGTGGTGAAACTGTGGGCCCACGTGGGCCGCTTTCCCGGATGGATTTCCACTGCTTCCCTGTGCAGACATCAGTGCTGCTCTCAGGTTTCGGCACCCCAAAAAAGGTCATGGTGCTGCAGGGGGCTGTACCAGTGCAAAGCACTGTGAAAGGATTATTTCCAGTGTTGTACAGGATGCTTTTAATTTTCACTTATTTTCGGCATCCATTTGTTTGGTCAGCACTTTTGAACCCTTCAGAAAGAAACTGTTCTATCTCCCTCATGATCAGCAATGTTGTTTTGTTTGGTTTGGTTTTCTTTTCCCATATTCATGGTGAGAACAGTCTTTCCTGTAGATGACCTTTTATTATCTCCCAGCCAATTAAATTTTTTCTCCTTTAACAATTTTAATGATCGTTGTGCATTCCAACCTGCGTGCTGTTCAGATTTATCAAGTGCCAGTGCTTGGGCTGTCTTCCTGTGTGACTGACAAGTACACAAAGTACTACAAAGAGACCTAATATCTTGCTATCTTTGTAATCTATATGAATTTCAATGTTTTGAGGACTTAAAAGTTGCAACATTGTCAGTTCTGTGCAGTATATGTATATCGTACTTACCTTCTTTTGTGATACTTCCTTAGCTGATTGGATGAAGAGTGATAGGGTTAATGAAAAAGAGTGAGAACTCAAGTTGTGCTGAAGGACATTGTTGTTTAGTTTGAGCTCAGGTGAAGGTGGACCTGCGTTAAACCATGCTTGTACTCTGACACAAGTCAGGGAGAACTGTTTGTGGTGGTGGGTGTTTCAGTACTCTTTGTAAACAAAAACAATTACACTTAGGCAGAATTTACCTGCTTTCTTCCATTTACAGCAGATGGGCTGGTTTGCTTTTTTCTCCTAGCACTCATTAGCAAGATAGGGTAGAAGGGGCCTGGAATGTGGAGATAAGGGAGTGCCAGTGAACATACTGGTTCTGGAGGCTGTGCTGGAGGACACGATGCTGAACGGCTGACTCTGCGGGCAGGGGAGCAGTACAGAATGTCGTGCTGCCACAGACAAGGCTGGTGCTCCTGATGAGTAGTCCCCTCAGTGTGCTCTCTGTGGGAGATGTGCGAGGTGCCAGTGCTGTCTGGCTGCACCAGCAAGTCTGGGAGGGCACTGTGCCCCCCGACATTTCTCTTTGGGGTATGTAGCAAATTAAATTCTCGCAACAGGGATCTCAGCTGCATTTCAGCAGGCTCTGCACCTGTCTTCAACCCTCAGGGCCTTTGCTATATGCAGCCTCAGCTTCATATCTCTGCAAGATGCTTTGAAACCTGAGGCGTTTTCCAGAAGCATTGCCTGTGTGCACTGACGTCCCATGTCTGTCCTGCCTCTCGGTGCTGACATCTCTGTCCTTCTGGAGGGAGGAGGCAACAAGGTTGCCCTGCGAGGCTGCACTCTGGTCCCAGACAGGCCCCTGCTTGCAGTCTTTCCTGGGTTCCTGGGAAGGGTCTGTGGCTGCCTCTGGGAATAGTTGTCCTCATGTAGCCAAGACAGATATTGACATGTGTGTGGTAGGTGTGGGTATTTTAAGCCATTATAGGGAATTTAGCAGCCTGGGATGGGTTATTCTCTGCCTTTCTGCTTGCTCCTAGCTCCAGCTCCTTCCACAGCAGAATGGTGAAAACTACATATGGCATATGAAATCCAGGCTAGTTGTGGCTCATGCACTGCAATCTAAGGCCACAGTAGCACAGCACATATCCAGATCCAAGTCCAGGCTGCTTTTCTAGGATCTCCCACCTCAGTGTTCATGGGTAACTGCAGTAAAGGCTCTGCCCTTCTTTGTGCCTGCCGGAAGGGCAAGTTTGCTGGGGTTGAGCTGCTGTACATGGCTCGTAGGCTGGCTGGTGTGTGGCTGCTGCCCACCAGCCCTGCAGCACAGGGAGCCCTGCACTGAGGGCTGCAGGGCACTGGTGAAGCACAGAACTGTGGGGTTCCTTCCACCTCCCTCACTCACTGAGCCCCACCATTCCTGCTTCCTCTCCACCCTCTTGGCTGCCCTTGGCTCCGGTGCCCTCAGGTTGATGGCTACTCCTTGAAGCAAACCAGCTCAGTGAAAAACTGATTTTCACCTTCTCAGTGCCCAGTTGAGGGAGGTTCAGGGGATGTTTCTCCCATCAAGAATGTGCCATCTCCTCGAACTTCACCTCCTAAGTGGCGAGTGGCAGGAATGTGAATGATGCAGGAATTGCCATCACACTAGTGGGGAACCAAATGTCTGACAAGATGACAGCTTCTAAATTTAAGGGCTTGCTGTTGAGCAAGCATGTGTGCATTACTGTGCCCTTTTGTGACCAAGCTAAAGATAATTTTCCTATCTGGAACAGCAGCTGTGTTGTAACTTGTATAAAGAAACTTCCCCACTAATGAAGAGTGATCATAAGAGCATAATCTGTCCTGAGGGGACAAGCAAAGCTGGAAAGATGTGATTCAGGGTAGGGTTCTGATGTTCCACAGGAGCTGAAAAGAGACCATTTATAGAAACTCAAAAGATGTTTGGCTCCCTAAAAAATACACAGGCCTTGCTGTTATTTTTAATGTAAATGTCTCTCAGAAGAATAGCAACACTTTAAGAAAAGTCACTTTAAGTTATCTAGGACTTGATATTCTCTGCAAAAACAGAGCCAAAAAATTATAAATGTACAGGCAGTGCTGTGGAGCAGAAGGAGACTGTCAGCAAAAGAGCAGAGTTGTATATGCTTTTGTGTGTTATACTGAGTGTACTTTCAATCCACCTGCATATTTTAAACACGTTGATCTTTTTCTCTGCAGTCTTTTTGCTTGCAAAGGTCTGGTTACATGTGTATTTTATATATATATATTATATATATATATATTAATGTGCCATATTACATGGCACATTATCTTAGGAGACATGGGTCAAACCTTCGGGTCAGCAGGGATTATCCAGATAGACCATTCACTTCTCTTCTTGAAGGATTGGTTTAGAACGTGCAGAAGCACCCAGGTCAGCTGTTCAGCTGGCAGCAGTGCAAACATGTGTTGTCTCAGCAAAGGTGGGTCACTAAATAGCACATGTAACTGGCAGCCTCCTGAACCTGAGTGGATAATACTTCCTGATCTCCTTGTGGCTTTAAAACACGGGAAGAAGTGCCACGCACTGTAGCCTCGTGGAGGTTTTCAGGGCTCAGAGGTACTCGGTGGTACAAAGCTGTTTTCCTATCTGGTAACAAGGTTATCTGGAGTGCCATTTGCAGGGTGGTGTTATTGGGAGCTTGTAAGGACATGAGAGCTGTATACTTCATGACTTATGGTTTGTTGTCCTTCAAAGAAATAAATGCCTAGGATGCTTCATTAACATCTAGCACTGCCTGCAGAAAGACATCCCTAGCCAGGGTCCTGTACCAAGAACTTCCTCAGTCCTGTCCCATAAATCCGTGGTGGGGCAATGTGCCACCAGAGCTGCGCTGCTCTCATGTCCATGGGTGATTATGTGCGTATGGGATATGAAAGGGGAGCCCTGAGCAATCTTTTGAAATCAGCTATGCTTTAAACATAAGTCTCCAGCTCTGGGGTGTTCAGTGCTCCCCAGCCAGGCAGGCTGCAACATCATGCTTCATGTGTTCAGTGTTAACGCTTCTTGTTTTCATATCAGGTTCTGTTACAGCATAAAAGGGAGATCCACGAGACTCCTCTAAGATGTCTTACAGAAAGGAGCTAGAAAAATACCGAGACCTAGATGAAGATCAGATCCTTGGATCTCTGACAGAGGAGGAGCTCAGGAAGTTAGAGAATGAACTGGAAGAGCTGGATCCTGATGTAAGTAATTTTTAATCAAGACCTTAGGTCATGAATCTTAGTAATTGTAGGGGAGTGGGCTGCATTCATAATCTGTATTTCAGTGGGATACTTTGCAGAGCCTGTACTTTGGAGCAAGAGTGGAAGAGACTGTCTGCAGATACACAGAAGAATTTTTTGCCATTTGGAAGCACAATCTACATGTGTGTCTTTGTTTCTGTTTTCCTGCCCTTTTCCCAGTGTGATGAGCAACTGTGACTTGTAGCAGCAGTATGAGCCAGTGCTGGTGCAGTGCAGTAATCCTGTGGAAAATGGATCTGTTTCTGAGCAGGCCACCTTGGAGGGAATGCTTTGTGGGTTGCTTGGTTTGAGGGTTTTCTGGAGGTTTTTTGGTGTTTTGGGTTTGGGTTTTTTGTAACAAACTTCAAATGGCCTGTATTTTCCTCCATTTAGGCAGAAATCCAAACCCCAGAGTTTAGCAACCTCCTAGCATCAGCATAAGCTACACCTATGCAAACATGGGGTCTGCTGGTGCCAAGCTGGTGAAAGGTTTTTGGAGCCAGCACTGTCCTGTTGCAGGGGATGTGCAGAGCCAACTGGCTGGCCTCTGGCTTACAGCAATGTTACTCGAGGAGCTTGGGCACTGCCAAGTGAGAAATTGTTCCTGCAGCATGCAGTCAGTGTTTCTGGAGTAAATGATGGGTGCTGTAGATTGCATCATCAGTATTTTTAATTGTAATGCAGGAAAATATTTGAGAGCTGGCAAACTAGCTCCTGGGATTAAGCGTATGGGCTGATGGGCTGGTTACAGCTACCTCAGAAGACACAGTGTCAGGCAGCATTCTGTGAAAGATGAAGAAAGGTAAAATAATTATGGGCATCTGTCAGTGCAGGTGTAGTCTGCTTGAAGATTGCATAGTTGCCTCGCACAGCACAAAACCTGTGGAAGCAAACTGTCTCCTATGACTCCCTGCTTGTGCACTTCACACACTTCTCTTGCCCTCCAGGGTTGCCTGGGTCTAACTGCTTCCTATTAGTAATTTTCCTTCCCAGGCTTTTAACTGATACAGTTATAAATTATAATGAACTACTTTTATCAGGCAGGCATGGAAAAATCAGTGTGTTGTTCAGCATCACCTTGGATGTCTTAAAAAGTAAATGTTGACTTCTATCCAGTAAAGCTTTAAAGAACATGCTTAGTGTCAAATCTGGGAATAGTCTTACTTAATGCATTAAGGCTGTTCTATATTTAAATATAAGCAGGTGTTTACGTGCCATATGTGTCAAGCACAAAGCAACTTGCCGTGGAGGCTTATGTGACTGAATAAAGAGGCAGCTTGAAAAAAAGCTGGGGTCCACAGGGGTTTTGCTCTGCAACCATCTGATCTTCTCTGTGAGACCCTCTCTGTAGTTTTGTGATGAATCCTGAAAGGAAGATGATACCACCACAACTCTCTGATCTGCTCTGTGAAAGATCATGAGATTTAACTGAACTGATTCTAGTTGGGACACACGGGGCATTGAGGGCATTTGGACAGACTCATGTAGTGGGGAAAAGATGGGTGAGAGCTTCCAGAAGGAAAGGGCTGGAGCTGATGTTGCAGAGAAACATCTACTGGGCAGCATTTGAAACTGAAGGGGGGAAGGAGCATCACATATCTTGGATGATGTGGGAATCAGTGGGGCTGAACAAAGATAACCTTTGACACAAAGAGAAGCAAATTGTCCAACACTGTGGAAGAAGAGTGGTGCAATCAGGGGAGAGTGTTTGATGGATGGGGATTGTGGCCTGCAGAGATAACCTGTGTTTCTCACCTCCATGTCTAGAATGCACTGTTGCCAGCAGGGCTCAGGCAACGGGATCAGACGCAAAAGCTACCAACTGGCCCATTCAAAAGGGAGGAACTCATGGCCCACCTAGAAAAGCAGGCAAAGGACATTAAAGACAGAGAAGACTTGGTTCCTTTCACAGGTGAAAAGAGAGGTATGGTCAACCTTTGCACCATGCTGGGTGCATCACAATGAAAGCATAGTGGGTACACAGCAGAAGGGTTATGTCTGACCTGTGTTGATAAAACTTCTTTTTGACACAACTGGGGTGGTGAAGCTACTCTCTCTGCTGCTTAGCCTGAGCCCAGGCTGGCTGATAAACTGAGGTATGCCCAAGAGGTCCCTGTGCTGGCTGATTTGAGCACCATCTGATATGTTGTTAAATGCTGGACAGAAGTTGTACCACTGCGCAGCCTTCTCCCATCCCCATGCCACTGCATCTGTATCAGGTTCTGGGAAAGAAATCATATTCTGTCCTCTCTTGTTTCTCCTTGCCCTGTTCTCCTGTGAGGTCCTCATGTTAAGCTCCATGTTTCACTGTTGCCTTTCACACTCCATTTTGACTCTGTAAGCTTCTCACCATAAAGAAGCTTCACAGCTCTCTGCAGTTGTGATGAGGCCCAGAAATTCCCATCTAGTTTTCATCATCTCTTGACAGCCCCAGCCTTATTTCCCAGTCTCCTGCAGGTTGCTTGTTTGTGTCTTCCTGGACCATACCTTGCAGCGACTGCGGTGCTCCTGCTCTGCATGGCCCTGAGGCCTGTGAGCAGGGGTTTTCCTTTGCCTCTTTTCTTTTCCTCTCCTTCTGGCATCTTTTGCTGTTCTCCTCATATATGACCCATTATCCAAGTGACTTTCCTGTTCCTGTTAGAACTCCAAATATCATCTGACATGGGACATGGCCTGGTCAGTCCTTGCCTCTGTATTCCAGGAGCTTCTCAGCAGCTTTTCTCAGCTGTTGTGTCTCCCTCTGTACTGTGATCCCCCTGTAGCAGAAGATCTAGTTGTGCGCTGATCATGCTAATGGTTGTCCACTATAAAAAAAAAAAAGAGCATGAAAATGTGGGCATATGGACATGTTTCCTAACTGAGGTCTTTCTGAAAGGTGCCTCCTTACTGACCCATATGGCCCTCTTAAAAAAAACTTGTGTAAAATCTGTTCATTTAATAAAACCTGAGGTGATATTTTCAGATTAAAAAAAAAAAAAAAAAAAAGAAAGTAGTACTCCTTGAGAGAAGTAAATGAGGAAATTGAGTACTATCAGGAAGACTGGTTTGATACCTTTCAGATGTGCCCCAGTCCAGTGTTGCTTAGCCTAGAAGGCAGAAGCCGTGTTCTGCAGGAGACAGAGGTATTTCAAGCATTTTGAGTCTGCAGTGTCATACTTCAGTCTGTTGTGATCTCAAATGTATTAAACATATTTTCATTTATAACATGCTGTTGAGAGAAGACGCTACTTACATTGACTGGAGCCAGAGATGGTAAATTACATATTCACAGCTGTGATGAAGCTGTAAATAAATCACCACGTTTGCAATTTGGAGGGTGATTTACTAGTTGGCCATGGGAGGTGCTGTCCCTGGCCGTGCTGCTGGGCAGGGTGGGAGCTGAGGTGTGCAGACAGACTGTGACATAAAATGTCATGCATTGTCATCATCATGCATGCACCGGTTAATTTACAGTTCCATCTTGTAACAAAGCACGACTCTGATTAAAACTTAGAAATTGACTGAAATTAGGTAATTAAAATTAAACTAGAATTAAACTCCAGAAATTCTAGTGTCACTGAGGTGTCAGAAGGAGTTACTGCATGACAGCAGAATTAAGTTTGCCCTGTTTCTCTTGTTCCCTGCTGGTGTTGCACACACCAGAAGGTACATACAGTTTGCCCAGCCATGCATCTGGTGGAATGGGGGTTCCAGATCTCCATACCAAGCCAGGGCAGATATTTTGCTGCTGAGTACTCAGAAGGTGCCTGGCTGTGCAGGCACATTACAGTCTGCCTATTTTTGCAAGAACAGCTGTGTCCCAAGAGGCAGATTCCTACTCTCTCTGTCAGAGCAGCAGCTTGCAGGCAGAGGATAGGAGCAAAATGCTGTTTATGGCAGCCTCCATTTTGTCCCAGGAGACCCTGAGGTGCACTTGCTTCTTCCTTGAGGCTAAATTTAGCCCCTTTCTGCATATCCCTGAGCAGCAGGATTGTTTCTCCCTTCTGGTGCTGCTGACTCTGGTTTCAGAGAGGTGACAAAAATAGTCCTGGCTGGCTTACTAGGCCAGGCCTTTTGCAGTCACTATCTACGTAGTGATCCTGTACTATTTTAGGGGAGAGAACTGCTCCAAAATGTTCCCTGAGCCCTCCTACCCCTGTCCCAGCAATGCTGGATTTAGCCAGCAGACTGCTCCCTGCTGTGGAGAGTTAAAACATCGCAAGCCTCTCTCTTTTCCTTTGGGCTGTCACAGGTGGATGCCATGTTGTGAAATCCCAGGTCTGACCCATCCTGCCTCTGGAAAGGATCTGCTGCCCATTGCAGCACGAGCAGTAAGGAGCTGGGAGCAGCTGTGCAGGGCCATCAGCCCTGTCAACTGCCCCGTGCCTCCTGGGATGCAGCCAGCCCCGGCAGAGAAGGTGTTGTGGCTTGCCCAGTGATTACCACAGGCAAGGGGATGGGGGACTGGCAGGGAGCCCACTGCGTTCAAAGCTCCAGCTTCTTGTCCATGTGGGCATCCCCCTTAGGAAAAGGCCATGAGCAAGCAGCTAAGATGACAAGTTTGCTTTACCAGCTGGACCTGTGGATTTGCACTTTTGAATTGTAGGGAATAGGTCTGTCTTCTGGCCTTTCTACTGTCCAGAGAGATAAAGCACAGGAGTCTCCATCTGGCATGCTCTTTGCAATAGGGCTGAGCTAGACCAGCTGCCCTAAGCCTGCTTCTCCTTGCATCCCATGCATTCACAGAAGTGCTGTCTCTACTTGTTCCCAGAGCTCTCCATCACCTCCTTTCTACCCTCTTTTGACTAATGTGCCATCTGCCTTGCCAACATGTACAACAGCAAGAGGTGTCTCGGTGGCAGCCCTGATCCTGCACAGTGCTGGGTACGGGCCTCTCTTGAGTGCTGGCAAACCTTCATCCCTTTTGTGCAGCTTTCAAAGAAGTGAGGACCTGCAGGGTCAGGCTGTGCATGGCTTTCTGAGTGCTGGGCTATGAACAACCATGATTCTGTACCAGTGTACTGTTGGGTTGCCAGGGATGCTGCACTGCTGGAAGGGCTGAGCTCTGCAGCTGCCCATGTTGGGCAGGTGCCTCTCCCTTCGCATCGCAGCAGGACTCAGACCAAGCTGATGGAAAGGGATTCAGTTTCTCTTCTGATTTTTCTCATGTGCCCCTTCTGTCCTTTCTACTTTTCAAATCTCACAACATGGAAATGTATCTGCAAGGGTGACTGTGAAATGGGTACTGTAGCTTATACCGAGACTGACCTCATTTTGCATGTATAGGAAAAGCCTGGATTCCCAAGCAGAAGCCAATGGATCCCATTTTGGAAAGTGTGACTCTGGAGCCGGAACTGGAGGAAGCCCTTGCTAATGCCTCTGATGCAGAGCTCTGTGACATTGCTGGTAAAATAATTTCACAGTAATCGGGGGTGAAAGTTGTTCAGCTTCTAGGGGTTATTTTGTTCTTTTGTGGGAAATGAGCTATTGAATTTTTTGCTGTTTCTCTAAATGCTGTCAGTTCTGACAGAATTTATTTTTTTGTTAAAAAAAGTTACTCTAAGCCTATGTGATTTAATCAAGAGTAGGAACCAAAGCTGAGGAGGGAGAAGAAGGGTTTATCTATGGAGCAGTGTGTGGTTTGATCTCTTGTCTCTACCACTGACTGTTGATAATCCAGCCTGTACATTCAAGAGCACAGCTTTCTTCAAACCAAATCTTAGGAAACAGTCAAGCAGACCCAGGATTTCTTGTGCAACCTGTTAAAGGATCTGCCAGATTATAGAAGTCTTTTAGTGGACACTCAGGCCTGGTGTTGTTAAGGAGCTTTTTCAACACATTTTAAGTGATGGATTTCTTGTTATTTGTGTGGTCAGACAGTCAGATAACAGTATTGGTATGTTGCTGTGTGGACTTAGCTCTGTGCTTGGGAGAGGGCATGCCTTGGCCAAAGGAGCACACGGACACCCCATGATGCCTTAAAAAGCTCACAGCAGAGGCTGGTCCAGCAGTCAGTGAATATTTCAGTGATACTGGCTTCTTTTTCCAGTTTTGTCTCCTTCAGGTTTCCATACTCCCTAGTGGTATCCCTCTTGCTGGAAGCGTGTAACACTTACAAAGTCTGTAGAATAACTACACTAACTAGACATCTTCTACATAATAATACCATCTTTTGGCTTAGAAATGTGTTTCTGCATTAAGGCTCCCAAACATATGTACCCTGGCCAAGCATTGCATCTCTGGATTTTGCTTTTTTGCTGTTGATCCTTGAGTCCTGTAAAGCCCTATCCTATAAAATCTGCCTTTCTAAGGTCCAGATCTGTGCAGCAATTATTGTCCCATGGAAATGCTCTTCAGGGCAGCTTGTTCTACAGTTGCTGGGAGAATACACTTAAGTGGGAGCAAAAGTACTGATGTGATACAAAATGTGCTGAAATCTCAATATTGACAGTGACAGCCTTGCTCCTGCCTGCTCCTGTCTGCTTAGCAGGATTCATTTAGCAGGAGCTCATTTTGCTCCTGCCAGTTTAGCAGGGATCATTGTGAGCTGTGGTGTGTTGGATCCCTTCCTTGGCAAGGCCAGGAGGGTGGCTCCCAGTAGTCCTGGAAGGGCTCGCATGCCTTTGGTCAGGTGAGGAAGGTAGAAATGGGGTGCTTTCATTCTGCCTGAGTGAGTATGGTGCACCATAAGCACCAGACTTAGAAAGAGTGGTTCCCTCTTGTCTACCAGCACAAACTTGAGCCCCCAAAATGTGTGGTCATGACAGCAGATGCTTGCCTCTCTCTGCAGTCCAGATACTCACACTCCTGGCTTCTGGAGAGATTTCATTGTCCAAATAAGCTGTGATTTGGGGACTATCTGTGTTACCAAAATGATGAGCCTGCAAATTACTTTTCCAACCTGTGTTGCATCCCTGAAGATTCCATCTGCAAGAAAATTACAGAGAAAAGGGCCAGCTAAAATACAAGCAAGCAAACTTGAAGTGCCCAACCTCACTCAGACTTTCAGATGGAGACTGCTTGGCTTTGTGAGATCCAGTTGGGAATGTGCTGGAGGCCATGGGGAAGTTCAGTGAGACACTTTGCTTCCGGCTGCCCAGCCTGTGCAACCCAGACATTGAGTCACAATGAGCTGTCACCATAACAGATCCTATTCTTGTGCTAGGCTTCAAGGATACTTTTCTCCTGCAAATTCCAGCCCTGCTTGGCCAAAACAACAGAACATGGTGACAGACTGGTGCCAACCAAGTCTAAGAAGTGGCTTTCTGGTAGCATGCTTGGATTTTAGGGAGAAATTTATTATTTTCACAACTGTGTCTATCCAGAGATCAAGACTTGTTCAGATGTGTCTGCTTTAACAAGTATTCATGTGTCTGCAGTTTTCCTTAAAAAGTCATACAACTATTAAAAAAAAACAGTTGCTGATTCAAAAATTGGTTTATTTTCAAGCTTGATCTTTTTGCACGTAGCAGGGTTACTTTTAGAAACAAATTCTTTACCCAAAAGTTCCTAAGCCACTGATTTCTTATTGGTCATTTGCAGATGCCAGGAAGTTCACCAGCCCTCCCAGATGTGGTTCAATTTGCATTTGCATATTGGCTTTGCAGTCTTGAGTCTGAGAGACACAAATTGGCTGAGTTTGGCTTTTGGGCTCTTACAGCATTTGAATGGTGTTCATACCACCACTCTCTACATTTTGACCAAGCCAGCAGAGCTTTAGCTTCTCACAATGCCACCTTCCAAACGTACCAAGTGCACCACTGCAGCTTGCTGTTGAATGAAAACACAATGTGCATTGCTATGCTTCAGGTATCAGTCACCTCCTTGCTACCTTGGGGTCAGTTTGGCTCCATGTGGGGCACAGCTCTTGTCCAAAACTGGGCTGTGGAATTGTGTAGCACATGCCCAGTGAGCAAGGGTGATGAGGATATGCAGGCTTCTGCTGGACTGGGCCACTTTTGCCTACCAACGACTTTTTTTTTTTTTAGTTTTTTACTGTCTTCTCCTCATTATTTTCATGTGATGCTGAGTCAGGTAGGCTACTGGGAAGCTGTGAACGTTGTTTGTTGTCCACAAGATGATGTTCCTCTACTCCTATGGCTCAGGCTACACTGGAATAAACAAGGGAGCACATTGGAACACTGTTGTATATTTATGTCAGCTGGGAGGCTTTGTCCTCCCTTTGTATGTCTTTCTATGCTTGCACAGGGAAAGGTAGTGTGCTGTGTCTTTTTCTGGCTCTGGAGCCTATAATAAGTCTTGTTCTCCTGTTTCTGTAGCCATCCTTGGTATGCACACCTTGATGAGTAACCAGCAGTACTATGAGGCACTGGGAAGCAGCACCATCGTGAACAAAGAAGGCCTCAACAGTAAGTGATTTATGTTAGCAGGCTGCAGTATTCGGCTTTGAAGCTGCTAGCAGAGGCAAAGTGATAATTATTTTTAGACTGAAGGTTAGAGCTGTGCATTTCAGAGCAGCCTGTGATTGCTGGGGCCATCTCTGGTGCATCCTTGCCATGTGCCAGGCAGTGTGGTCTCAGCCACCTCCCTGGTGCAATCTGGGAGCCAGCACAGCCCAAGGGACAGCCCCGTGCAGGCAGTGGGCCTTCTGACACCCAGACTTGGACCTTAACAGCACATAGCAGCAGGCACTGGCTGTTCTGTGCTGGGTGGCCCCACTGGCTTCTCATCTCATGGCTGCTTGTCAGGTCATGCTTCCATCTCTCCACTTCTGGAAGAGGAGGAAAACACTCAAGGAAAAGATTGTGCTACTTAAAGTGCTTTCATTTTCACATCTTGCTTTTCACTTGCAGGTGTGATTAAGCCCACGCAGTACAAACCAGTTCCTGATGAGGAGCCAAACTCAACAGATGTGGAGAAAACTCTGAAACTAATACAAAGCAATGATCCTGACCTTGAGGAAGTCAACCTTAACAATATTATGGTATTTGCTTCTTTCTACCCTTCTCTCTTAGTAACAAGACTCAGTATCTGACACACAGAAAGTAGACACTGAGTCTGTTTTGCTCCACAGAGCAGTATCATAACACTGACTGTAGCCAGACAAGAAACACCAGTGCTTCCCATCTCCATTGTGGGCAGCAGAATGGATTGTTACCTGCTGTGGGACAAAGGCCTGGGGTTGGTAGCACTTCCTCTAAGTGCCTGGAAGAATGGAGGTGTGTTGAGGGTAGTCTGGGGAGACCCAAAACTGTCAGTCTGGTTAAAGCCATTTTAGTTTGTTTTAATGATTTAGACAGGCATATTTAGTGGAGGGAATGTTGATGTATATTATAAGATGGTGGGAGGAAAAAGCAGATCATAATCCAGATACTTGCCATAAAAACATGTAGAAGTCACCCTTACAGGTGACTCTGCCTATCACCCACCCATCCCTTTTGTGGACTCTTTTACTTCTTGTAGAAAGCAAGTCAGGACATAGCACCACTTCTTATGTTACCTTTGGGACATATACATACACTAAAAAATACAGTTTCTATTTTATGGGGTCTGTTAAATGATGACATAGCTAATCAGCAAGAACACAGTTAACTGCATGTGCACATCAAAGATGTTTTTGCTGTGCTACCCACACCTTTCTAAAACAGAAATATTTTTACTTTAATGTATTTGATTCAGGCTAGTGACCCTGTCCCTTGAGGACACAAGGCTGAGGATTGGGCAGGCAGGCACTATTTTTGTGTGTTGAACTGATGACTTTGGGATGGGGTTTGGAGAACTGGGGAGTGACAGTGGAGATTCTATACTGTGGGGTGCTGTGTTATGGCTCTGCAGATGACTTTGAGTATAAATGATTCCACATGGTGGGATCCAAACGCTGTAGCAAGAAGTCCAAGGTGAGGATGCCAGTTACAATTATAGGTGAAAATTTGAACATCTGAAAAGGTATCTAAAGTTCTTCATAAGTGAAAAATACTGATCTTGAAGGAACTCAGAAAAAGCAGCATGATTTTTTTTTCTGGGCTGAAACATAGCATGGCAAATGTTAGCCTGTAAGATGTTTTATAAAGCCATCAGAGGTGTCTGTGATTTGTGTTACAAGGAGATCATTTCAGGCCTTTCTGGATCAGTTCCTGTAGGTGGACATTTTCTGAACGTGATATGAATATTTCACAGTGCTGCCATTGGTATCAGAGAGCACAGGAGCAGTGCTTTGTAGGCTCATGGATCCTGCTTACAAATATCCCCACAATGCCCATGTTCCTAGGTAGCTGAGTTTCTGGGCAATTAAAGAGGAGAAATGTGGCTTCAAATCAAGGCAATGAGCTTTCAGCTGAGCACAAAATAGGATGAAGACATTGCCATGCTCCTTAGAACATGCTGGTTATAGCAAGAGAACTTGTAAAAACATTTTTCAACCCCTTCCTGAATTACTTCAGTGCATTTGGGGATTTGACCTTGATGAGAAGTTAAAAGTATCTTTTACGTGTATTACAAATTCATTGCAAACAGATGATGGCGTAACACATGATTTCTGCATTTCTTGTCACAGAATATTCCCATACCAACTCTAAAAGCTTTTGCAGAAGCGCTGAAAAACAACACATATGTGAAGAAGTTCAGCATAGTTGGGACCCGGAGCAACGATCCTGTTGCTTTTGTAAGTAAAAAAGCTCATCGTCCCAGTGTTGTGACAGGAGCTGTTCCCAGGCAAGGTATTTTCATCATTATTGACTGACTGCTTCTGCACCTTGGGTTGTGTTTGGCACATTCCACACCTCTGGTTGTTTGCTGGTGCTTCAGTTTCAGGAGCTCTAGTGGAAGCCAGCAATAGACAGGCTTTGTTTGGTTCCTTCACTTCATTTTTCATCTGTGGATGTTTCAGGGTGCAGTCCTTTAATCCATGCAGTCTCATATTTGTCCTATAGGATTTTCTGGAAAAGGAGTGTGAGACAACAACTGATGTCCTAGAGGCATCTTCTAAAAGCAGTTTGTTCCTGTCTCTGGAGATTTGTTTCTGTTGGTACAAAGGTGTGCACACCTGCTGCTCCCCTCACGCATGTCTGTTGCAGTTGTCTCTCATAGGTTCTTTGTACAGATGTGTGCAGAAGCAGGAATCTGCACCTCCTAATGTGTGGCCTCTGTAGGTGATAATGGGTCTTTCTGGCTGCTGTGAGTGATCTTAAATATTAGTGTGGATACAGAGAGAAGCCAGTCATTCTGTGTGGCCTTCGTGCTGCCTTCCAGGCTGCATCTTTGCATCCTTCTCCAGCACCATTGCAGTCAGTTTTTGCTCTTAGTCACCCAGGTTACCCCTGCCTACCTACGCACACGCGCACAGACACACACACACATGCACACCAGTTTCCTGCTAGAAAAATAAACTTTCTAGAGGGCAAGTACTGCTTTTAAATTACTTCAGGCACTCTGGACTGGGGAGAAAGCCTGTGCAGGCAGGACAGGTGCTGTGTCAGAGCTTGAGGGGTGCTGTGCTGGGCTAGGGGAGCTGTGGGGCTAAGTGCTGTAGATGCAGGTCAGCCCTGCCATGTGGGCATCACCTTCTGGTCCTTTTGCTTCTTGACGTACATGGATCCTTCCTTGCAGTTTATTTGAAGTGACATGATCTGATCAGGTCTGGGGTGTTATGAGCATTCCAGCCACTTCTGGTCTTACCCACTAAGGAAAGCAAAAAATTATTAATATGGTTGTGATGCTGCTTGGAAGGACACCTTGGATGTGAAGATGCCTCGTTGTTCAAGACAGATGCTCCTCTCTCTGCATGTTTTAATGGGAAGCATCTCAACCCTGTGCAGTGCAGGCAGAGACTCATCAGAATGGAGGCAGGGCCAGTGCTGGTCAGCATCCTTGTTATACCATGCTGGCTTTAGAGGAGGGACAGATGAAGCTGTCACAGGGCAGCTGCAGGTGTGGACTATCACCTTTTGGGGTAGCCCGTAGTGTTAGTCCATACAAGGTTTTGCTGTGGCCTCCAGCATGCTCTTGTTCCAGAATCCCCCTGCAGCAGCAGGGAACCCCCTTCACTCCACAAAGGGCACTTCACCTGGTGGCAGTGAAACTGCACAGCATGTGGGATCCTCCAGGAGTACTCTGGAGGTGAGGGGTGCTGAAGCCCTGCTGCCCTGTGGTGCTCTGCTCCTGCCTGTCTGACTGCCAGCTCTTCCTGCCCACCTCTGTCCACAGGCCCTGGCAGAAATGTTGAAGGTCAATAGCACACTGAAGAGCCTGAATGTGGAGTCAAACTTCATTTCTGGGTCGGGGATCCTGGCTATCGTTGAAGCACTTGAGGGGAACATGGCGCTTGTGGAGCTGCGTATTGACAACCAGGTAAAGCGAGTGTGGGTGACAGCTCTGGTCAGGTGAACATGCCCTGCATGTGGGGAGCTGAGTGCACAGTGATACAGAGGCTGGGGCAAGCACAGCTCCCTGAGAAACCCAGAGCTTGAAGCAGCTGAGCTATGGGCAACTCAGAGACATCTGATGGACAGACCAAAATCCTGGTTTCTCCAGATGTCCATTAGCTGCTAATCTGTCCAAGAAATAAAGTCTTTGGGCAAAAGGACTTGTGGGAATGTCTGCTGGAGGAGTTGGAGCCTTTCAGTTGTAGCACGTGTACAAGAACAAGACAGCAGGTTTTTTTACCAGCTCCAAGTCAGAAATGGACACAAGTCCAGAGAAAGATCTGCAATCTCCACCCCTTCCCTCTAAGTGCTTACTCTGAATCACCCTCCAGCCTGAACAGCTTGCTTTTCTGTTTTCAAAAGAGTCAGCCCTTGGGCAACAAAGTGGAAATGGAAATTGCAAATATATTGGAAAAGAACACCTCCCTACTGAAGTTCGGGTACCATTTCACTCAGCAAGGTCCTCGGCTTCGCGCCTCCAATGCCATGATGAGTAACAATGACTTGGGTGAGTCAGGCTGGCCGAAAGCTGGGAAACATGGGAGGGTCCTGTGGGCAATTCCTGGTGGGATTAAGGCAGATCTGCTCATGTTAAAGATGTGTATGAATTAGAATGTGCCTCTTGAAGGGCTTGATGATGCTTTGCCCCTCAAGGAGGAAGACAGCCTTCACCAACTGTCAGCCAGGCAGTGTTTTTTGCAGTAACAGTGGGTATTGCTGGGAAAGAGCAAGAGCTGCTAATGTGGTTCAGTAGAGCTTGTGATACAGCATGTGGCACATGGGCTACGAGCTTCTAGCATTTGTGATTCCTGCCAACTGCTTGTCTTCCTCCAGCTTCATTGCCACTTTAACAAGGAGATGAAAAATAGTAGAGTTGAACTTTGACAGCAGTTAAGATTTGGCCCATCCCCCTCAGCAAAACAACCTGGAACTGCTTCTAGGGATATGTGGGAAGCCACATTGCTTTGAGTTATCTGTATAACCTCAATGAAGTGATTAGATGTGCTTGTGAAGCAAAATGCAGGCAAGTCTGCAAACTGCCATTTCAGCCGAAGCACGTGACAGAGCCTTTCCATTGCTTGGCTACAAGATGCTGTTAGAGCACAGGAAACCAGGCCAGCAGAGCAGTGCTGAATGCAGCTAACACACTCACCACGCTGTACTCAGCAGCTGCCATATCTAGGCAGATGATAAATTCGTTGTGTTTTAAAAACAAATGGAAAAAACCAATATTGCTTCAGTCAGTACTCTGCTCCCAGGAAACACAGCCAAGATATGTGCCAGTTCTTCAAGGATCACACAAAATACTCAGTACCTGATCACTCGAGCACTGCACTGGGAAAGGCTTGCTATTTTCTGTCCTTTGGAACAGAGCATGATTTTTAATGACTCTGCAGCACCTGGCATGCAAAGTAATCAGCGTGAAGATTTACAATCTAGTATTTTGATTGTTCCTGCTGTTAAGAGGACAAATTCACAACTTGCCTTCCATGTAAGAGTTGTGTATTTTGCCTCCTTGGCCACTAAGATTTGCATTTTTTTGTCTGATTTGGTTCTTGTTTGCAGCTCATATTCATCAGTCTGGATGGTCTCTGGCAATAGCATCTCAGCTGTACACCTGGACAGTGCATAAGTAAAAAAACCCTTTATTTTCCTCCCTATCAGCAATAGCTCTCTGCTTGTGCTCTTGCCAGTTGTTCTTGCCTATCAACTGATGCTACCAGAACATGGTTTTGGTCCCATACCTTCTGTTCCTTAAGATGCTCTGTGTGAACCGAGCCTGTGAAGGCTTTTATGTTCATTTTCATCAGCTAACTTCTGCATCCTCTTTATACATTTCTGTTCTGTTTTTCTTTTTTTTCCCCACACCTTTCTTGGAAAGACATGAGTGTAGGTGTCAAGAGGTATAAATCAGCTTTTAAGTCTAGATATGAAACAGTTTTGGCTATGTTAACCATGATCAGAGGACTGGAGCCCAATGGCTTAGGAAAGATTTTTTTAATTTTTTTTTTTTTTTTTAAAAGGCAGATTTTTAATTTGAAAAACTGTGACATCTGTTTCCTGCTGTCTCTCCATCAGTCAGATGATGAACTGGCAAAGTCCAATTACAAAGACAAACTGTGAAATATAATTAACTACAGAATAAGGGAGGTAAGGCTGAAAGTAGCTGAAAGTAGCTGCTGGCCTTAAAACTGCACAGGGAGATAAACTTGATTTTACTGTGTAAGGCTGTGCCTGCTGCTTAAGGCAGGAATTCAAAAGCTGATGCTATCCTATTTCTTTCCTGGCAGGAAGTACATCTTTCAGCTCCTTTCAACAGCTGTCAAGGCAAGCCTGCCATCCACATTATCCTGTTGCCATGGCTGACTCCTCTTTCTATTCTTTTTCAGTGAGGAAGAGAAGACTTGCAGAGGTGAATGGGCCTATTTTTCCCAAGTGCAGGACTGGAGTGTAGTTCCTGGCTATGGAGGTCATTCCCAGTGATCTGTGCTACACTGTGGATATCTAAAGGCAATAAGTGCCTTGACAGAGTATTTGTGGTGCCTCTGTTCTGTTTTATGCACTTACAGTTGAAATGAAATAGTGGCTGTAGTTTTTATGAAGATTTTATCCAGTAGGACTGTTGATGTTTTCTGTAGAGATGGAAACTATTCAAGCCAACATGTCAATTTTATGCAACCTCAGTTTAGAGTACAATCCAGTGTTAAAGGGGATTCATTTTTCTATAAAATTCCTGCACGGTGTTTCATAGTTAGGATGTGGTATGCATGAATGAAAGATACAATTGTTTTACACAAATTATAGAAGTATTAAAAAAATACTTTATTTTATTTTTCAAAGTTGATCTCAAGTAACTACAGAGGAGTAACTAGTTTAACAAGCACTTCTAACATCTGGAAACATGGCTAATTTCAATAACTGCGAGTCACAATTTTTTGCCAACATTTGCTGAATCATTTGAGATGCTACGTCAAAGGCATCCCAGTATTTCTTCCCAAAAAACTGATCTCCACCCCCGATTAAATGGAATTTAAGGCCACCAAATATGAAACAGTCTCAAAAATCAAGTGTTTTAGATGGGTCAATAGCCTTCAATCCTATGCACGTGTGAAGAAAACAGTCATTCTTAGAGATGTGATGCAAACCCTAATCCCCAGAGATGGCCAAACTAATTGGCAAATGAGAACCTTCTCTTCTACTCCCCACTCCTTTCAGTTTCCTAATGTTAAAAGCATTTGTCCACTGAAGACAGGTCAAATTCTCTCCCTTTGCTGTTTTGTGACCATGTCCATTATAACTAAATTTTGTTCTGCTACGAATTATTTCTCTTACTGCTGTCCCTTATGTCCACATAAATGCAAGAATAAATGTTGTGCCCTAAAAAAGCTGTGAAGTGAAACACCCCAAATCTGAACTTACACTACATACAGTCTCACAGCTTTTTATCAGTGTACACTCATCATCCAGCCTGGGAAGAATTTCCCATAGGCTTGTGGATCTCCCAGACCTATAGTAGACTGGACCCAGCACATCCAAAACTCCCACTGTTAATGTGGGTGGGATCCTGCTCAGTCTCAGAAGTCTCCATGGAAGAAGCATTGCTGTACTGAAACCTTCAACTTGGGCAGATGGCACATAGTAGAAAATCTCTCTTACTAGAAATCTGCCTTTAAATGTCTGTTAAAGAGTGAAGTTCTTTAGCCTTTTACATACATTGTGGCAAAGTCACAGAGATTTCTCTAGAACTTGTGCCCAAACACCAGTGATGATTTAGCTCTGACCAGTGAAGCAGAGGAACACTATTCAGCAATGTGGGAAACATACTTGCTGCTCTCCAAATCTTAATAAATGTGCCTGTGGTGTCATATGAAATGCTTCACCATAGCTTGCTTCCTCCACTGTGCAAGTTCTGTATCAGAAAATGAATGTGGAATAAAAATACTTGGAAAACATATGAAAATTAAAAAACCTGGCAGACTTAAAAAAGTACTTCCTTCTATGTGCACTGTCAAGACTTTGAAATTACCAACTAAATCATCAAATTAGAGCCACACACTTTCAGCTGAGCCACCTACTTGGATTTGCATGACACAGGCTCAGCTCTTCCCTTGGTTTCAGAACATAAATGAATATTATCCTGGAAAGCCCTGGTGGTACTAAGAAGCACAGACATGCAAGGATATTAATCTGCAGACCAGGGAGCACTACCACACAGGTACTACTACAGCCCTTAACAAAAAAAAATATAAGAACTGTTTCACTGTAGCAGCATCCACATTAACCTTGCAGCCCAAAGGATCTTAAGCTGTCAGGATCATCCCAGGGTCCTTGGCTGATCCTCACAGAGCTGTTTTGCTGCAGGACACATCTGACAGCTGAGGGTGGTGCAGCAGAGACAGGCAGTGCTGAGGCATTGGGCTGTGTAGTGAAAAGCTATAAGCTGTGCAGCAATGGAGCTACAAAATGGTGATGCTTAGGAGCAAATGTATGCCTGTTTGCAAATGTGGCCCAGCAGCTCCCCAGGAAAAGGCAGGAAAAGCCATCTGGTGACTGAAGCATCTGGCAGTCACTGCCAGTCGTGCTGAAAACTCTTCCCTCTCCTGAAGCACATGTGCCTTCTTTCAGGTATTATCACTGAGATGCCTGGATGCCACCACATAGCTTTTCACATGGCATGTCCTTGTTTGTATTAATGTGACAAAATAAACTCAGAAAAAAGGACAGAGAGCCCCTTATGGGCTAACTTGCAAGAAGCAGGCTAAAATGGTCTCTTATCCCCTTCTCTGCTCTCTGCAGCAGAGAGAACATGGCTTTTTGGGACTCCCATCTGTACATCTCAAGTCCTTCTCCTCCCTTACCTAGTGCAGCAAGGATCAGAAGAGGATCATGGCTCCCCTCTGCCTTTGAGGTAGAATCTTCAGCTGCAAGGAGCTCTCAGGAGAATTGTACCTTGTAGCCAGGTCTACTATGTGGCAGACTAGCTAGTTTCAGTGTTTATCTCTGCAGAATTAAGCACGTCCAGCATAGTATGTGAAGTGTATTTGTGTTGTGCAGTACTTAAAAATTATAATGGAAGCACTAAAGATTATTTATCATAGATGTTTCATAAATTTACATATAAAATATAGTTGTTGCCATCCTGTACTGATAAGTGATACAGAAACAGCATTACAAATTTATTACAGTGTTCTAGACCTGCTGATAGACTGAGTTACAAAATTATGTTCTTTTTAGCCTAAGACAGGAAGATCATGGGGCACTCCCCATCAGTGCTTTAGACCAGACCCGCAAGTAGAGCTTGCATGTTTCTTCACAAAAACTCCAGTCCTTAAAACCATAGAGGTTAACCAGCCAGCAGGGACTGGGAAGCCAGGGAGACACTGGCAGTGCTCAGACTCCTGCTGAAGGTGTCTACTGATGGGAATTTTCTAATTTCTTCTCAAGGATGGGTTGTTCACAGATTTACTACTAAATAGAAAGATTCCCAAAGAAAATACTCCTAAGCTCCAAGGTTTTTCCTCGTAAATGGAATTGTTGTGAGGATGGCTGGTGAACCATTGATTTCATGGTAGCAATATTGGAAGCAAGAAGAAACGTTTGTCATGGCTTTAATGGAACCAATGCCCGTGTATTTAATTTCCTAGTCAAGCCAACAATGAGGCCTTGCTGAATTAATAGCACCATGGGAGAAAGGTACAATCTATATGAAAATAACATAGCCCTGTCACTATTTTCTTGCTTTTAAAAGCATTTTCCAGTAAAAAACCCCAAACCTACTGACTCTGATGTCCTAATGACTTACTGTTTAGTTCCCAGTAAATTTCAAAGACATTTTTCAGTCAAGACACATCTTCCACACTATTTGTAAATCCTTTCTGTACATTCTATACCATCAGGCACACAATACAGCACATAGAGCAGTATTTTAAGCTCATCTGCTGTAGGTCCCTTCAAAGACAATTTCTCCACTAACAAGTGCTGGAAATTGCATAAACATCTTGCAGCTTTTTAAAAACTCAACTCATGTTTAAAAAGCACAAATGCTTCCCAGAACTTGAATTATTTAACTTGGATAAAGGATCTTGCAGTCTCCTCATAGCTGTTGCTGACACTTATGCACACACACATCACTTCCAGTGCCATGATGCTGGTATTTTGACAGTCTCTGTGCTCCCCTCTTTGTGTGCTTGTTTCAACATGCTTCAAGCTGTTACGTTTTTTTTGTGCAAGGAGAGCTGAGCCCTGCCTGTTTCATACACTGACAAGCTGAGGGGAAAAAACAGTTCCCAGGGAGACTGAGCACTGGAAAGAAGGTTGGGGTTGCTTTCATCCTACAGGTCGCATAAGTACGGCTAGGCAAACAGTATCTCTAGGACTTTGCTCCAGCTCCTTATGCTGCCTTCAGCCAGTTTTACAGGAGAGTTAAGCCAGTAATTTCAGATAACTTTGCCTTGCTTCTCACTGCTATAAAGCAAGATGCAGGTTGATAGTGGGCATGTGGAATATATCTTCAGGATATAACTGGTCACATACCCACACCAAATTAATAAATCTGCTGTTTGCACACCTTACTACAAGCTATTGAAGCAGATGCATGATCCTTGGAGAGGTCAGACAGGTTGATCTCCATGCAGGAAGAAAAAAATGGAATTGTTCTTGAATTCCTTCAGTTTCTTTAGAATTGTGAGCAGCTCTGTGACATTGCAGATACTCTGCTTCAAAATCCCCATGGTAAAGGCCACACTACAAGACTGTACCCAGAGAGAGGAATCCTGTAGTGCTGGTGATGGATCGGGCACTCTGGTAATTTACAGGCAAGTAATGGATGGTTTTCCGGGCATTCTATGTCTAAAGGCAGCATATGAACATGACTTTGCAAGCCAACATATTTTCATAATTTCCAAACCTAACTGATTAACAGATAGAGATCTGGTTACAGAAGCCCTTTACATGAGCACATGCCAGATTAACAAATTAAACAGCTTAATCTTTTCCTGTGTCCAGCATCCTTGGTGAGACATGTTCAATTGGTACCCTTGGCCGTCTCCTTGTACACTCACATTCTTCCTTAAGTATCTGTCCTGAAGCCCTTGAAGTCACCTTGAGCTCCTTCTCTTGACAAACAGGACAGCAAGCTGTAAGACCTTTGTTGCAACAACCTGGACATGTCAGGACAAGCTGCCGGCAGTGCTGACTGGAACAAAATTTATACTGGTCCCACAGCACCCCACAGTATCTGCATGCTGGAGGGAGGAGGAAAAGAAAAATTAACACCCATACTGCTCTGGCTGTTCCCTTGCAGAGGGCTTGCCAAGGCACCATGGGGCTGCCAGCTCTCATTTTAATGGCTATTGTCTTGCAGGTTTTTAATTCCTGTTTAGCTTGATCTTCTAGAATCTAGTTCATTTTAGAACATATTTTTTGACATACTTAAGACAGTTTTCCCTCTGGAAAAGAGGAGAGTAGCTCACTAGTGCTTTCTCTAGTTCCGAATAGACAGATACAGAGATTCTTACTGACAAGAGAAGAAGGAGGACATGCAGGTGGCAACTAAGCCAGTATGCAGGAATGTCACCTGCTGAGGAAGGGGATGACATGGAATTTCCTTCTATCTACAAACAATGGCTTGTGCAGCAGACATTTGCAGTCCTGGTAGAGTACTTCCAGACCATTATAGGTTTTAACTCTTTAACTGAAAGCTACAGCCCAGTTTTAGCTGTACCAAGAAGGTGCATATCACAGCACTTCCCCTTCAAACTTCTGTAGGGATGGCTGTGATGTATCCAGAGTATGTTCTGTTTCCATACCAAGTCAGGCCCCTTCAAGATGTATAGAGTAAATGCAGAGGAGAAATGGGAGGTTATGCTTGAAAAGCTAACAAATCAGAGTAAAAAACAGCACTGTTACTTTAAAAAAAGGGCTAGAGCCAAATTCCAGCTACTTTTATTTGGCAACTGATAGCAAAATAGGAGATTACTTAATCTGCAGTAATTGAAGAGCAATCCCAGCCAGAAGATCAGACAATGTTCTTAAAAATTTCAGCTAGAGGCCCCTGAAATTCCATTGTATATAGAATTTCTTAAGCATGAAAATAACAAAGTGCTGCAGAGCATAGTGCCACTACTCTCCCAATACCTGGAAGTTTTTTTTGATATTCTGTGAGACTGCTGGAGCAGAGGACTGCTGGTAGCAGGAGAACTATTTAAGACTTTGGTCACTTGGCCAATCACAGTCTGTTCAGCACTGTGGGCAACCAGGCGGTAACAACAGCTGTAGTGCTGGACATATGTCTCCATAGGTGCAGATGGCTCATAACAGAGCTGTTCTGCAGGGGATACTTCCTTCTACTGCTCCAGTTTTAGTGAACTCTTGTTAGTGATCCCCTTTCCTCTCATTTCTGTTTAAAATGTTAAAGCACATGTACATGTTTACATATAGTGTTGATAATCATCATGAGAAATGACAGCACTACAAGATCAAACCATGTATGAGGAAGAATTACGCAGGCCAGTTTGGCTGTCCCTATCCTGCACACCTCTGGAAATGATTGCAATAGCTTCCCAGTCTTCTGCACTTACATTATCTAGTCCTACCTGAGATGATATCTTCATTGGAACAAATGGCGTAACGATCATCAAATACAAACAGCTTCCCCCTGTAGAATCCATCTGGAAACTCTTCTAGGTACTTGTGAATTCCACCTTTTAGCTGGTAAACCTCTCTGCACACTGCCTGTTTAAAGCATATTAGCAGAAAAGCTGAAGGAGACCACAGCAGTGGTGGTGTGCCAGAGTTCCCAAAGCAAATGCTGTAAATGCCAGGGGTCAGTGAAAAGCAGCAGCCTCTCAGTGACAATCAGATGGCACCATGTGCAGCCACAACTCTAGGCAGTGCCACCAGGGACTACTGGGCAGCTCCACAATGCTGGCTTGTTGGAATGAACCCAACTTTATTTAATGTTACATTCAAAAGAAGCTGGTAACCTCCTCACCTGATGAAGGTTTGCTGCATCACAGATCAAATGCTTTTGCATCTCCATGAACTGCTGCTTGTTATTCAGTATTTGTTTAGTTAACAGTTAGTAGAAGCAGAATTTTGCAGGGTTCACATTGATGCAGTGGAAAAAAGAACCCCAAGGTTTAAATCTCTAGAGAACTTTTGTGTTCTGTTCCCTTGATCCTTGAGAGAAGGATCCAGGAGAAGAGTGGGATGGAAATCTCAGAACACAATTAGAACAATGCACTGTGCTGGATTTAGTTCTGGGAAAAGCATTGACTGGCTAATTTTCACCACTGTGAGATGCTCAAGATGTCAAGATGTGCAGTAATGACCACAGAGCATAACCTAGGCAGTCTGTTGAAACACTGCAGAGTATTTTCAAGCCCTCCTAAAACAGTCCTACAAATATCTCTTCTCAGTAAATGGGTCATGTAATTATTTTCACTGCTGTGAAACTAGTCCACACAGGTCATACTGAGCCACACTCAACTACCAGGTCCTTGACAGACAGTGTGAGACAAGCGCATGTCAGAGGCATTTATTTCCCCACCTGAGCATTCTGCAGTTTGTGCATGCTAAGAATTCACCAGCAGGAAAAAGATAGGTGCCCTTAAAGCAGTCTCAACTCCCAGACACTTGTGCCCTCAAAATGACATCTTACCTTGCTCCTGAGGTAAGCAGAGCCTCTTTCACAACGAATCCCTCCTGTGCAGTACATTAGGACACGCTTGTCTTTAAAAAGCTCCAGGTTTTCATCTACGTAGCTTGGAAAATAGCTGAACTTCCTGATATCTGGAGCCAGACAGCCCTGGAAATGTCCCTGCAATTACAACAAATGGCCACACAACTGGTTACAAGTACTGTTACTGGTACAGTCTCTGCCTCAAACTAGAGGAAGTAACAAACCTTTGGGCTGGAATATTCAGCTCACTGCAGCTGTTTTAGGCAGCTCCTCAGCTGCATTTATGCATCAAAACATATGTTAAAATCTGTAGGAGGATTCTGGACACAGCAAGTCTCCTCATGGAAAGAAGAGAGAGCTAAGCCGAACTGTCAGAAAGAGGACAAACCACAACAGTGCATGAGGAGTGGTAGTTGTGACAGCAGGATGCCCCTTTCTTTTTGACAGATGGGACAAGACAAAAATTGCTAAAAAACATCCCTACAAATTATGCTGCTTCGAACATTCATGCTCATGTTGTATGGACCTCTTTGTTTTCTAACTGCCCCACACTGTATAAGCACTTGCCCGGGCAGGCTCCATCCTGAGTTGCTGGGCAGGTCCTCTACTGCTTGTGTCTAATATTCATTACTAAACTGCACTCTGTACACATTATAGTCAATCTGGAGTATGTAATCCCTTCTAACAATAAGGTTACACCCTTACAATCGTAAATACTTCACCCCAGCACCTGCAAAGCAGGCAAGCAGCACTTACTATTTTACTTTCATAGAAGTTCCTACAGTCCAGCAAGATGGTATCGCTTTGTCCTTGAGTGGCCTGAGACAAATACTGTTCTACTTCTCTATGAAATTCCTGAGGGGATAAATGGATTCCTTTAACAAAACAAAACAAAACAAACAAACAAATAAACAAGGGAGAAAAGAAAAAAAAAGGGAGGGGGAAGAAAGAAAAGCGAGAAAAGTGAGAAGCAGAGCTATGAAACAATGTCATGAATGAGATAGATCAGTGTTCCAGATTCTCCTCAGATTTCCAAACAAAACTTTTTTGTGATTGTTCACAGACATTTCATCCCAACTCAATCAGATTATCCATGTTTGGCTTTCTACTAGCAAATGAAAGAAAATACAGCTCTCTTCCATACGATGGAAGAAGCAGCAGACAGACTTATCTCTATGATCTTTGTTGCATCCCCTTGGCTACTCTTACAGCTGTAGAAGAGGGAGTCACATGTGCCACTTCTCTTTGCTCACGTCATTAAACTTGGAGGTGTAGAAATACAACTTTTTAAATTAACCTCTTCTTGATAACAATAGAAAATTTCCATAAGCATGTATTACTTTCAGTACAACTTCAATTTACATAAAGTCTCTCAATTTTCAGGGCTTAGGACTCTTAATCTACTGAAAAACTAAAAAGCTCCACCAGCAATATCCTTTACTTTATTAAAAACTATCCCTACAAGTAACCTGCCAGAGCAATAGGAATTATCTCCATAAAATGCTACAAAAGAGGAGGAAAAAGGGCAAAAAAGAAAAGAAATAACCAAACATACAGCCCACAAATTACCAAAAAATGGGAACAAAAAATAATCCTCTTCCAAATTCACAAAAAGATGCTGTAGAAGTTTGGCACCAATAAAACCTCTTGGTGGAAAAAAAAGCCCAAAGCTGCTCTGTTAATTGCTATTTGCTGTGCTCCTGCTTACCACCTATGTAAGCATCCTTAAAGCAAATCCACAGCCAGGAACACCTTATCAGGTGTAATCCACACTAAGCAGCTATAGTTAGCACAAAACAAATGCAGTCAGATGGAGTTCATGCAGAACTTGGATCTGCTTAGTGCAAAAGGCAGGAGCATGGCTGTTGGCTCCAAAACAAGTGAAGCCAAATCAGCAGTCCCTACCCCACAACAAGGCTCCATGTCATCTGAACTCTCCCACAAAACCTGAAGTTAATTCTGAAGTTTTCTGAGGCAGCTATACACTTGGCTAGCCAAAATCTAGGCCAGCAAATTCTCTGCACCAGTAGCTTTTGACTACCAGTAAGATATCAATTTCTGTATCTATTTCTCCTGTGTCCTGGCCATTGTGCAAAGGGAATCATTTTTGATGAAGGATTTTACTCTTCACTCACCTCTCACTTGGGTGAGAGGCTTTATTTTTCATTTTCATTTTCATAAACTTACCAGTTTCCTTATAAGACACTATCTTTGGATCAATGCCCATAGGTACAATTTCTTTGAATACCCCAACTCTAAGGTCTGGGAAACACTGAGCTCCTCCTGCGCTGCTCTAGGAAATCAAACAAAAAAACAATTCACCAAAATTCGCCTGATGTCAAAATTAAAATTACCCACTCACTTTAATTCTACAGATCATTAGAATATGAAAATATCTTTGTGGCTGAGGTAAAGAAATGCCTTTCCTGCTGAACTCCACACTCTAAATCCTGAAGTTTAGGCAGTGGACCCCTAATACAACCTGGAAGACAGGTGTTCTTAGGCCCAATGACTGCAGGTGAGACAGACAGCATTTGGTTGGAAGTGCAGGGATACAGACCAAACCTCAGTCAGCAATATGTTACTAGCACTTATAGTGAGCAAGTTGAGGCCCCTACAAAAGCATGCTGATCTTGACAGGAATGTTAAATAATGTCCTCCAGTAGTGGATCAACACGAGGCCCTGCAGTTCTCTGCATCCCTCTGGCACTGGACACAAGCACAGCTCTGCCTTCAGTCGTGACGTGTGTCATAGGAACTGCAGTGTTCATGCGTGTGACAGAGATGTATGGGAGGTCAGCCAGGCACAAGATTTGTTAAAACTGGAGGCTGCCACCTCCCCTTCCCCTCAAACTGAATTGTGGGATTTCCCCTTCAGAAGTCCTGGTAAGCCCTTTCTTTGGTAGGCACCCCCACTGCAGGCTACAGGGAGTGAGAATTTCTGCAGGGCTGAGCCTCAAACATGGCTTAGGCATCATCAAGTATATAAACACTCAAAGAAAAGTGCAATGCTGTGCAGCAGTGTTCCAACTATTATGGAAATCAGGCTGCAGGAACTGTAGTGGCCACTGGATATGTTGATAGCCCCAAGCACGGTTCTCACTCCTCTATCCCATGTCTTCATGGCACAGCAACCTGAAAGCCTCACTCACTTGGGCATACAACATTCAGGAGGAACTGTGAGACAGCAAACACTATATTCCACTAATGCATGAACACTGATGCCCAGAGAGATCATGCAAGGTTGAAGGTTTTGCCAAGGTCAAGGTTAAAATTCCATCCCTGGTTTTTTTTTTTTTTTTTTTTTGTGGTTTTCTTTTTTTTGTATCTACATATGACTGGAACTAACACAACTACTCTTGAAATTCAGCCAAGCATAACAGACACTTATAAAACTAAGACTGAATCATCACTGCACCTCAGCATGGAATGTGAGTTTCGCAAGTTCCTTTGATCTAGTTGCTTATGAAAAAATAATAGCACTCCCTGCAAATAAAACTGTGTGAAGAAGAGCTGCTGCTTAAGCAGCAGCTTTCCTTCTTTGCAGAGAAACCAGAACTTACAGCAGTTGGTAGCCAAAGCCTACCAGAATGCCATACAGTGCACCAGCCACTGTTGCCCTCATCATGTGACGACACCAATCAGTACATACGCTCCAGCCAGGCACTAAGTGGAGTAGGAAGAAACCTCTTGACAGTCCCCGTGTGTTTTCTCTGGAAGATATCCAATCCATGGAACTGACAGTGCACATATATGGACACCAAAACCTGCATGAACCTAAACCAGTAGTACTGCTTCCAGTCAAAGCAGGGTGAAGAGGACAGTGTGCAAACACTTTGCTGGGCTAAGTGTATGTCATGATGCCTGCTCAGTCTGCAGTAAGTGCTTGTTGCAGAATGGTGGGGCTTAGGCACACTCCCTTACTCACCTGTATTTGGGGGCTTTGCAGCTGCACCCATAGCTGACAAAGCTTGTAGCAGTGACTATCATTGCCCGTGGAAACTCCCAATTCTGGTAAAAACGAGCAAAGATTTTCAGTACAGTTAAGATCCACCGACTTAGGTCTAAGTGGTGGGGGAGCAGAACTGCTGCGGTAGAAGTAATACTGTCAAGAAGGAATCTACTTATTTCTTGAAAATTAAAGTACTTGCATTAACAATATCTATGTAATTTTTTTTTCATACCTTGAAATCCTCTTGACACAAAATGTTTTTGAACAGAGGCTGGGAAAGCATAACTTTAATGTAAAGACTGGTAGCTACTTTGCTTCCACCAACTGTCCCATTAATCCCTTCTGAAGCAACTCGTACCTAGAAGGCAAGAGGAGAAGATGAGGCTGAGCCTTAGTTACAGCAAGAGATCACAGTGAAATTGGCAAAAATATGACTGGGTGACAAAGGGCAGGCACAGGCGTATGTTCAGAAAAGAGACTACTGAATAAGGAAGGAAAATATGGTTAGTCTGAAGTTGAACATAAACAGGAAAAAAACCCTCAACAATCCAGTAACCATTTCTCAGCCATTTTAAAATAATCCCACCAGGACAGTCAGATAAATCCATTCAATAAGCAGAGAAACGCTGTATAAACAGAGAAATTGCTGTCTGCAAATCCTGCAGTCAGCATTAGAATTCCCACTGGAAGTTGCCTCAGAAAGAACAATAGGCTTGTGCTGCATGACTCACACAGCTAAAAAAGAAAATGTGAATATGCATAACATCGTATCTAATATTAATTTTTTGGATGAGTCATTTTATCTCCAGCACTGACAAATGAACAAAAGCTCTGACATGGGGGTGGGGGGAAGGGGGAAAGACTGAATATAAGAAGCAAGGAAAAAACCAACTGATTGGGAAGGTAAATGCTGTACCTGTCTTGGCGATGAGACGGGAAAAAAAATAAAAGAAACTCGAGCAAAACACCAACTACCAGGGAAGACAGCTGAGCAGAAAAAGAAGTGAATCTATGACAACACTTCACCCCCAGGCCTGTGTTGATGTACCACTTGCAGAGAGCAAGAAGCTATTTAAGAAGTCAAGTCACAGATAAAAGGAGCCTCCTGCTCCACATTGCCCTCCTTCTCCCCACAGATAGCCTACGAACATCACCTTTATGAGACTAAAATTCACCTTCTCCCACAGCATCCAGAGGCCAGCTACACAAGCAACTCATGTTGTTAGTCTGGCCTGCCAGGAATGAAGATAACAGACTGTGCAGGAAAGAGAACTGCTACATTATAGTGTGGTCTAAGGTGTTGGCTGCTCTCACCTAATTCCCAACAGTATGGCTTACAGCTTGGTGTAGCCACTCTGCATGGAAGCCCACTGTGCACTGAAGAGGGAGGGCACAGGTGACCAGTGCGTGGAGCAGGCCCAGACCCATGTTATCCCTCCAGCTTGGCCCTCAGGTTGCGTTGTGCTGCATGTGCCCTTCAGCCACAGGATACACCCAGCCTGCTAATGCTAACTGAGACACCTGCACGCAGCTCTCTGCTGACACCGGTGATTAAGTCACTTTCCTCTCCTTGCCTATATAGAAAAATGCATCACGAATTTCTCATATGAATATCCTTTCTGGTTGACAGCAGGAGTGATAAAAAGACTCATTTTCCTGTTTCCATGTGTAAAACTGATGCAAATGGGGTAACCCTTGCAAGGACAGGGTCTGCACAGTGTGCTGCCTGTGAAGCTCACTCAATGCCACACAACCCAGGGTTCCCTGCATGAAAAAGGATTTAAGATTAACTGTAAATTCTTTTCTTTGTTGTGATAGCTCTTAAACAGAATTCTAAAAGATACCTTACCAAGTCGGAGTGCCTCTCTTAATGGGATCATAACAGACTAGCACTTTCTGGTGCAAAACACACGTGGTTCTCCACATAACCCATCATTCCGCAGTAAATAAAGATGTGGGGCTTTTTCCTTAAGAATAGAACCATTGCTTCAAACCTTACCTTGCCAGTGAGATGTAGATGCTGACACAAAGCCTTTTGCCAAGCACAGAGTTTCTCTGGATCCCTCACCTCACAGTAACAGTAATAGAGAAGTACATCTCCCACCTGGCTGTCCACAGCATGGCAAAGGTAAGCAAATAGAAAAAGAATGTTAAGAAAGAACAAAATTATACTATTAGCAGTGACCATTCAAAAAGCAGACAATTTTCTTTTGGCAAATGTGCAGAGAAAAAAAAACCTCAAACAAACTTTAGAGGGATTAGGAGTACTGGGTTTTATTTATTTCAAATAGAAGGGATGTTAACCAAAAAAAGCTCCCACACTTCTAATCCTCAGGACTAGTTACAAAGTGAACTTTGTACTCTCACTTCCAGTGGCCTACCATATGCTCTCCCCACACATAGAACACAAGAATTGCTGGCTTTTTTGCGAACAAGCAAGCCATTTGGCTCACTTTACCAAAATGTCACTTGAAAACTCTTGAGCTGTCTAAATTTAAAAAGCCTAAGTTTTTTGTGAGATTGCACATTCCCACATTCTGTGCAGCACAAACTGAACTCTGTCACAGTCAGAAGTGTTTTTGTGAACCTTCTTCATAACTAAATGAGCCCTTCAGGAACCTGAACGAACAGCAGAAAGGAACCCGTGCAGAGCATATGCTGCTGTTCTGCCCTTCTCTGTTGTGGTCCTTCCTTACAGATCCAAGCTGTCAAGCAACACCTCTACAGACCTGCTTTGACAGTACAGGATGATAGTTGAAACCACGATTAAAAACTGCAAGGGATCTAACTGTTTATATAAAGGCTACCCAAAGAATCTGAAAATCTAGAATACTGGGGAAGACTCCTCCTATACCTTAGAAGTGTGGCTTAAGAACTACTTCTCATAAGTACCATTGACAGACAATCATGTAAAGCCAAATACCCCAGTCCCGGAGCTTCAGAGCGGCGAGGAGCTGCTTTACCTCGTCAGATCACCATGGCTGACATGGCTCGTGTCCGGGAGCGCCCAGGAGATCTCCGGACTGCTCCAAGAGTGCCCGCTCAGCCGGGCCGTGCTGCCCGCCGGGGCCGGGCCGCCCGCGGGGCTGCCTGCGGCCTCTGCTGGCCCCGCACCGAGCCCCGCCTGCCGCCCGACGTCTCCGGAGTGGTGCAGAGCCACGTGCCTGTGGATGCCGGGCAGCTCCTCGAACGCCTGCCGGCAGCACCGCCACCGCACGCCCTCTCCGCCACCGGGACACCGCGACGCGGCCGGCACCTCCTTGGCTTTGACGAACAGGGAAAAGGCCTGGAACACACCGTAAGCGTCCGCGTTACCGAGGTTACAGCGCTGCCCGGCCCAGGCCCGGCGCGGCCCCGCGCCCGGCACCGACCCACCTTCCTGCGGGCGGCCGCGCGCTCCTTCCTGCCCGCCACGGCCCCCTCGGCGCTGCCCCGCGGCGAGCCCGGCCCGGGCAGCGTCGCCTCGCCCGGCACCATCTCCGCCGCTCCACCGGGAAGCGCTCGCTCTCCTCCCCGTTCTCTCTTCGTCCCTGCCCCGGAAAGGCTCGGGTTCCTCCGGGAAGTGGGCGGGACAGGCCATACCCGCCCCGGAAATAGCGCGGCCGCGGGCGGGGAAGCAACGCGCTTGCTCGGCCCGCGCGAGGTGTCTCGGCCCAGTGCTTCCCGGAGCTCCGCACCGCTCCTCACAGCTCGGCACCGCTCCTCCCGACTGCTCCTCTCCGCCGCTCCTTGCCATGTCGCGGCGGCGGCACAGCGACGACAGCGATGGTGAGCCCCGCGTCCCCCTCGAGGTGGCCCGACAGGGAGGGTGGATTGGGCGGGATGGAGGAGCGGCAGGGTTTCTGCGGCGTCGGTAACGCTGTGCTCGCTGTGTTGTTGGAGCAGGGCAGCCCCACAAGAGGCGGAGGACGTCCGAGCCGTCGGAAATTGAGGAGAGGCTCGAGTCACTCATCTGCAGGGTGGGAGAGAAGGTAGGTGAGCCGGCGGCTCGGGGAATTAAAGCCTTGTTTCCCTTCGCCCTCTCCCCTTCCCGTGAGCGGTATGGGAGCACTTCGTCTATGTAGCGACCCTCAAAAAAATGCTTATTTTATGAGACGGATGGAAAACTGCCGGTTTTTTGGTAAGCCATGTGCTGTGGCGGGTAAGTGCTTAAATCGTACCGTGGTGCTTCACAATCAGCGATAAACGGCCAGAGAATAGTTACTATTGTATCTAAAGATGGTGCTGATGATTCTAACGTGCGAAGGGTGTGAAAGAATTTACTGGTCTTCCTGCGGCACAAGTTTCCAGTCCCGACAGTGGGGCTGATGGAGGAGGGGGTGGCAGAACAATAGATGATGATACTCTGAGAAACAAGGTGTTTTTCAGCTTTGTGCTGTGTTGTTAATCAATGCTCGGCTGCTCGGGATGCTCCTGAGGTGATGTTACATCTACCAACCCTGGGGAATGCTGAAGTTCCTAGCAGGGGAGCTTGGCGGTCAGGCGCAGCTCATCTTAGGCAAGCGAGAACAGATCTTCGCTGCTGATGGAAGCGGATTGTTGCCCTGAAAAATGAGGCGACATGAGAGGATGCTCTTGTCATTGTCTTACATGTGAGAGCTGGACTAGTTCATTTTGCCTGGTTGATAAAACTTTTTTTTTTTTTTTTTTTTTTTTTCATTTTAGAGTAATTCATCTTTGGAGAGCAACCTGGAGGGTCTAGCTGGTGTTTTGGAAGCTGATCTGCCAAATTACAAAAGCAAGATACTAAGAATACTGTGTACTGTGTACGTATTGAGATGGTCTGGGAATATGGGATGTGCTTTCGTTGTTTATAAGTTTAGTGTTCATGGTAGTTTAAAGGCCATGAATAGCTTTAGTTCCTGATTGCTGTCATAGCATAGAGTTTGCCTTACTACAAACTAAAGAAACAGAGGAACAAGCTCATTATGTCTCTCTGGTGGCTGCCAGCTCTCTTTCCTCTCCCTAGCAAAGTGCAGGAGCAGAGGTGCCATGTCAGGGTCCCTGAGTGGTGCTGAGGGAGGGGTTGTGCAGGGTCTGTTGCAGGAGGTAAGACAAGTCCGAAGGAAGGGTGTGGTGCGGACTATATAGCCGATGCTAATATTTTGCAGATACTTAAAGTCTATTTTGTAGCAATATTTTGAATAAAAGGTAAGTAGTGTGCTTCCTTCCCTGGCAGCAGGAAGACGCTGCTTATAGTATACTTACCTGCTTACAAAAATGGTAGAGGGTAAATTACTTTTTTACAGTAGGACCTGGCCTTCCCTATGCTGTGTAACATTAATAGTAACATTACTATTAATTGCGAACTTAAAACAACTTCTTGCATTCTTGCAATAAATTCTGTCACTAATAGTATTTGTCCAACCTTCTGGTATACTCAGCAATTAGATATAAATGAAAAGCAAAATATTTTAGTACTAGAAGGTGATAGTAGCTGTCTTTTCTGATTTCCTTATGAGACAAGTTTAATTTACAGCAAGCAGATTCTAAGATGCTATGCAGTGGCCAACTGGCACATGATGAATAAATAACTAACACATTATTTCTTTTTCTGTGTCAGTGCACGTCTGCTACCAGAAAAGCTTACTGTTTACACGACATTGGTGGGCTTGCTGAATGCCAGGAACTACAATTTTGGTGGGGAATTTGTAGAAGCCATGATTCGTCAGCTTAAAGAATGTCTGAAAGTAAACATGTATAATGAAGCTGTGCATTTAGTAAGTGGAGTTTTAGTTGTCTATTTGTTTCATGTCCTTTTCTTTCCTCTTTTCACCTTTTTGTTACAGAAGAGCTGGACCTTGCAATGTGTGTTTTAGTGTCTTTTGCCATCAATATGCAGTGTACTGTAAATATTCCAAGAGGAAATGTGTGTTATGTGAGAAGTATTTACTTTTTCAGGGCCGAGGAGTTGTATTACATTTGCAAAATTTACTTCCAACGGTATCTTTCACAGTGAAAAATTAAATTTGTGTTAAACAGAGGTGCTTTTCACTGCTTGTTCTTCAGTCAAATGTAAAAGATAAGAAAAAAAGTCAATGCACTTCCCTTGTATTCAGAGGTACATGACATTCTTGTTGCTCCTGTGGAAAAAAATTAAAAGAAAATGAACACTGTAGTTCTTAAAAGCTATTTTTGATGGCTGGTTTCATTCTTCTGATAAGGGGTAAATATCAAACAGTTTTAAGTGCTGCCTGTTTTTGAAATAATTTGCTCCATCCATACTGCTTATAGATTTTGTCTGCTGTAAGCTATTAGAACTTCAGCAGTGTCTGATTTAGAAGCCCACTGCCAAGTTCCTCACCTTCTGAATCCCACTGGTGAAAATTAAGATTCTAGTCAAGAGACTGATGTTCAGTCAACTGTAGGACACTTTTGCTAATGAGATCTATTGCTAGAACTTGCTGTTATTTTTGTTAGCTGATACTGTATAGAATAGAGAGAAGTACAACGGTTTTCTTCTGTAGTATCAGTTTGCATGTTTCCCACCATTCCTTAATTAGGAAGGTTATCCTTACGATGTTATTGCAGTGGGAGGGATTAAGGACATTTTAGTGAAAAATAGGTTAGGCAGCACATATGATGATTGTCATTGCAAGGTGAGTCTGTACAGTGTGCAGTATTTCAGCCTTTGTGGTACTGAATGAGTATTATGCTTTTATTGGTGGTTTGTTTTAATAATTTCAGTAATTTTATTTGTTCTTGTTCAGCCAGTTTAAAAAGTATTCATTTAGAATGATTTTTTTTCTCTTCTTTAGGTACGTTTTCTGTCCGATCTCGTGAATTGCCATGTAATAGCTGCACCTTCAATGGTAGCTATGTTTGAGAACTTTGTGAGTGTGACACAGGAGGAGGACGTACCCCAAGTAAGCAAAAGATCTGTAGACTCCCTGGACCTGTTTCACAATTCGTCTGTACTGTTTGTTCTGTCCTTGAGCTTAGAAGAGGGAGGGTTTAGGGACAGCAACCTAAATGGATTGACACATACAGTTTCCTGAGCATTAGTAAAAGGAGCCTGTGGCAATTGGGAAATATGTGTACAGTAAGAAAGTATGGTCCTTTATAGTGAAGTGGCCGAATTGAATTTATTTTACCTTACTCTAGCAATTGCAGAGTGTGCCTAGCTTTTCTGCTGTACCGACAATATCTAGGACAATATCGCTTTGAAAGTGATGCCATTTATCCCATTTTTTAAATCTGCCTAACACAGTTCAAGTAAAAAATTATACTTTTCAAGCATTAATATTTTTTCTCGTGCCTTGCCTATCCAGTCTGCAACTGCTGGTCTTTACATTCCCCCAAAGCAACTTGCTGATGTTTTAAATTAAAATGTGTGTGTATAAAATCTGCTGAAGCTTACTGGTATACTCAGGTTTTGCTTTATTACCTTCCTATAGGTGCGATGTGACTGGTATATGTTTGCATTTCTGTCATCTTTGCCTTGGGTCGGAAAGGAGTTATATGAGAAGAAGGATGCTGAAATGGATCGTCTCTTGTCTCAGGCAGAAAGTTATCTGAAGTAAGTTGTAACTGGTTAGAAACACTCTTAGGTATCTATTTAAGCGTGAAGTAATAGTGTTGATTATTGCTCACTTTAAAGTATTCTAAAGTTTAGGTGGGAACCGTTTTGTGGGAGGAACGAAGCCTTAAATATGCAGTAGGTGGAGAGCTTTTCTAATTTGAAAAGTTTTACGGTCTTGTCTAGTTCTAGAGTGTGTTTAAGCTCTTGTTCTGCTCATGCTGAAGCAGCTGGAGTTGTGAGTGTGCTGTTAATATAGATAGATTGTTGCATTAGTGCTGTGCAGTGTCCTTGCTTTCTGTCTAGATGCTTCAAGTCAGTGTTGTCAAGATACAATAATGGAGACATTTTAAGTATCACAAGCCTGATTTTTATCCACTGTAGTCTTCATCAGCTGAAGAGAACGAATAGTAGCACACTCACAATAAAAACAAAACTGCTGCCCTATATTAGTCTGGTAAAGGTCAGATTTTCTCTCCTGTTTAAACAGACGCCGCCAGAAGATTCATGTACCCATGCTGCAAGTGTGGACTGCTGACAAACCACATCCACAAGAAGAGGTGATTAGACTTTACACTTCATTCCTTCAGAAAGATGGAAAAATAATTTTTTTACTAAGGTGTTCTTTTATGATGAAATTAAAAGGCATTTCTAAGAGTATGAATGCTTTGATTTGTCTGCTGTTTGCCATTGATCCCAACAAGTTCTGTGTGGGGATCTCATTTCCAAGTATTGGGCCAAAATAAGAGGTTGAGTTGAGTAAGAAGGAGGGAATTCTGTTGTTTGCTGCAAGTCCCTGAGGAAAAGTTATGAAGTAAATTGTAGTGTTTGATTTTGACCTTCAGGTTACAGGGCTTCATGTTAAAAAGACTTTTTGTGTGAAACTGAGCATGCTGGGATATTGTGACTCTTAATACCACCAAAGAGTAGTGACTGTTCATTGCTGTAGTTTCTCTGGAGCTCCTGAGGTGCCTGTTGGTGCCTGGTAATTTAAAAAATTGCCAGGAGTTAAATTTTACTAACACAAAACTGTATGGACTTAGGAATAGTTCTGGCACTTAGAGTTCTTAAATTATTTGTTGGTTTACTGAATCAGCAGTTTAAGAAACCTTGTTTTTTTTCTGGGTGTAGTATGTAGTTTATACATTTCCGATAGTTCAGGGAAACTGCGCTTTTTGTTCAGAGATTCAGCAGATCTAATGTTTCTCACCTTTCCCTTCAGTATTTAGACTGCCTTTGGTGTCAGATTCAGAAATTGAAAAAAGACCGTTGGCAGGAGCGGCATATCCTGAGGCCCTACTTGGCTTTTGACAGTGTTCTCTGTGAGGCACTGCAACACAATCTGCCTCCCTTCACACCCCCACCTCACACTGAAGATTCTGTATACCCGATGCCAAGGGTTATTTTTAGGATGTTTGACTACACGGATGACCCTGAGGTAGGTGATTGCTGTGGGGAATGGTGAGTGGATTTCACAGTTAGGTTCCTGGGGCAGTATTGGTGAAAATGTGATGTCTCTCCCAGGACAGTGAGTGGTTGAAATGCCAGCAGCGAAACAGAGTCTGCTGCCTTTTACCTTTGCTTACGGGCCTCTGGTTTTTGCAGTGAAGAAGACCGCGAGTGTGTATTCTTTCCACTCTATGGCTTTATTCTACTCTAGCTTAGCTGGTTTGTTTTTTTTTTCCCCAGTGATTCCACAAAGCAAAGGAAGAAGCAGATCCTCTGTGAACTTAGAATCATGTTCTCTAATTTGGTTCTTCTTTAATGAATCCCACTTTTCATTTTGTTTTAAACATGGGTGACTCTGAGGTTTGTGTGTAAATGTGTCATACCAGCTTTTCAGTCCTGAAGGATATAGGGCAGTTGAGACCTCATGGTGTTTATGTGGATGTTGGAGTACTTTTTTCTACCTGTAAATGTATCTAAGAAAGCTTGTTGCCTGTGGTACCACTGCATTAGCAGTGATCTTCATGAGTCTTCACTTTCTTTTACCAGGGTCCTGTCATGCCTGGCAGCCACTCTGTTGAGAGATTTGTAATAGAGGAGAACCTCCACTGCATCATCAAATCTCACTGGAAAGAGAGAAAGACTTGGTAGGAGGAGCTTAGTACTGGGGGGCTATGGCACTTTTTAAATGCTACCGTAGCTTTAGTGCCAGCGGGGATATGTCCTGCACTGGTTAGGCAAGAGCTCCACATCAGATGTTTCCTGAAGTTGGTGGTGAAAGTTTATTCACTACATTTACCTGTGCTGAGAGTGTTGCCCGGAATACTGTGTGTCCGTAACATCCAGATAACAGATAGTCTGTGTAATGCAGAGGGCAGTGGTTTCTTGGAAAGGGAATCCCTTGGTAATAAAGGCATGTGCTGCAAAAATATGCAGACACGCCTTGTTCCTCATGAGACCTCTCTGGAAAATGTGGCTGTGTTGTTCTTCCTGGAATGCTGATCAGCTGGGGCAGTGAGCATGGAGCTGGTTCATCTGCAGCTGACTGAGCATTGGTGTTTATGGACACCTTGTTGAGCTTCCTGTGGGAATCACATGCCAGACGTAATTGAGTTCACTCTGAGGAGTCACTGCAGGGCCAGATTTCATCAGTTCCAATTCATCTGTGCCAGGAGGCAGTCAGGGCACTTTTCTTCATTTCTGCCCAAACAGTATCTGATGTGGGTAATTGATAACCAAGATGGTTTGCCACAGCTGTCACATTTCTGTATGAAAACTAGAAAACACTGAATAATATGCATGAAATGGGCAGAAATAATGTTTTTGGTGATGGCATGTGATAAAGTTTTGCATTGCAGCTGCAGGTTGCAGCTGTTTGATCCAGCAGAAACTAGAAATTTGTTGTTGCCATTGCTGGGATAGTCTTCATTAATTTTCAGAGAAAAGTAAAAGACCAGGAGAGATAGAAGCTTTGCCAGAGGTAGTGGTTTGCTTTGCGTAAATGATTGGTGATAATGACCTGATTAAAAGATAAGGCATTTAAAATGTGAGAATGTCTTATATAAACCATTAGCTTAATTGTGCTTTCAAGTCATTCCGAACTTTTAATTGTTTGGGATATTTTTTCCCTTTTCATGTACACGTGCCACAATTACAGATCACTGTGACTGTCTGCTAAACCATTGTGGGTAGCAGGATAGCGTTCAAGGGATGTTACTGCTGCACAGAGAGTACATTGTTACATATCGTAGTTTAGGCAGTACTAGTGAGTCCTTGTGCTATTTCTTTTCTTCAGTGCTCTGAGGGTTGAATAACAGATTTTGGAAGGATTATTGAATTATTCGGTGCTGGTTTTATTTTCTGTAATTCTCTTGCTTGATTTTTATATCACATTTGCTGTGTTATGTTTGAATTTAATGTGTCTGTGGTTTTACAGTGCTGCACAGCTGTTGAGCTATCCAGGAAATAACAAGATCCCTTTGAACTACCATATAGTAGAGGTATGGATTTTATAGATTACCTCTTTGGTGCTCCATTATTTCATGAGTAACACATCCCTGTTAGTTCCATTATAAATTCCTTAAATTACAGTTTGATTTGGGAATCAACCAGAATTTTGTTAAGTTAAACCAGCAGCTTTTAAATGAGCAAGATATGTAGAGTTGAGTGATAGTCTTCTGCTTTTGTTGTCATTTTAACTTGGTGCATTCCATTTTAAACTTAAATACAAGAGGAAATGTACACAAACTGAAATTCAAGGAACTCAAATATAAGAAAAATCTATTTTTAATGCAAAGGTGATCAAGGACTGGAAGAGTTGCAGAAGTTCAAAACCTAGTAGGACACAGCCCTAAGCAACCTGCTCTAGGTGACCCTGCATTATGCAGGGGGCTTTTGTCTTGATGATTTCCAGTTAGACTCAGCCGTTCTGCATGATCTTATGTTTGGATCTTCTAAATTATTTTGTCCTACTAGCCCTGAAAAGAACTGTTAGCAAAGTAGCAACATATTTCCTCTGGGACATTCTCCTTATTAGAGAATTTTAGATAACTGTTACATGTACCAGCAGAGCAGGACAGATCTTCTTGTACTGCCTTCATCGAAAAGTGTTTTCAAGTTGCAGAGCCATATTCACTAATTTTCATCAAAAACTCAGAGGAATTAACAGAGTACAGTAAAAGCAACTTGTTGTATAAAGGCTTTATGAAGAAGTAATTAGAAGTATGATTTTCAGAGCTAATTAGGACAAGAAATAATCCCAAGTAGAATATTGATCTTGAAGTGGGATTGAGAATTCCTTTTGCCACCAAAATGCCAAATATTTTGATTGCTGTGAAATTGCATGAGTTTTGGTCACCTCTGTTCTTTTTTTTACTTGGAATTCAGAACAGTATTAAATTTATTATGTTAAACAGTGCTAAAATTAGGAATAATTTTATGCCTTAACATTGAAGTATATGCAGTGATTTTACCTCCAGTATCTTGAAGTGTTGTAAAAAGTGATGAAAAAACTAAAAGTGTACAAATTCTATGACTAACACTGTAAAAGTTCTCTTTTTTTCTTGTGAAATTTCACTAAGTTTCAGAATGCAACTGATTGTCCAGTTGTTATTTCCTATCTTGAAAAATGAAGGCATCGTCTGCCCAACAGAGTTCTCCCTACCTTTTGGCTATATCTGTCTGAACAAAATGTCCAAATTATGCTAACACAGGAAGGTTCCTCAGCATCTTACAGTCTCTTCATGCGTTCAAGTCCTTCCTTAGGAAAAAAAAGTCCCAGCTGATGTGTTTTCATGTGATGATTTTGAAATCTATAAATGATGTTGATTTCTTATACAAGTAGGACTTTTCTTAAAAAAAAAAAAAAAAGGCTTCTTTAAGCTTTATTCAGAAATTTAAAGAGGAAACTGATCAACCACAATGAATCAAAGTTTCCCAACTCCTTTGATGTAATTTAAATTTAGTTGAGAGTGGAATACAAAATAAGCAAAAACTCAGAGGTGGATGTTGTACAGTAAAGATTTTTTTTTCTAGCACTCAGAGGTTGACATGCTGTTATTATAGGCAAACTTTAAAATAAAAACATAAAAGCTGACTGCAATATTATTTTCATATTTCTTAGAAGGGTTTTTCCAAGGGGTAGTGAGCATATGTTTTTGTTGTATGAAATGCTGGTTGTAATTCTCCGTTTAAAGTTGTGACTTTATTTATTTGTTTTGTATAGGAGAAAAGAGGGCACAATGGAAAATATAAAAATGTAATTTTAATGCAAATATTCTTTTCATACTAAATGCTTAGGCTTCATTGTTTACTACTCAACAAGATCAGATTATTTCTGCATTTCTCAGACCATGTGGTATCACTGCATTAGGGCATATTATAACTATGCCCATTTCTACAGATACATGATATGTTTATTAAACATAATAGATGTATAATGCTGGTGTTGTACGAAATGATAAGAGCAGTTAAAGTGGACTGTATTAGTACAGTGATGTGTTACAACTGCCTCTTATTGGTTCTTCCTCTTTTTTCTGGAATGTGCATTTGATAGAAAAATATAGGTCGTCTGGGATATGTAATTATTTAAGATTGATGGCCACTATTGAGAAGCTGAGTGTTGTGCAGTTCACATAGGACTGTGCTCTTATTCTGTGATCTCCTCTCCTATAGGTAATATTTGCAGAGTTGTTTCAACTGCCATCTCCACCACATATTGAAGTCATGTACACAACGCTGCTGATTGAGCTGTGCAAACTTCAGCCTGGCTCCTTACCACAAGTTGTATCCTTTCTGTGCTCCTGAGGAGCATTTATGAAATGCAGTCTTTATTTTGTTTGTTCTGTCGCTGATGGGACAGTAATAAATACTATTGATATTTTACAGTATTAATATTTCACAGTGTCTGCAAGAAACGTTTCCTGTAACACTTGCATTGCTTGTTGCATGATGTGAATTCTGTCCTTCCGGAAGAAGTCAGCAGTCTTGTTGCCATAATGGAAGAACAGGTTGGGATTAGAGGGTGGAACTCACAATATTCATTGCTTTTTCGACTGTGGATTTACTTGGTTTACCTGATTTTGCAGTAGGCTCAGGGAGCTTTCCGTACAGAAAGTTGATGACATTCTATTAAAAACCGGAAAGGAAAAATATCTGAGTTACCCTACTTCTTTTTTGTAAACCTTAATAAGAAACTTTAAGCTTGCACAAGCCACAGAAATGCTCTACATGCGTTTGGACACAATGAATACAACATGTGTGGACAGGTAAATAGGTTTTGGACATGGTGGAAAACATTCCTCGATATCCAGTAGAGAAGAAAACAGAGGCTGTGGAAAGAGTAGCCAGGAAGCCTTGTTAGAGCTACCTGATGTTATTCAAAATGTTTTGTGAGCTCTGGCTTTGAGTGATCTACAGAGAAGGTGGAGAGGATTTACTGCTTGCCTCTCCTCCCAGGAACGTTCCCCTGCAGGCCACAAGTCCAGCTGTCTATGCAGGACAGTTAAGATGGGTGACAACTTTTCCATGTTCAGAATTGTTCATGGTTGTGTAGGACTCTGCTACACACTGTGCATGCTCCCTGGTGGTAGGGGATGTGACTTGGAAGAGAAGTTAATGGCATGTGTGCCACCCAGAGGAGGAGAATGGTGGTGCTTTTAGCCTTGCAGTGAACTCTGCATTGAGTAGCAGTGTTTAGTGACTCATTAAAAATGTGAAAGTTGTGTATTCACAGTAAATTTACATTTTAATTGGTAGTTAAATATTTCATCTCTTCACGTGAAATGCATGACAGGCTATTTGTCCATAAAATCTTCCTTATGACTCTCCAAACAGTCTTTTGTATCTGTCAACATAAATGCCTGTTTAATGCTGTAATAGCTTAAAGACTTTAGGCTCATCTTGGAAAAGTAGAATGCATTTATAAGAAAAGTTCAACTAAAAGTTTTCCTGCACTTCTCACATTTAACAGAGCATTTTTTTTTTTCTTTTTTTTTTTTTTAATTAAGATTTATTAACTGGTTTTCACACCACTTGAGCAACTTTCAGTTCCGTTGGAGCTGGGAAGACTGGTAAGCCTCTATCCTTTGGATTCAAACCTGATATTGCTAAAACCTTAACATTTCAAACACATCCAGAAAGTGTTACAGTGTGGTGGCCCTGTTAATGGCTTTCCTCTAGCTTATCAGAGACCTTTTGTTATCTGTCCACCAGCACTCAGTGGTAGATTATCTTGGTAATCTCTTCAATCACTGGTGAACTTTGTGGTATATCTCAAGCCAGTCTATGCATTCCTTAAAGAGGGAAAGCAGAAATGTGATCACTGTAATTTGTCCTGCACTTTCTGTCAGTTGCTCACAAACTTTCGAAAATGTTTCCTCTTACCTTTTCTTTACTTAATAGTTGTGCTTACTCTTTGTATCCTGAACTCATTGTTTTGCTCTCTACCCCACCGTAAACCTTTCATAATAACTTTTATTCTTGAGACCTTGTGGTCTTTTTCCCACCTGCCAAATCCTAGTGCCTGAAGTTCCATCAAGAGCTTTCCCAGCCATCAGTTCTTACTGTGCCACATTTTGAACCTGCATCTGTAGCAGGAGTTCTCTGGAGCCCATTCATGTCTGAGCACAGGTTCCCTGAGATTTCCATTCCAGGCAAGGGAGATTCCCTTGAGGCCAAGTCCTCCATAGAGTAGTTTCCACAGCCTGTGACTGTACCTGCTTTCTGTAGGTGATCTGCCTGAGAGTCCTTGTGGAGAGGGGTTCACCCTTCTGATAGGGTTCTGGCTTTACTTAAGTTTTCTTGCACTGTCCTCTTGTGGAGTTAAGTGCTTGGTGACTATCCTGGTATGCATCCATGTTGACTGACCAGGCAGCAGTCTTCAAAGAGGTAATTTTAATTTGCCTGGATGTTCCTTGATGGCAGTGCTTTTGTGGATCTCGCTCACAAGGTGCCATTTTTCACAAATCTTGCAAGTAACTGTATTTCAGGCTTTTCTTAACTGTAATGCATTTGAAATCAGCCAGAAGAGCTGAGGGAGAAACAGACTATGAAATCACTCAAGGTTCCTTTCCTAAGGAAAGGGAAAGCCAGCTAACCATAGCCACAAATTATTTTTAATATGATGGAGGAAGGGAGGTTACTTGAAAATTTTATCACAGAGAGATGAGATTCCAGTAATGCCAATAAGGAAGTAGCGATTAACTTACCTCAATGGCTTTAAATTGCCTACACTCCAATGGTCCAGCACCCCCATTGTCTTCAGACTCTGATTGTTTTGTACTATCAGACCAAGCCAAAAAGAGACTAAAAAGACTAAATGCTTTTGCTAAAAGCCATTGTATTCTGTCCTTTGATAGGTCAGATTGTCTTACTCAGGACCTTGAAAAACCCAAACCCAAATTTGTGAGAGAAGTTTTGGAAAAGTGCATGAGGTAAGTAAGATCTTTCCATAGTTGTATTCCAGGCAAAGTTTCATATAAATGCTGTCAGAGTCCTTTTAACTTGACTCTTGTCTTGGGCACATCTGTTCTTACAATTAATTTTCAGGTAAAAGATGGGTCTGTTGTTTGTATGCTTTTTAATCTGGTTTACCTGCTGTAGGACACTGCTTCAAAGAGAGGGAGAAACAGGTAATGCAGACAGTAGTGAGCTATCCATGCCGTAGTTATATAAAGACATGTTTCATCATAGGCATGGGACGAAAGAGAACTTAGGCTACATTCTTGGAAACTATTCAGCCTTCACAGAAATAGAGGGAACTGACCATTAATTGTACCAAAAATTGAGAATCTACTCTTGATTTTTCTAGGTGCCTCTGATGTTAATTTACTTTAAATTAATGAACAACTGCCTAAACAAACAAAATCTCCAAACCCAACAAGACTACATAGTCAGTAGTTCTGATGAGTAGTCTGGGCATAAAATTGTTGAGATGAGGGTGGTATATGAGAGAGAAAGAGCAAAATGTTGAAAAAGCCTATGTTATTCAGCATCTTACATGAAAATAATCAAGGTTTGGGTGAATTCCATATCCAGAGTGTGAAAGTGTTGTGCTGCACAGCAAATGCATTTTTTTCTGTGGCACTCTTCCATTTCATTGAAAACTCTGATAGCAAATTAAGTTTTTGTGGGAGTGAATGAACCTGGAAAGTAAAATGAAGATGTCTGGTTTAATATTTTTCCTGCTTTGAATACTGACATCTTACTAGCTTTCTGCAGCACATCGCAGGTTTTTGCATAAAAATTTCTTACCAGGCAGCTTTTTCACAAGGCAAATTAATTGTATGAAGATGGAATTCTAGCTTCACAGAGTTAAAATAGAAAGCATATACTAAAATAGAAAATATATATAGTAAGTTTAATTTATTAGCTCTTACTACCCAGCAGAAACTACCATCCTGTTGTATAGGCATCCTGAATCTTGTTCTATGGACCTTAAATACAAGAAAAAAACATTATAAAGGAGTCATTAGCTGTGGTGTTACTCCCTTTTTAATTCTACTGCTGTGGAACTTGTTATTTCCAGACTCTCCTACCATCAGCGAATAATAGACATTGTTCCTGCAAGTTTTTCTGTCCTCAGTCCTGCTAATCCAGTGTGCATTTACAAATACGGAGATGAGAGCAATAGTAAGTATTAAAATTACTAGTGGTCAAGTTGAAGAAGAAGTATTTCAGAGCAAGGGAGCACACTAGATTGACTGTAATATGAGTTGTCTTCATGAAAAAGAATACAGATCAAATAAATATACATGATTTTTGTATGGGTAAATATGCTTCACATGAGCAATTAATATATATTAAGCCTGGATCTCTCTAATAAAATTCTGTCCGCTTCTTATGAAGCAAAGAAAATCCAGATACATCAAGCTACTATTGCTGATATGGCTGTGGTGTTGTGCAGTATTATTTGCCAGAAGTCTAAAATTGGACAATTCATCTATTTCACCTGTTTGAGCAAATACTATGGAAATCAGCATCTGAAGTGATAATGAGAAATTATTTTTTGAACTTCATGAAGCACTAGAATATTTTACTAGTAAATTTGATTTAATGAGCATATAAAATGAACAGATACCATAAAGACTGAGGTAGGGAGGGACCTTATTATTCCTTTTATTGCTCAGTGTAAATACAGTCCTAAACATAAAAGTGTCATCATCAAAGATACAGTGAGGAAAAACAAGGAAGTATTGTATTTTTAGAAACCTGGTGGAAACTGAAGTAGAGATTTGGTGAGAAACGTGATTGCCTGAGCTCAGGTCTAAAAGTTCTACTCCAAATTTTGAATATAAGATGAAGAGCAGAAAATGTGTTGATCAATTTTATGGCATGTTGAGGTTGACACTGATATTGGAAACACCAAGTTTTAGGTGTAGCTGGGAGGGGTACTTGTTTCTCTGTGGGGCAGACTTGTGTTAAAAGTGCTCATTTACTTTCCTTTCCATATTTTTGACCTCATTTTGGTTTTGTTCAGGGTCTCTTCCTGGATATACTGTAGCACTCTGTTTAACAATTGCAATTAAAAATAAGGCCAGCAATGATGAAATCTTCAGCATTTTAAAAGATGTACCTAATCCAAACCAGGATGATGATGATGGTAAGATACAAGCTGTTAGGCTTTAACAAGCTGTCATTTATTCTGTGTGTAGACTGATCTGCTGTGCTTTGGAGCTGAATGTGTTGGTTCACAGACCTGTATGCTTTTTCTTCTAGTAGCTGGTTTCAATTTAGTAGTAAATACACCACTCCTAGTTTTTTTGTAAACATCTTACATGCAGAGGCCTGCCTTTTTTTCCTAATAGAGATGACCTGGTGCTTGAGGTGTGTTTTCTTGCAATTATTGATGGAATAAAAGAATTTAACATCCCCTTTGCTTTCAGCTGCAAGGGCAGTTCTTAAATTCAGTGCTTCTGCCCTAAGAGCTTCCCTCCCGTCAGGGCAGTCCCACAACACATTATACAGCCAGCCTGCTGGCTGGCATGTTCCACAGATGAAAACTCATGGTGGGACTGCTCACATTCCCATTAGCTTTGCAGCCACAGGCAGCACTCATTCCTAAAGCCTGAGTGTTTTATGGAGTGAGTGGTGTGAGAGAGTTAGAAGTTACCTAAACAATGGCAAATGCTTCATTGTTTTTGTAGTCTTTACAAGAGTTCAGCTACACAGGCAGAGAGCAACCATGATGTGGTGGATTTTTTTTTTTTTCCCTTGGATGCACTGTCATGTTTCCTGATTTGCTTTGGGCATTACCCACTAATTAATGCTCTTCCTTCTGCCTGTCTTCAGCTGCAGGAGAGCACCTGACACCACTCACCATAGTAGCCATATTTGCTGTACATGCCTGGTGGACCTTTCTCTTATATCCTAAATGGTTGGCCTCTGTATGTTAATAATCCTTACCTTCCGCCCTCCTCACCCACACCTCTGTCTTTATGGCCTTCCCAGGCCCTCATCTTGGTGCACAGCTGCAGTTTCCTTTGCTGACTTTCTGTGCTGCCATCAGTGCTGTCACATGTTGGTGGGGTGGCTGTGTCTCTGATAGAATTCCTGAAGAAGCTTTCTGCACATCTTCTCCATGGCAAAATTGCAGCCTGTAACTGTACATCTTGTGGGAGTCTTTACTAGCTCCTTGCTCAGCCCTGCAGAACTCTGTTGATGGAACTCCTGTGAAGTGAGCTGAAACCATAAGTTACCTCTACAGCTGTATGAGTAGTTTACATGCTTTACTTGAAGTATTTATTAGTGTCAACTTCAAATAACTTGCAGGTGAAGGATTTACTTTCAACCCTCTGAAAATAGAAGTCTTTGTTCAGACTCTGCTCCATCTAGCTGCAAAGTCTTTTAGCCACTCCTTCAGCGCCCTTGCAAAGTAAGTATAATATGTGCATTATTTTGGGGCTCACAGAACAGTTTAATTCTGACAGTGAAATGCATGATAAAAGAAGTGGAGTGCAAGCTTCAGCAGTGTTGGTACTCCACAAAGCAATATGACTAGGAGAGCTAATGACATTGCTTACTGAAGAAATGGTAGTGTAAATCCTAGATTATACATACAGATGTATTATACATTATGAATGGAATTAATAGCTGTGTATACATTGCAGTCATGTGATGGAAGGTTTGGAAAATTACTTCATTTTTGTATTGCTTATTTGCTAATTATGGGAAAGAAAAAGGGATTCTCCCTACATTTCAATGAATGGGTAGCTGCCATCACAATATCTTGTACTATGAATATGAATCTAGGACAATTATATTTGTATTAAAAAAAGGAAAGAAAAAGAGAACATGAAACTTCAAAACAGTCTGCTGTTCATTTCTTCTGTGTACCAAAGCAGAGTAAAATCCAACCTAAAAGACCTTAGAGTTCATCCCTTAAAGATATGCTGGAACTGCAAAGAATTTATTGCACGATTTTTAGCAAAATTAGAATGCCATTTTTAATCCTTTGTGTTTTGGAGTTGATTTTAAGTGGTTTTGTTATATGAAAGGTAGTCACATGCATCTTAATGAGTTGTTTTTCTATCTGTCCCTAAAGATAGATAAAACTACTACAAAATCATGCACCTGGCAGCTCTACAGAGGCAATGTTGATAAGAAGCTGCAGGTAGTAACCTGCAGCCATGAGTAAAAGAGGCAGGGTGATTCAAATACTTAGACCGTGGTATTTGCTCTGCTGCACAACAGCAGTGGCAGCCAAGAGATCAAGAAGAGCCTCTTGTGCTTTATAGTTATATTACAATAAGCTGGGCTATGAATGCAGTGTAGCAGTCAGAGTAACTGCTAAAATAGATGCTTTTTGCAGCCTCTCCTTGGAAAAGAGGCACTTCAGACACTTATCCTAATTTGAAGAAACATATTAAGAGGAAGGTCTGAGGCTAAAAAGGCAGCAAATTTTGGTTCAGCTGTGTATAGATAAGCACATGAACCAGAAAAGTGCCTCCTGCTTTTGAGAGCCTGAGAAATGTAGCCTAGCTTCAGGAAGTAGGTTCACCACTAGCATGTAAGTTGCTGTTGGGAGATATAATTTCTTTGTAGACTATTTTAGCTCAGGATGGTAATATTTTCCAGGAAACAGTTGTCTAAGAAATGCTGTAGATAGTCACATTATTTTCTTTTGGCCAATGTAAACCACTTGCCGTATATCTGCTGCTCTTTTGACCTGGTCCCAGCCTATCCATTGACTACTTACTTCTATTAAAAGGTTTCATGAAGTCTTCAAAACACTTGCTGAAAGTGATGAGGGGAAGCTTCATGTTCTGAGAGTTGTGTATGAGGTTTGGAAGAATCATCCACAGGTAAGAAGCTGCAATGTCAAGGGTCTTTGTGAGTTTTAGCTCACAGAGGTCATATGTGAATAAAAAAATGTACTGTTTGTATTATATCCTTTAAAAAGAACTGTTGTCACTCTAATGAAAGTTTAGATTGTATTTAGTGTTGCTATTACTGAAATGAAGGCTGGACATAAAATATATACCATCAGTGGTGCTGCTTCTTTCTCAAGAGTTCACTGTGAAAGGGCAAGGAGTGTCATTAAGACTCAGATTCATACTGTGCTGGTTGTTGAACAAGAGAATAACTTTTGCTGAAACGATGGTTTTATTCAAAGTTGGAAAGCAACATAAATATGTAAATTTACATAAGATGTAGATCTCATATCTAAAACAGGCCACAATCCTAGAAATGTAGAAGCCTAGGGATTTTAGGCTTTTTTTTTTCTTTCCCCCCATCAATTGCTAGTGGAAGCTGTCCAGTTATTGCACAGAGCTCATGCTGGAGTCACTGTTGTGTGTGGGCAGTGTGAGTAAAGCTGCAGTAGAGGCTGTTCAGAACAGATTGGTCTGACAGTGCTGTGATAATGTTCACTCTTGAGCCAGAGGAGATAACACCCTAAAAGACCTACAAAAGATGTCTCAGTTGTTTAAGCTGTTCAGTTTCTTCATGGTAATTGTGTTTTACCTCAGCTGTCATTTTTCTATGAGTAGAAATCAATGAGGAACTTTGCCTGCATTAGTTACTAAATGTATTCCTTGCTGGTTTGTTTATGTTGCTGGAAAGTGAACTGTACCTCTCAGTTGCACAGGCCAGACTATGTGATGCCACTAAGAACAAGGAGTAATCCTTGCATCTGCTACTAGACCTGTGGTCCATTCTCTAGTGGAAAAATGAGCACCTAGAAGATACCTATGCAAGCTGTTACTGCTCTTAAAGACATCATAAAAGAAGGATTTAAAAAAAATATATTTTACTTATTACCCAGTTTACTGATCTTGAAAATCTGACATTTACAGACTGACCTACTTTTTCTGCCATTTAACTGAATGAGAAGAAATTTCATTCTGCAGTGTAATATCTGTATCACCTTCCTCTTCATTCCTTTGTATCACAGCATTACCAAACTGAGATGGAGGTTTCAAACCCAGACTAAATAGTTATGTTAATTTTTTAATAATAAATCAAGATCCCTTTCAAAAATCTCAAGTGCAAAATTTAGGAAAGTCTGTTTGCTGTTCTACTTAATCATGGAACTTTCCTTCTCTTGCTTTTACTGCAGTTCTGTGTTCTTTGCTTCTGATCAAATGCTTTTTTCTTATTCCCAAGTCCTCAACCTCCTTGTCACATGGAAGGAATGGTGCCTTAACAGCAGGGCACTTGTCCAGAGTCCATTTTCGGGCTGTTCACCCTACTCCTATGTAATGGGAACATCCTTTGATTTATTTCAGACCAACAATGCTTATATGCTTAAAGCACTAATGAGTGGTCTGTGCTGCAGGTAGTGATTAATAGCAAGAGTCAGTAGTCCCTGGACTTTAAAGCAGGCTGGTGACTTCATAAAGAGAAACTTTATCAGTGAGATTAAGTATTTTCTCAAAATCCTAGATGTGTGTTTTTTGGAAGACCAGGCTAAGCAATCAGAAATCCTTCCTGGCAATGCAGAAAGATAAATAGAGCATAGGATATTATCCTAGGACTTGAAAGTTGAGTGCTGAGTCCTCTGTATGATTCATTCAGTTATTTTAATTTTCCTTCCTTAAAAGGAGCTTTGTTACATTTCCTTATATGACAACAGGTGGTTGTAAGGATAAATACAGTGCAGGCTGTGGTTCTTCGATACTGTGGCATTCAATCACATGAGTAACTAAGATAAGCCCTTTTTTCTGAACAGCTTGCATCTTCTTTAGTCAGTAACTCTTCTCTGCAGTTGCCTGCTAGATGGTTTGCAACTCCCTCAGAATCATGGCAGTGCCTGTAGCAAGTAAGCCTTGCCACTGACTCCACGATGCTCATTCGTTCTGTCCTGAAGTTAATGGGCCCTGTAAAGTTAAGTTTACTGTCATGTTTGAGGGCTGTTGCAGTTCAGGGAGAGTAGGCTAACAGCAGCTCCTTCATTATGGTGATCTGACAGGTATATGTGCTCTGGTTGGAGTACTTTGATGTCAAATACTAGCGCTCACGTCTCTCAAGGCCTCAGTTCCAACTTGGATTTTTGTATTTTTTGCCTTTGTATGGGAGTATATGTGCTAAAAAGGAGTGATACTTTGAGAAGTAGGTGTAGTTGTTAACAAAGTTAGAATGCTTTATGTAATTGATACAGATCCCCTCATTTGAAATGTTTTAGCTAGACTACCCAGTTCGTTAAAGTATTTGAAATTAGTCAGTAATACCACTGCTGTAGAGTTGCATCGAATCATCTCTGGTTTTATCTGAGGATGGAGTATTTTACACAGATTTTGTGTGTATTGTCTTTCACAAAATACAGATGATTGCTGTGCTTGTGGACAAGATGATTCGGACGCAAATTGTTGACTGTGCTGCAGTAGCAAACTGGATCTTTTCTTCAGAGCTGGCACATGATTTTACCAGGTAACAAGAACTTGGTTTGGGTTGTTATTTGTCTTTGATTTTCTACTTTAATTTGCCAGTACATAGTTCAATCTTTGAAAACTCAGTAGTGGAATAAGGTACAATTAGGCTTTTGCCCTTTCTACAAAATATGTTTAAATGTTTTTCTTTCTGAGTTGGGGTATGAATGTTGGTATGACAGTGCAATATTGCCACTAGCATGTTATTTTGCTAGTAGTATCTAAGCCTGCTGAAGTGGAGCTGTTCCTAGACAGAATCTGTTGCTGTGTGTTGTATCGCTGCTGGCTGGGCACAGTCCTGGCCCTTGGGATTGGTACGTAACTTGTACCACCACTGGTGCATTGCATATTGAGATCGGAAGAACTGTTCAATCTAAGGAGTTAAGTTTGACGTTAATGCTCTTGAAGTGTGTACATGAAATAAAATTCTGACTCTGAAGTGTACTGCAACAAATAGGCATGAACTGATTGATGTTTTCCTAAGTCTTCATTCACTCCGGTAGATGTCCCCTTAAATCATATGTAGATTTTTTTAACTCACCCACTTATATTTTTCTGTTAAGAAACTATAGTTAGTTTCCTATTTTCAAGTAGTGTGTAATGTGGTGTTTCGAGCTGTGTGTCTTTCCTAGGTTTTATGTCTGGGAGATCTTACATTCCACAATTCGTAAGATGAATAAGCATGTCCTGAAGATTCACAAAGAACTGGAGGAGACCAAAGCAAGATTGGCCAGGCAGCACAAAAGAGTGAGTAATTTGTTTGTAAATTTTAAACCAAGTTATACAAGCCTGCATGCTGATGTACAGACACACAGTTGGTTTTGGGAAGGACTGAAAACATAGGATTCTTCAGGAAGCATGTCTGCAGAGATGTGGTTAGCTGTATCATCTGTAGCAAAAATCAGATGCATGTTCTTGGTCCTAGCTGTAATTTAAGAATTTAGTAAAATCTTCTAAGGGAGTGCATACGTATTTGATCTGTTCAAGTTCTCTCTCACAAGTTTCTCTTCCAATATGAACATGTCTTCCACTTGCCTTCTAATCTGGATTCCAGTTACCTTATTAGAGAATAGTAAGAACAGTTACAAATTATTCATAGTAAGTTCTGTTAAAGAGTGCTCTTGTGGCTTCCACACAGAAGTGCACAGAAACAGCTATTTGCAATTAAGAAGTTGGCTGTTACTATTCTTCTGATGGATGCTGCTGGATTCTGACACTGACATGGCACTTCTTTCTTCCAGCTTATTTTCCTGAATATGGTTGCATGATCTTGCATTATTAAATACAGCAAACTGATGAGGAAGCAGCTGCTGTTGTGTTCTGTTGTCTCAAGTGGGCCAGTAAAATGGAGTGTCTTCTGTGGCAGCTGGAAAAGATAGGGCCCAAGGAAGTTTGGCTGAATGCAGTACTGAAGTCAGTTTATAAATATGCTGAATTGCAGAAAGCAGTAGAGAACTTCTGTGTTTCTTTGAGGTCTGTATGTGTGTTTACCTGCATAAAACCCTTAACTAGCTCGAACATTTTGAATGAGTTGAGTGTCAAAATGTGACACAGAGCTTGCTGATGTTTTTTGAAGGAAGCTCAAGTCAGTCATTTGTTCAGAAGCTTCTGTTGAGAGATCACGAATAACTCTTGGCTTGCCAGTGTTGGTTCATCTCAGCCCCTTAATCTTGTTTCCTTCACTCACAGCAGCAGCCATCCTGCTTACCTCCTCAGTCTACATTGATGAGCAGTTAATAAATGCCTGTGATTATGGAAGACTTAGGTGCAGTCATTGATCTTACTGTGAGGCAAAGAGCTTCTCTGGCATCTCTAAATATACCAGTGTTTTAATTTCTGTCCTTGTCTCTTGCTGCAGCTCTTTATTACTTAGTACTTTAAATGAGTATTGTGCCAGGAAGAAACATTTGTATGCAACAGTGAGTACTGCAGGCTGTTGCTCTGCTGCATGACCATTCCTTTTAGAGAAAGTATGCCATCAGGTTTTGATTTCTCCAGCATGAAGGCTGTTCCCTTACCATGGAATGAGTCCAAGGCTTGCATGCTTTGTCTTCAGTGGTCCTTCAGTGTTTTGAGTTCAGAAAAAATCCTTATAGATGGGAAAAAGGCAAGTTCCTATAGAGAGAATAAAATTAAATTCTCAGTTACTCTGGTAAGTTTTCATTTTTTATACTGATTCAGAGCTATAACTGTCTTGCAGTTGTGAACTTCATTTCCTATGTTGTAGGTGAGTTAACACGTTTATCCCAAGTTACACATGCTTCTTTTATAGATATTTTTAAAGTTTTGAGCTCGTAATTTATGTATGTCTTTGCACAGAAACAACTATATGATACTAAAGCAGTGTCTTGTGATTGAATTTACCATAATCCATCAGATCCTGTCTTTCCTCCTATATGCCTTGTAGTCTTGTTTAAGACTTGATCACCTGAGCTGGTTCTTAGGTGTATTTTGTGGGTGGTGGTGGTGTTGTGTTGTTTTTGATGCAGTGAAGCATGCTATGTTCCTAGTTAGTAGATCAGTTTCTGTGCTGGACCTTTCTAGTCTTGAGAGTAGCCTTTTTGATCATGAATACAGGGAGTCCCCACTTCAAAACACTTGCTCCAGTCTTCAGCCTTCGTGTTGTGCTAACCAGCTGGATTCATTTGAGTTCTTGCACCAAGTGCAGGAGAGAATTTGCGCCAGGTGCATTATTTTTTAAAGCACTGAGATTTCAGAACTCTTTATTTAATGAATTACCTGTCTTGGTGCAGTAGATACAATTTGAAAAAATCTATGCCAGATTGTTTTTAAAAATAAAGTTGTTCATTACCATGTAATGATAAAGTTAGAAGGTGTATTACCTTTCACTGTATTTCCCTTAAATAAACCATGAAATCATAGAATGGCCTGGGTTGGAAGGGACCTCAAAGATCACCTAGTTTTAAGCCCTTGCCATGGGCAGGGACATCTTCCACTAGGCTAGCTTGCTCAGAGCTCCATCCCATCTGGCCTTGAACAGTCTCAGGGATGGGGCATCCTCAGCTTCTCTGGGCAACCTGTTCCAGTGCCTCACCACTCTCACAGTAAAAAGTTTCTTCCCTATTTCTTATCTAAACCTACTGTCTTTCAGTTTAAGGCCATTCATCCTTGTTCTACCACTGCATGCTCTTGTAATTACTCCTTCTTTCTTGGAGTCTTCCTTCAGATATTGGAAAGCTGCAATTAGATCACTTCAGAACCTGCTCTGCTCCAGGCTGGACAAACCCAATTCTCTCGGCCTTTCCCTCGTAAGAGGGATGCTTCATCCCTCTGATCATCTTGGTGTCTCTCCTCTGGACTCACTCCAACAGGTCCATGACCTTCCTGTGCTGGGACTCCAGAGCTGGATGCAGGGCTCCAGGTGGGCTCTCACCAGAGCAGAGGAGCAGAATTCCCTCCCTCCCCTGCTGCCCACGCTGCTTTGGATGCAGCCCAGGACACGTTCGGCTTTCTGGGCTGGGAGTGCCCATGGCTGGGTCATGTCCAGCCTCTCACCCACCAGCACCCCCAAGGCCTTCTCACAGGGCTGCTCTCCCCCTGTTGCTGGGGGTTGTCCTGACCAAGGTGCAACACCCTGAACTTGGTCTTACTAAACCTCATGGGACTCTTGTGGACCCCTTTGTGAGCTTGTCCAGGTCCCTCTGGATGGCATCTTGTCCTTCAGAAGTGTCAGCAGCACCACTCAGTTTGGTGTCATCGGCAAACTTGATGAGGGTGTACTCGACCCCTTTGTCTGTCATTAATCAAGATAACACTAGTCCCAGTACAGACCCCTGGGCAATACCACTGATCACTGATGTCCCACTGACTGGGACTCAGATTTGTTGACCACTACCCTCTGGATGCCGCCAATTTCTTACCCATGTAACAGTTCACCAATCGAATATCCATCTCTCTCTAATTTAGAGAGAAGGATCTTGTGGAGGACCATGTCAAAGTCCTGATAAATGACATCTGCTGCCCCTCCCTTGTCCACGAGTGGAGTCACTCCATCACAGAAGGCCTGCAGGTTGGTCAGGCAGGACTTGCCCTTGGTAAAGCCATGCTGGCTGTCCCAAATCACCTCCTGTCCTCCATGTGCTTTAGCACAGCTTCCAGCAGGATCTGTTCTGTGATCTTCCCAGGCACAGAGGTGATGCTCACAGGTCAGTTGTTCTAGGGGTCCTCCTTTCTTCTCTTTTTAAAGATGGGTACAATGTTTTCCCTTTTCCAGTCACCTGGGACTTCACCTGACAGCCACAACTTTTCAAATGTCATGGACAGTGGTTTGGCAACTACATCAGCTGGTTGCCTTAGGACTCTAGGATGCATCTCATTGGCTCCCGTAGACTTTTAGGTTCTTCAGGTGGCCATGAACCTGATTTTTACCTAGTGTGGGAGAGACTTTACTCCCCCAGTCCCCATCCTGCTGTTCGTCCGCTCAAGAGATGCAGGAAGAGGCGTTACCATTGAAGATGGCAGCAAAAGAAGGTCTTTTCAAGAAGCTTGAGTTCCTCAGCCTTCTTCTCAGTGTTCCAGCATTGTCTGTCAGGAGACACACCTTCTTTGACTTCCCTTTTCTGGCTTGCATACCTTCCTTTGTGTCCCGTGCCAGGTTCAGTTCCAGCTTTGCCTTGGCCTTCCCCACCCCACCGCTACTATGCTCTTCCCAGGTTACGTGTTCTTGTTGCCACTGTTTCTGCATTTGCTTCTTTCATTTTAGTTTGACCAGCAGTGCCCTGCTGAGCCGTGTCAGTCTCCTGCCTTGTCTGATTCCTTGCCCCTGGGAATTGCAAGCTCTTGCTCTCTTGTGGAGACTTGCCAGCTCTGTTCTTCTCCTTTGTCCCTGAGGGCAGTCTCCTAAGCAGTCTCATTGACTATGTCCCTGAAAAGCTGAAAGTCTGCTTTTCTAAAGTTCAGGGGCCTCTCTTGATTCCTTTCCCGACCCATATCCCTCAGGACTGTGAATTGCACCAAGGCATGATCACTGCCTCCTAGCTTGACATTCCCCATTAGCCCCCTTGTACTGGTGACCAACAGATCCAGTGACACCTCCTCTATTCTAGGGCTGTCTGTTTCCTGGGTCAGGAATTTATCTTCCATGCATTCCAGGAATCTCAAGGATTGCCTACAGCTACTTTTCCAGCATATGCAGGGGTGGTTGAAGTGCCCCAGCAGTACCAGAGCCCGTGAGTGCGGTGCCTCCTGCAGCTGGAGCAAGAAGGCTCCATCAGCGATCTCTGCTTGGTCGAGAACTGTTGTAGATGTCGGTGAACCTAATGGGAAGAATAATGATGTCTAACTCCATTCTAGAAGGCTGAATGATTGCTTTATTATAATTATGTTATAATACATTAATATGCTATATAAAAGAGGATACTAAATACTACATGCTACTTTCTTTAACTATCATATCTAACTAACTCACAACTCGTGACCCTGTTCTCCAGAGCCCAGACACAGGTGGATCCGACTGGCCATCAGGCCCAAACAATCCACCGTGGTCTAACCAAGCGCTCACTCTGGGTAAACAATTCTCTAAACACATTCCACAAGAGAAAAACAAGGAGCAGAAATAGAAATTGTTTTCTCCCTCATCTCTCTCCATGCACCTCAATAAAAAATCCTGAGAGAGAAATGTGCTTGCCACAGAGAACCAGTCACAGACACCAACCAAAGGCTCCCTTTGCTGCCTCAGCTGGGATTGTCACCCACCAGCTTCACACTTGCTCATGGCTGGTCTTCAGAGACTCTTCACACTGGATCTAACTCTTGATGTAGAGGGCAATCCCTCTGTGTCTCTTATTCCCATGCCCCTTCTGAACAGCCTGGTGGCAGCTGTTTGTCACACTCCAGTCATAGGATCCATCCACTGAGTTTCAGGAGTGACAACAACATTATAACTATCCAGCAGCACAGTGGCTTCCAGCTCCTCCTGTTTGTTGCCCATGCTGCATGCCCTGGTGTAGGGGCACCTCATCTGGGCTGTCAGCCACAGCACCTTCCTGGAGGAAAACACCTTAATTCTGATGAATCTCTATGCTTGCTCTAGTTTCTCTGAAATCTTAGTAATAATTTTTTTTTCAGGGCTTTTCCATATTAGCATTTTTCCTTCTGAAATTTTATCCAGAATTATGTGCTGGTCTTCAGTTGTCCTGCAGACTTTTTCACATGTGGAAATGGAGAGTATTAAATTATATCCACACCTGCCAAATTACTGGTTAAGTCCTGTGTTGTTGTCATTTGCAGCGGGACAGTGATGATGATGATGACGATGATGACCGAAGCACTGATCGGGAAGATGGACCACTGGAAGAGCAGATAGAGCGCTTGCAGGAAAAAGTAGAGTCAGCCCAGAGTGAGCAGAAGAATCTCTTTCTTGTTATATTCCAGGTAATGATGGTCAAAGTCTCTTCTCTGTTTAGGTTTTGAAGTTACTTGATTTACAAACCCTTCAGCATCCCTACTATCTTGGGCATTTTCTTGGAATAAGAATATGGGAGGGGGTTGATGACTTTACCATGGGTTAGAGTCAGTCCAGATCATCCCTCTGCAAAGACTGGTTTGGAGCAGGATCTGATGAGTTTCAACTGCTTAGAAGGAGAGGACACAATTTCCTGAACAACCAGAAGGTAACTGGTTTATTTTCATACTAAATTCAGTATTTGCCAAGCAAATAATTATTCTCACAGTGCTGTTCAAAGCTTTTGACACCCAGATCCTCTTACCTTAGGTTAGGATTCTTCTTTAATTTTATGAGCCTGAATAAGTTTGGGTTTTTTCTCCTCTACTACAGCGTTTCATTATGTTGTTAACGGAGCACTTAGTGCGCTGTGAGACAGGTGGAATTGATGTATTTACACCCTGGTACAAGAGCTGTATAGAGAGGTTGCAGCAGATCTTCCTGCAGGTAAGTTTCACTTCTCAGTTTGGAAGGGTGTTGACAGGCCGTGCTTAATTAGGAAAGCTGAGGGCTCCACGAGAGTAGCAGTAGGTGGCAGCAGCACATTTTCCCTAGAGGCTGGTGTGGGGCCAGGTCACAACTCTCTGCCTCTGGCCAAATTTCTGCCACAGTCTGGTGGAGTGACTGATCCTGAGTGGAGAATATCCTCACTGTAAGCATACTGCAAAAATATTTCAAGATGTGGTTATGAATTTCACGGATTTCCACTTAACTGTGTGTTTTTAGTAAGGGCAAAGTTGTGAACAAACAAGAATGCTAAAATAGACATGTTTTAAATAGGTGAATTTAAATATTGCAGGATTCCTTTTAGTGAGGTGTGTAAATATCTATTAAACATGATTTTTGAATATTTGGCTCTGTATTAAATCTGTTAATAAGCACAGATGGCTGGATGAAACTGATTAGTTATCAGAGGTTATACCTATGTGAGCACAAGATGTGTTGAAGAATGGGAGTGGTGGTGTAATTCTCCCTCGGGATGAATCCTTCCCTGGTAGTAGATGTGTCTTCAGAGGAAAGGAAATACCATGATTCTCCTAAGATACCTGCAGTAGCATTGTGTCCTGCACACTACTCAGGTTCCATGAATGAAGAGTTATAGGAAGCACAAGGCAGGATTTCAGCGCATGCTTCATTCTTGCAGTCAGCAGTGCCTCTACATTGTTTTTCTTATCCATGGCTGCTACGTTGTGGAAGTTAGATGTGCTAAACAATTCAGATGAGAACATTTGTGGTTCTTACATATCTTGACTTCTCTGCCTATTCTGATATAAATGTAAAAACAGTAAACATATGTGGTTTGTTTTTGTTTTTTTTTTTATCTGTCAGCACCACCAGATAATCCAGCAGTACATGGTGACACTAGAGAACCTCCTGTTTACAGCTGAACTGGACCACCACATTCTGGCTGTGTTTCAGCAGTTCTGTGCTCTGCAGGCCTGAGGGATCATCCGTGGACAGAGTCTTGTCTGCAGGACTTTAGTGATACTTAGATTTTTTTTTAATGGCAAAACTTAACATGGGGATGGAAGAATTTTTTTTTACTAAAACTGGCTTTCATGTGCTCCTATATAAAACAATAGAGTGTTCTTAAAAAACCAAACTGTGTAAGCATTGTAAGCCTTAAAAGATATGACTAATAGGGGATATTTGTGAAGTAAAGTATTAATTCTTTTTGTTGTCTTTTAATTTAGTTTGACTCTTCATTATAGTAATTTTATTTCTCCCCTCTTGCCTATATAAAAATAAAAATCAGACACACTCCTCCCCCCAAAATATTTCTAACCTCACAACAAAAAAAGCCAACCCCAAGCAATTGAATTTGTTACCTCTGCATGTCCCTTAAATCAAATTAATTGCAGAAATGAGGATCAATTCGTAGTGTTTTGTGAGTATGAAAGGGGAAGCACCTTCTCAGTGAGCAGTGGCATAAGTTCTTTAGTATATGACATAGGAAAACTGTCTTAACTTTGGGCATGTGAAACACGTTTTCAAAGTAGCATAGAGCATACAAATTTGTTTTATTACCAAGCCAGATAGATTTTCACAGTTTAAAAGAACATAAAATACAATTGAAATATGTTTTTTAAATGTATTGTCTAGTGTCTTCTTACAGTATCTATAAACAGTAGATAAACTTAATGGACCACTTCTGAAGAATGCAATTCTTTTTGCATTGTGGTCAAGAAATCATGAACTGCTCTTGGTAGAATCTTCACTGATAAATAGAGACAGTAAGCAAGAGTTGGAGTGGAACAAACTTCTGACTTCCATGCTGCAAACCTTACCTGGGTGTTGGGAGCTCCAGCCCCAGATGCCCCAGACAGTGCTGAGCTTGTTTTTTTCTTTCAGCCTGTAACTCATTAGACTGTCGCATTTGCGCTGGGATGCAGGATGTCAGAAATCTTTCTGCTTAGTGACAGTGCATGAACAAAGTGCTCTTGCCTCATCTGGCTTGGCAACAACTATTGCATCTGCTACACTTCCCTCACTTTAAAACGTGACAGCAGCACGTTGCTCCCATGTCTTCAGGAAGTGTTTTAATGCCGAATTAAGTGGTACATTACAGGAGGCTTAGACTGAGGAGAACACAACTGAAAGTAGAGCAGGCTTAGTTTTGAGTTAGGCCAGTAACGTGAGGTACATAAGGGCCAAACCAGAGTGTTCTGTACTACAGTGAGCAGCGGTGAACAGCAGAGACGCTGCCTTAAGGGCTCAGGTCTGTCAGTGTGCAGGGGGCTTCCAAGCTGGTCTCTTCATTTTGCAGGTGAATGTTTTAAAGAATTTCATACCCAGTGCTGTTTAGTTTTAGCTTAGGAAATTACGTGCTTTGAGTAATTTTGTTCCTGTACAAATTATTTTTTAGGTATTATACCTAGAAATGCATTTCATCTGTACATTGACCGGTGACCTCCTGACTAAGCAAGGAGGGTAAAAAATTGAACATTTTGCTTTGACTGTTCATCTAATTTTTGTGTGTGGCCTGTAGCAATCCTATATATCCTCATAGATGTAGATCTGTTACTTTACTTTTTCTGCTTGCCCTTTCTGACTTGACTGATTTCCCACCTCCACCATTCTTTCAGGGTGTATTGTTATTTGTTGTAAATTTGCTTTATGCAAGGATTTTGTCAGTCCTGCACAGACTTATGCTTCAGATCTTTCTATGTTAATGTTCTTGAGTAATCAAATATGGTTTCCTGTAGTTTTTTTTATTTTTAGGACACATTTAATACTTTAAAGGTTTTAATAGGAGTTTAATAGTATTTTTTCACTGGCTTGGGTCAGTATAAGTTCTGATATTAACTAATGGTGAGGGTTCTGACTATAAATGTGACTTCTGTAAAACTGGTAATGCAGTTAGAACTTGCAAACCTGTAACTTTCTTTGAGCCTTGACAAATACTGATGTTGGGGATACAGTTGCAAATGCTTGAGTGTAATCCTGTGTTTTAAAACCAAATAGCAATGTCTTTCAAAATTGATTTAACTTCCAATCATGCCAAGCTTTGAGCATGGAATTTGATTGCATTTCTTGAGTCTGTTGGACACCTTCACCTTCTTTTAGGTCTAATGGTGTACACCTGACTTGACTGGGAAATGGGCTGGAGCTAACTGGAGAAACTTGGAACTGCTGAAATATGAAGTGGTGGATAGTGTAAAGTTGTTGTAGAAATGAGGTGTGGTTGGAAAAAAATGCACACATAAAGACAAAAATAAATGAAGGTGAAGCAGGTTGCTGCTGAGAGTGTTTGTCCAATCTCTTTGGGGGACACTGAAGCAAAGTAGTCATGCTGAGTTATGCTGGTGTTAAATGCAAAGGGCTGTGAAGCACTTTTGTTTCCCAGCACTGGTACCCTGGCAGTTTGGTTTCCCAGTGCTGGTACCTTGACTTAACACACAAGCCTTCACTTCCTTGAACTATAGCTGGTCTAACACGCTCCCCTACCTGCAGCCATGAGAGGCAAGCATATGTGCTACTAGGTGCAAGGAGCTGCTGATGTATAAATTCTTCCTCTCCATGGCCACCTCTTGTCCTCTGGGAAGGGGAAGTGCTGCTGCAGGAGGTCAGGAGGGTGTGGGCTGGTGCTTGCTGTGGGGTGGGGTGGATGCTCCAGCATGCCCACAGAAGGGCAGTAGTCAGTGACCACCCACCCCCATCTGCCTTGGAGAGGAGTTTAAGAACCCAAGACAGCATTGAGTTGTGAAACCATGACAAGGAGAACTACCTCCAAAAGCCCTGCTGGGACCTCCCTCCCTCCTCTAGCCAAGTCCCCATGCCACGTTCTTAGGTCTTGCAAGGCCTTAAATCCTTCTCTACTTGGTGGGCCGGCAGGTTACACATAGTTGCAGAGGAGGACATTGAAGAAGTGATGACCTATTATTGGAAGCATCATGTGCCCTTCCCAAGCACCTTGTCTCCTCTAACAAGACCACAGAGTTAGGTTGGAAAAGACCTCTGAGGTCATCAAATCTAACTTACCCAACATCACCATGTCAGCTAGACCATTGCATGGCAGCGTCCAGTCTTTCCTTGAACACTTCCAGGCATGGTGACTCCACCACCTCCCTGGGAAGCCTATTCCAATATCCAGTCACTCCTGTAAAGAAATGTTCCTGATATCTGACCTAAGCCTCCCCTGGTGCAGCTTGAGGCCACATAATCCTCTTGTCCTGTCACTGGTTGCCTGGGAGGAGAGACTGACCCCCACCTGGCTACAGCCCCCTTTCAGAGAGTTGTAGACAGCAGAAGGTCTCCCCTGAGCCTCCTTTTCTCCAGGCTGAGCAAGCCCTGTTCCCTCAGCTGCTCCCGGGCTCTTCACCAGCTCTATCATCTCTGGGCACACTCCAGCACCTCAATGTTCTTCCTGAATTGGAGCCCCGAACAGGACACAAATCTCAAGGTGTGGCATCACCAGTGCCAGGCTGGTCACACTATTGCTGATACAGGCCAGGATACCATTGGCCTTCTTGGACACCTGGGCACACTCCCAGATGGATGCTGGCCAGCACCTGTAGGCTCTTTTCCACTGGGCCTCTTCACAGCCACCCCACCCCAGCCTGCAAAGGGTTGTTGCAACCCAGGGGCAGGACCTGACACTTGGCCTTATTGAACCTCACTCCTTTGCCCTTGGCCCATTGATCCAGCCTGTCCAGATCCCTCTGCAGAGCCTTCCTGCCCTCCAGCAGGTCAACATTCCCACAGGTTGCTGTCATCAATGAATTATGCTGAGAGTACAGTCGATCTCACACAGATCTTCAATAAAGATTTTAAACAGGATTGGGCCAAATACTAATTCCTGAGGAACACCACTAGTGACCAGCCCCCGGCTGGATGTGACACCATTCACCTCCATTCTCTGGGCCTGACTGTACAGCCAGATTCTAACCCAGCAAAGAGCACTCCTGTCCAAGCCGTGGGCTGCCAGCTTTTCCAGGAGTGTGCTGTGGGAGATGGTGTCAAAGGCTTTGCTCAGCTCTAGGTAGACAACATCCACAGCCTTTCCCTCACCCTCTGGGGAGATCACCTGGTCATAAAAGGACATCAGGTTGGTCAGGCAAGACCTGCCTTTCCCAAAACTGTGTTGGCTGGGCCCAATCCCCTGGTTTTCCTGCATATGCTGTGTGATCACACTCAAGATGATCTATTCCATTCCACTACAGAGGCTGACAGGCCTGTAGATCCCTGGATCCTCCTTCCATCCGTTCTTGTAGAAGGGCATCACACTGACTAACCCACTCAACCCAGACCTCCCTGGTTTTCCAGGACTGATGCAAACAATGCAGAGCAGCTTAGGGAGCTCTCCTGCCAGCTCCCTCAGTGCCCTTGGGTGAATCCCATCTGGGCCCATGGACTTGGGTCTAATGGGTCACTAACTAACAGGTCACTAACTACTTCCTCCTGGATTACAGGAGGTCAGTGCTGCTCCCTATCCCTGAGCCAGACCAGCTCAGGGTCTGGCTGCTCTGAGGATAACTGGTCTTTCTGTTAAAGGCTGAGGCAAAGAACCCAAGTACCTCAACCTTTTCCTTGTCCTTAATAGCAATGGCCTCCCACACATCCAGTAACCAATGGAGATTCTCCTAGACCCTCCTTTTGTTAAAGTATTTATAAAAACACTTTATATTTCACAGTGGTGGCCAGATTAAGTTCCAGCTGAGCTTTCACCTTTATAATTTTCTCACTACATGACCTACCATCATCCTTGTACCCTTCTTGAGTTGTCTGTCCCTTCTTTAAGGGTCATAACCTCTTTTCCCTGAGTAACAGCAGAAGCATCCTGTTCAGCCAGGAGGAACAGGAAGACCAGGCTGGTCTTCCTCCACGGTAGCTCATCATCCGACACATAGGGACAGTCTGCTCCTCTGCCTTTCAAGATTTCCTCTTTAAAGCATGGCCAGTCTTCATGGGACCCCTTTGTTATTAAGGACTGTTTTCCAAGGGACTCTCTGAACCAGTGTTCTGAATAGGCCCACCCTCCAGAAAGCCAAGGCAGAGGTTTTGTTGACCCTGTTCCTTACTTACCAAGGGTTGAAAACTCTATAATTTCATGGTCACTATGCCCAAGACAGCCTCCAACCACATCTCTACACCAGCCCTTCTCTGTTCACAAACAGCAGATCTACGAGGCCACTGCCCCTGATATGCTCATGTTGTAGATTAGGAATGGTGTTCCCCAATTTAGCATTTCTACTGAAACACTCCAAACCATGCACAACTTGCTCAACTCATCCCAGTAGGAAGTAGATGAGAATTAGAGGCACAAAAGGTACAAATCAAGGATTGAGATAAGAACAATTTACTGGAAATAGCAGTGAGGTAAGAAGTGAACACTATCAATACTGATATTAATATGGTGCGCAGGAAAGATGATCAATTCACATGCCAATGCCCACCTCATGAAACCTGGTGTTACTCTGACTAGAAAGGACCCCCTTGTGCCACCCACCCCTGTGTATGGTGTGAGGCACTACAGGGTAACTTCCTGAACTGGGTTACACCCCTCCTAGCTACTGCAACAGCTCACTTGCCAGCTGTCCTTTGTCTTCTGAACACTCCAGGAAACCTCCTAGACTGCCACCTCTCCCCTGCTGATGTTTTCAGCAGACATCGCACAAATTAAAATCTCCCACCAGAACAAGGGCTAGTGGTTGTGAAACACCAGTCAGCTTCTTATAGAACATTTCATTTGCCCCTTTATCCTGTCTGGGTGGTCTGTAACAGACTCCCCCTGGGATGTCTGCTTCGTTGGCCTTTCCCTGATCTTTACCCACTGGCACCCAACCTTATAATCACTGCCCTTGAGCTCTGTACAGTCAAAACTCTCCCTAATGTACAGAGCCACCTCACTGCCCGCCTGTCCCTTCTGAAGAGCTTATGACCATCATTGCAGCACTCCAGCCATGGGAGTCATCACACCACATTTCCATACTGGCAAATATGTCATAGTTTTCCTACTGAAAATTTCAGTTCTGCACAGCTACAGTGTCCAAGGCTCAGAAAGGAAGTCTCCAGAAACTTCCCTGGAATCTGCCATATTTACAATGGTACATAAATGTAGAACCACACATGATCCTTTATTTCAAACATGTTCCTTCACTTCAATAATTGCCACATGCATTCTCCAACAGCTGCAAGAATGAGAATTTAAAATTTAAACTTTTAAGTAAATTCACTCTACTGAAAGCAAACATCATTCAAGTGCATTTAAAAGAGCTCTGCCATGGAATACCACTTCACTCTTGCCCCAAGGACAGGTCTTGACCCTTGCCTTGGATTCTGCTTCAAAAGTTGGCAAGAAAAATAAAGAAAAAAAAGATGTAGAGAATACACCTAAGGATCTATCCTGAAAAATACAGTAGAGATATGTCAGAACCTCTCAAGGAAGCAGGCAGCTTTCCTTTTAAAAGAGAATTCTCCTTTACGGAGTTGTGTATCTGAGTGAAAGGAGAACCTGCCTCATTATATGGCCTCCCACCACCAGAAATGGTGCTCTATCAGCCCTCTGCCTGCCCATGACCAGGTAACTGGTAACTGAAAACCAGACAACAGTTAGGAGAAAATAAGGAGCCTTCCTCCCGATGGATGCAGAAAAGCTCTGGGAAGTTCACCTTGATTTTTCAGTGAATCAAGTACAATGATACAAACTTATCTTTTGACCAAGAAGATACCAGTTGTTGAACTGTTGCTATATTCTACCCTCAGATCTAGCTTAAAGGCCAAAGCCTAGTGTTCTTCACAGAGCTTCTTGCAACTGAAAAATATAATGCTTCATAGAATTTGGCAACAGCTTGTTCATAATTAGCATTTATTTGACTTTAATACAAAATACTGTTAAAAACAAAGTAAAATTTAAAAATAGGTTAACACTACATCTTCTCATAAGTTAATTCATGGCCACATACAGTGCATGTCTTTTTATATGTATCTTCATCAATATTTTCTTCTGGTCCATATTCATGTTCGTGGATACTGGCTTCTTTCTTCCACAAGCTACTCCTCACGGCACGGCGTAGTTCTGGTAAAAAATACAAGAAAATTCTAAGATTTTAATAAATCTTAAATAGTGTTCAATGAAACTCAAGCTAACCAGCTTCCTGAGGCCTACAGATAACAATATGCTTGCTGCCTGTCTTCCACAAGGCCTGGGAAAGAATCTGCTCTTGCAAGAACAAGCTCTGACTTGCCTTGCAGTCCTCACCTTGTTTGCATATTTTAAAGGCCAAGAACTACACTGTCACGGGAACTCATAGGCAAAGCTTTTCCATCTAGACTAAGGATGTATTGCTTGCTGCCTTTTCACACAAAACCATTCAAAGGCATCCAAAAGGGGTCAGTGGAATGTAAAGGAAATGTTTTTATAGAACACCTCATTTATTTTACATGGCCAAGAAAGAGTAATTTTCATTCAGGTCACAGTAAGCCTCCCAAATGACTTGGCATTCTCTAAGCTTTATGCCCAATAATATGAGTTGCCTCTGCAGCATCTGCAGTGAAATCTGCAGGTTCTCTAGCACACAAGCTGGCAGCAGGGCCCAAGATACTATCCGGATGTTGCAAGCAGGTGGCAAGAATACTGAACAGCAAAATGTGGTCACATTTTGAGCCAAGCCATTCAGGCTGCAAACTTTGTCACGTTAAGGCCTGTACTTGCACTGAACTCTGGCATCTTGGCTACAGTCTGCTGCCAGTCCTTCTGTGCGCACAGCATCAATGGCCCAGACAGGGGTTATTTGTGCAGTCCCAAGTTCTGCCTCCTGCAGACAACCCTAGTACAGCCAGCTTGAGCTTTCTGCCCTTGTAAACACTACCCCCAAGCAAAGCATGGATGCTATAGGTGGTACAAAAGGTTCCCACCCGTCAAATACTCCTCTAAATACTAATTTATCAGAGGAAAAACCCATAGAGCAATTTGCAGTAAAGACAACCTCTAAGAATACTGTGAACAACAGGAAAACCCGTTTTCATTACAGTCATTCCAACTGAAGGTTATCACAGAAGTATAACCCACTGCCACACAAATCCCTGTCTTACACAAGTCAAAAGTAACCCATGGCACATTCTGGGTCATACCCAAAAATTTTAAGAGCATTATAATTAACCATTCTAATTGATTTCTGTCACATCATGTCCAGAGGACAACAGGGGAATTCAAGCTGGAAGGGACCTCAAGTCCTGCAGTTCAACACTGCCCAAAATAGTCAGCTATGAGGTCACACTAGACTGCTCCAGGCTCACCCTCCGTCTTGAAAACCTCCATTTTACCACATTGAATATTTTCTTAGTAATTTATTCAGATGCAGAGGTTTAAACAGAACTGTACTTCCCTTTAGGTACTGATGTAATTTTAATGTTTTACCTTTAACTTTCTTGTCAAACTTCTTCTGTTTCATCTTCTCTCTGCTATCACGCCGGAGCACCTTTGCTTCTTGTAATGCTTCTTCGCTACCCCAGACTTCAAGTGAACGCTTGATTACCTACAGGATGGACATAAATGCCTTTTTTTCCTCCCTGAAATGATAAAAGTGAACTATTCTAACTTACAAATTTAATTTTTCCCTATACACACATAAACTAACCAATCTTCCGCTACCTCCCACCTGTCTCTGCTGTTGACTCAGAAGACTGCACTCCTTCCACAAGAAGAGGCAACACTGGTTATTAGTATCAGCTGGATGCAACTTAGGAAAATTTAAACCCAGCTCCAATTTTGCCCATATTTTACTACAGCAGTATGATTCCCAAGAAGCATCAAACAAGAAATGACAAGAGCCCTGGGAAATCCACTTGCCTTTCCTGCCACCTCTGCAGGCAAAGCTGTGAACACAGCTACAGCTGCCCCATGCACTTCAGAGTAAAACTGAAGGGCCATGTGCTTTGTGACTTGTAATTGTACAACCCACTAAAGTTCTGCTCAATTAACATCTTTAAAATGCTCTCAAAACCAGCCATTTTCACAACTTGGACTGCAACAACTTAACTACAACAAGCTACACATAACGCACTTAGCTTTGACAAAACCATTCAGGCATCAAGTGACAACCAAAGCTGTATGAAGGTAAAAAAAGGTCTGAAACAGATTAAGTTTCTATACCTGTAGTTTTAAATAAAGTTTCATTTCACCCCATCGTGAATTATGAGGGTTTTTCTTCACAATGAATCTGAGCACTGGTTCTCTCTTGTCTAAGTCACAGTCTTTAAGCAGATAGTCTTCTTTTGCTTCTGTCCTTGTAATAAGCTTATGTTTATCTTCAACATCTCTGCAAGATGTAAAATAATGATGAGAAAGCTACACCCTAAAACCACAGGTTATTAACATCTAAGTCCCCATCCCTTCTAAAATTCCTGAAATACAGGTAGCCCTAACACCCTCAGTTTTTTATGCATGCAAATAACTTTGGATTCCAACAGCCTAGCTAAACTCCAGACTAGATTTACTGAAATTAAGTGTTTAAAAATTTCCCCCATTTCAGCAAACACAGACTGAGAAGCCTGCTCTTCTAGAAAGGCTTTTCTTCTATTTTCTTACAAGAAATTCTTGAAACTTAAAATGAATATGAATAATTTCAGGTATTCACCTAATTCAGATGCAATCCAAGAGGACCGAAGTATGAGTCTCACATGGTCAAGGCAGAAAGAATGTGTAATGTGAGACAGGTCAGATCACCTGAGAATATACACACTCCATATATTTCTAGATCTCAGAATCTGATTAGCAACACAGACCACTTCTTTCTATAATGCAAGATAGTAGGCAGAAAAACCATAAAATAAAGGCTCTGCAGCCTTTACCAGATAGATAATTAAAAACTCTGTAACCACAGCAGCATTTGTGAGTTAAGGGAAAAAATTACATTTGCACAATCCTGACTGAAGTACAACTTGAATCACTTGAGCCAAACTATCTGCCAAACACTAAGTGCTAACAACAGCCATCAAGGAAGTACTGCTGTAAATGTAGCTTTACTAGAATTCAAAGCTCAGAGTTACAGCTAATGCACCAAGGACACTCCAGCTATCAGCTACAAGAGCTTAGACCCAAGATTCCAAAGACTCCATGTCCTGTCCGTAACATGCTTTTCCTACCCGCTGTAACTTCTGAAACAGAACTTTGCTTCCAATATGACTGCGAATTGCCTACACCACGTGCACACCCCTAACCACTCCCTGCTGTAAATGGGTAGGCCCCCAGAACAAACTCCTGGTTATTTTTTTTCATTCACCCAATTCATTCCTACACACACAGGCAGCTGGTTGCTGCAGTTGGTTTCGTTGCCTTTGTTATCTTGATGGCTTTTGGAGTGTTTTCTGGGTTAAAAGATAAGAGCTTGCTCTCCTCTCAAGGTCAAACTCCTGCTTGCAGGCCAACCAGTAACCTCCCATGGGGGCTCTGCCCTTTGGCTGCTGTGCTTCCAGCACACCCATGCTGACCAAAGTACCAGCTTCATTTGAGTTAAAACACCAGGACCACACTCTCCTAACCCCTGCTCCATTTCAGAGAGCGGTTGTGTTGCATCATGTTTTCAAATGGCTCTAGTCTGCAGCCAGACATAAATTTTCACACTGACAAACACACCAACTGCTCTCATGACATCCTATTTCCATAATGTTGTATGAAAATCCACTTATGTCCCCTATCCTAAGGCAGGCTTATGAGACAATCTGTGATTCAATTCCATAATGGAACTTGCACAGGGTATCAGTCAACTTTCATTTACATTTTTTCAAAGTTACTGAAATATGTCTCTCTGCTGACAGTCTCTTTAAATGACTGTAACTCATTGAACTATAGACAGCAATCTTTATGTAAAATAGTGTTTCTCTCTTCTGATTATTTGTAATACCTGCAATTATCACATGTTGCCCAATCAAAGTGCTGCATAAGGTAGGAGTCCATGAATTCTTTGCCACAGTCTCCACAGATGAGATAGTCAAATTCTAGTACGGGTGCTAATGGGAAGAAATATTTTTTAAAGGTACTACAATGATAAAAACAAGCATCTAGAATTTGGTATTACAGGCAATTTTACTAGAATTCACATAAGAACATTACAAACTAGTTTCACTCTATCGAAGCTTTTCAGAACAATACAGTACAAATTCAAATCTGTTACCACACAATTCCATGTCTGTTGGAATATTTTCTCTTCAAGTTCAGCATTAAGTACTTCAACATTTAAATGTATATTTAACTTAGCCATTGTTAAAAAAATTCTCCACATTCCTCCTGTAAAGAGCTTCAAATCTTCTCCTTCCACTTCCTCTGTTCTGACCCTCCCAAAATATGCCCTGATTTATAGAGGACATGCAGGCAGAAGCAGGAGGAAGCAGAGAAGGATTCCGTTTGAAGAGGGTGGCTAGAGCAGGAAACTACAGGAGCTGCGCTGGCATCATAGTGTTCTCAGCTCTGCTCCAGTTTTCTCCTTAGCTCAGCCACACCTGCCTCTCCCTAAACGAGCTCAGTGGAAGCCTGGGGCAGTTGGCAAGGTTCTTGTCCGTTCCAGCTGGCAGAAACGGAGGTGGATGGCCAGAGAGCTGCTAGGAGTGGAATGGGGATGGAGCTCCACTACAATCCTCTCCCCAAGCCCTCTCAGCACTGCTCCAAGCCCAGACTCATGTCAGCGCCAGCCACTGCTTCTGGCCGCATCCTCAATGGGTGGATCACCTCCAGCGTCATCACCATCTGCTTTTATGTTCCATAGGACACCAAGAAACACCGATTTGGGGAACAACAGCTATATGGAACATTCCTTGAACGGTAACATTGGAATTCTATCAGAAAATTAACATTTCTATACAGTTTTGAAATCTGAAAGCAAGGCAGTGCTGTGAAATTTCAGGAACACCTGAAGCAGAAGATTAATGGTTAACATGCAGCACCATATATTTTAATTGCGTTTGCATTTATAGCAGATCCGATCCAGCAAAGACGACATTTAATGTAAATTCAGTCCTACTAGCGACAGCCGGATGCTCAATACTTCACAGTCATTTCATACTCTTACATCACATTCCATCATTTAAGGCAGTGCTCCCGAACACGAAGACATTTTATTAAGACAATGACGTTATGAATTACACAGCAAAAAATACGCCCAGTGTAAAGGCATCCCAGATCTACTTTAATTTATTGTTAAACATTAGCCCATCAAAAGAAGTAGGGCTGCTAATTGTTTACACTGTTAATCAAATCTGGTGCTCATTTCTAACAAAGAGATACACTGCACCAACAGCCCCGCAGCTGATTCACGCAGAACAAAGCAAGACAAAGACAATCCCAGAGAAGAAAGTCGATCTATTCTGGGACCCTTACTTCTCCATTTGCTTTTTTTGGGGGGGGAGAATATCGCAAGGCAATGTGCTGAAATCCTCCACCGAACGATCAGTAACTTGGCGCCAGCACGTTTTATAACGACAAAAGCTGGCACTGCAGCAGCGCTCCGGTCTTGGCACAAACCACATATATCCCAAAATTCCCACAACCGACGAAACCGCGAAAATTTACCCTCATGTCGGTCTTAAAATTTAAATTCCCCGAAAGAAATAATGAAAATAACGTTTATAGGGAGAAAAAAAAAATTAAAATGCGCTATACCCAAGGGCACTGGCTGTGTCCCACTTCCGCAGCTTAAAATTCTTCATTTTTAATTGCCGCGCATTTGCTATAGCCGATTTAATGCTGAAAAGAATCGGACGCGCCACTAATCGAGCACATCCAGAAAAACGTATGAAGGAGGAAAAGGGGGTGGCAACAATTAAACAAAGAAAAAAAAAAAAGAGAGAAAAAGGAAAAAAAGAAAGAAAAATAGGGTAAGAAAGGAGAGTAAAAAAAGCCCGGGAAAAAAAAAAAAAAGGCGCCCATCCATCCCGCCCCGCTGGCGCGGCCGGAGCCGGCTCACTGTCGCCCCCGCGCCTTCCTGCCCTCCCCTGCCGGCCCCGCGCACGCGGCGCCGCCTCCTCCCACCGCCTCCCCGCTGAACCCCCGCTGCTCTCTATAGGTTTTTTTTCTTAATTACCGGGCGGGTGCACGATCTTCTCGCCGGCGGCGCACTCTTCCTTCTCCTCGTTCTTCTCCTCCTCCTCCAGGAAGAATCCCCCTCCCGTGTCCACGACCTTGGGGAGGGCCCGCGCCCGCGCGCCGCCGCCTGCGGGAGCACAAACGAGGCGGGCGCTGCGTTAAAGCGCCGCCGCCAGCAGGGGGCGCGCGCGGCCGCCCCCACCGCGCCGCGCGCGCGAGGCGGGGGGCCGCGCAGAGAGCGCGCGCGTGCGAGAGCCCCCCCCTCCCCCACACATGTGGGGGGAGGGGGGCTCCTCGCGCGCCGCGGCGGATTCTCCCCCCAACCCCCACCCCGTTCCAGCCACCCTACCGCACCCCCCCCTCCGCCGCCCCCACCGCCCCACGGCCGGCGGCGCCCCTCTTTCCCCACATCTTTCCCCTCTCGAAACCTCCCCCCTAAAAAAAAAGAAAAAAGGGCGCGGGGACTCGCCCGTTCCGCCGTCGCCGCCATCCGACCTGCGGCAGGGTAGGGCCGGGCCGCCAGCCGTGCCTGCCGCAGTGCCAGCGCCCGCTGCCGGTTCCGCTCGATCTTCACCAGCGCCGCCGCTGAGAGGTGCGGCCGCTCGCCCGCCGCTGCCGAAACCTTCTGCTCGTGGTCTTGCTCGTGGGCCGGGGCCGCACCCGCCATGGCGGCGGCGGGAGCGACGGAGCCCCGTGGTCCCCCCCGCTCCGGCAGCCGCTCTCGCCCTTCCCCTCGCCGAGCCGCCGCCGCACTGCGCCTGCGCAGGGCGGGGGGCGGGGGTGGCCACAGAAGGGGCGAGGCCGCCCGCGCAGGCGCGCAGCTACCGCCCCGCCCCTCCTCGCGAGCCGCCAGGGCGGGGACCCCGCCCCTCCGCCGCCGCGCGGGGCGCGCCGGGAGGGCGCGCGAGGGGGGGAGGGGAAGGGGGGGGCGCGCGGCCTGGCGGCGGGGCGGGGCCCGCGGCCTGCGTGGCGCGCGGGGGGTGGGGGACGGGGGGGCGCGCGCGGGCCGGGGTGGGGGCCGGTTTCGGCCCGGGGGGGCGGCTGTGCCGGGACCGGGACCGGGACCGCGGGACCGGGGAGGGGACGGACTGGGGGAGGGGAGCCGACGATGACCCTGCGCTTTCCGCACCGTCCCCCGCCTAGGGCCCGAGCGGCCCCGTGGAAAAAAAAAAAAAAAAAAAAGCCATAAATCTTGCCCTGCCCGGCAGGAATTCCTCAGCAGCGTCACCCAGCAATGCCCCTTTTGTCCGCCCGGCCCGGCCCCGCCGCAGCCCTGCGCGAGGCTGGTTCTCGGCCGGAAACGGCCCCGGCCACGTTTTCTGCTCTGAAAACTGCTGGAGCACTCTCCGCACTCCTTGCTCCTACTGTGCGCAGCCCGTCGTGGTGCCAGCCTCGCTCGGCACGGGCAGTAAGCGCTTTCCTAACAAAATCCCCGTCCTGCCCTTAATGGTTTCGCGTGTTCCATGCAAGGGAGGATAAATGGAGGCCGCAGCCTCCCTTACTGACGAGGGACGCGCAAATGGCTTTGTCATGCTAATGTGGCTCTAAGCCACTTTTATATAAAGCCACTTAACGCCGAGCAGCCAGTGATCCTCGCCCGCCCGTCAGGCACTCCCTGCCCTGTCCTTGAGGGAACGGAAATGGAGGCACCGGCACAGATGCGTGCTCCCTACCTCCATGCTGAAACGGGATGACCTCAGCACAGGGAGAAGCCTTCCTTCCCTCCCCCCCATACACAGCCCCCCCCCCAAAAAAAAAAGAAAAGCTTGCTTTCTTCCGTGAAACTAAACTAGTTTCCTGCCAACCCTTCCTTGCTGATCCCAGAATATGTCCCTTGTGCCTCTCCGTTCAAATGCCGGCAGTAATTACCTGTATGGATTGTGTTTCTCCTGTGTCCTAAAATATTTTATTTCTTTCTAGCTTGTCGTCCTCGCTTGGCATTAACTTTCGACAACAGCCAGCAGAGTGTGCTATGAACGCTGAGAAAAGAACATCCTGCTTCTGGGAAATTTATATATATCTCCATATATATTTATATATATCTATCTCCATATATATATACACAGATACACATATGTACAGAAATGCAGATGAAGACATTTTAAGTGGTTCTAATACTTGCATGAGTGGTAGGTAGCTCCTCCCGTCAATTAAAATACTTCTCTTGTCACAGATCACAGAACCTCTTCCTTAAAAATTAATAACCAAGTCATACTAAACCGTCTGCTTTCAGCGAGATTGCTTTCCAGTGTTTGTATAAAGTTGGAAGAGTGCCACAGTGGAGATGTCCAAATACTTTTTACAGTCAGAGAGAAGGATCTAGAATACAAGGTATTTAATAGATGAAAATGCAAATCGTAACCCCAGCGTACAGGAAGCAGCTTATGCAATTATACAGTATGAGCATACATTTCTCCAACCTCATTACTCCTTTGTTTGGACTGACTTACTGACAGTGGAGTTCCAAACAGAGTAATAAACACAGTAGAAACAAGTGAAATTAAAAAAGATAGAGGAAAAGTGTTTACTAGATGCCTTGGAAATGGAAATGTTTGCTTGAAAAGCAAACACACGTAGGTTTGGATTCCTTATGCTATTCTGGTGTCTCTTCTTCCTTGTTTTGTAGGAGCAGACATTTAGGGAGGAGTGAACTGAGTTGTGCTTGTGGGGTAACAATAGTTCTGTATCATTCATAAACCAAAACTGCCTTAAAGCAAAGCCAAATTTGAGATCCTGTGTAAGGGTTTTAAGGGCAAAAGGACATTATCGTTACGCAACCAAACTGGAATTAGGATTAAAAGGAAATCAGAATACATAAACAAAAGCAAATTCAGAGGCAAGGCGTTCAAATAAAATTGGCTGTGGTCTGCAACTATCTATGCAAGTGTTAATTATGAAGTAAAACTGTTTTAGAAGTATGTACTAGAGATGTTTGGCTTTTTCTCAGAAGCAGTCTGACAGGGCAATCAAAGCAGAATATTCTTCCCAGCTCTGCTTCTGACCAGAATGAATCAAATACAATACTCCTAATTTTCATCGCCAAGAGAAGGTAATAAAACTAAGAGTTGTATATTAGCAAGGAGCTACAAACTATCCCATATGCCTTGCTCTGGTCATGCAGTAATATTTGTACTTAATATTAAACACATGTGGCTTAATGCGTGCACATGACATAATAATTATAATGCTATCTGTGTTTTAAACAGTTTTTCAGGTTCTGTATGCCAAGTAGTATCAAGTACTTGGCTGCTGGTAGCCATGTATTAGAAGATAGGCTGTCATTAATTGTCAAGCGCAGATGTGCATTATTTCATAGCCACAGAGACCGTCATCAATGAGGATTTGAGTGCAAGGAGGCAGCTGAGCAGTGCTTCACAATTCATCACTCCCATGGAGGAAACAGTGAGTGGCAAGACAAGAATGTTTTCTGACTGTGCAAAACCTTTTTAAGTTAGCAGGGGGTGAGGGTCATCTGTAAGGAATTGTGGGTGATTAGGCAGTGAAAAAGTAGATTAAATACAGAGTAGATAAATGTAAGGTCATGTCATAACTAGTAATATCTTTACATAAAAGGTAGGAATACCTGAATTAGTTGCTGCTACTTAGTAGTGAGATTTAAGTATGTATGCCCTGCATGAATGCCATCATTGTGTTTGGAAAAGAAAGGCACATTTAAAGAAAAGGGACAGAGAACAAAACCAGGAACACATTTATAGCACTCCAGAAATCTGTGGTGAGTTCACACCTTGAGTACTGTTCCCTGTTGTGTTTCCTGCTTCTTAGAAAGAAAATGTTGGAACTAGAAAAGAATAACAAGGATGATCAGTTGTCTGACTTCGTGTCCCTTGAAAGGGGCAATTGAGGTTTGGAGTTCTCACCAAAGAGGGAGGATGCATGAGGCCCATCACATCCTATGTAACTTGTAGAGGGTGGGTGCATGCTGACTTTCTGAGTACAAACCATCAGATTTGCAGTAGCAGGAATGGCATGCTGAATACAGGCTGTTTCTCTAGGGTGCAGGGAAGGTGGACCAAGTATTTGGAAGAGGACTGTGTTGAGAGTTAATGAATGAACACCCCCTCATGCTCAGGAAATTCCCTGAGCTGAAAGCAGTTGGTAGCTGTGGGAGTGTTGCAGAGAAGATATCATATATTTGCCTTGCTTTTCCTCTTCCTTTGACGTTTGCTTGTGGCCTGTGGTGGAAACAGGATGTTGGACTGAATGGATTCTTCATCCGAGGCAGTACACCTCTTCCTCTGTATTCATGGAGGATCACACTGAGCCACATTATAGCAATAAGCCTGTGCAATGGCATCTTTCTAACCAAATTCACCGTTCATCTAGACCAGGAGTTACTTAAGGAGCAGCTGCTGGGCATGTATTTCTATTTTGCCTCATTATATACTTCTTTCTGTGTGTCCTCAAAATCTTTGAGGACAGGTGCATTGCAGTTGCATACCTACAACCAAACCACCCTTTTGTTCTTCCTTAGTAGAAAATACTGGTTCCATGAGAAACAGACCTAAGTCTTACTTTTTCAATGAGTTTATCTTTTGAAGGAGCAGCTGTGAACAAAAATCTCTTTACTTCTCTCCCACCTATCCCTCTCCCTCTGTTTGACGGTTCATGTGATAGCATCAATTTTAGACACATTCTAATTCAGTAGCCAGAAGCTGACTGGCCAATTCACGCATGTTGTTGGGCTGCTGCCTCTGAGTATGACTAAGGCTTTGGATTTTGTCCAGTGAATTCAAATGCTTTTTGAATGGGAGAGAACAGTTCAATTGCATCCTTAGGAACGTAGGTCAAAAAATACCATGCCTTTTGTGATTTTGTTTCCATTGTGTTTTAGTTTGATACACCTATTTCTTATGTTTAATAAATAAATAGAGAAATATTGTTGGCTTCTTGGTGAAAAGCAAAGTAAACTTGTTAAAACCAGATAGTGTACCTGCTTGGATTTGTATGCTTTCTTTCTGAATTCACCTATGCCATAGCTCATGGATCAGGGATACGCACTGAATCATCATGTTGGACAGAATAGGACATACAGAGTAAATTAGGTTTGGCATCTCTCTGAGATTTTCTCCTTTGCTCACTACCTGTAGAAGAGGATTTTCATAGTAATGTGGCCTGTCTTCATGCTCCATTTATCATACTCCAATTGATGTATGCAATCTTGGTTGAAGAGATAGGTAATGGAGAAAACATATAATGTGTTGAATGCCTAAGCAACACATCTGAAACAAACAGGCAAGAATCAAAGTGCTTTAGAGACAAAAATTGGGATTGTTCTCTGACAGGAGATCTTAATGCAAGTTTGTTATCATTTTCTCATTAGAGGAGATGACAGAATTTGAAATTACAATGTAAATATCTTTTATTTGCTAGCATTGTACAAGAATTTTCTGTTTTATTCCTGAATAGGACTTTAATATGTTGGCTTTTAATAGCAATAGAAAATGTTAATTTCATATCTGTGAACAGGAAAGTGTTGATGGCCACACGATGAAAAAATGCTGTTTACTGTTTCAGAGATTGCTACAAAGCTGACTACACACTTTTGCTATTGATTGGCAATCCAGAAAGAGAAATCCTCTTCCAGTATCTTACCAGAAAAAGCCATCTTTCTCTTCCATGCACAAAAAGAGTGGGAAACTAGCAAAACAGCAAACAAGTTCTGTAACTGTGGTATGGCAGCCTTTGGTGATTTGATATCTTCAATACAAAGGACAAAAAACACTGTAGGAAAACATGTATTTTTTTCTGAAACTAAGATATTAGGATATTTTTCTTGCTCCACCAGTGGCTGGCAGAGGAGATTTTATAGAAATGGGTTTGAGGACCTGTCTGAGCTGTTATAAAGTTGAGCTATTCAGGTTTTGGGGCCTTTTTCCCAAGTGTACAAGGAATAGTCACATATGATGTAAAAGGGATCTCTGTATTGACAGATTTATTCTCCCACCTAGTATTTCTATATGGATAGTTATCTAATCCTTGCAAGAACCTTTCCTGTTGCAACTTAGAAACATCAAGAAACTTTGCTGAATGCTTTAATCACTTTTTTGTTCTATTAAGAGCATCTCGGGCATTTCTGAGACAAAAAATTGGTATGTCATCTACTATAATAGTCTCAAAGACATGAGCTTTAGTGGTACTGATGATGAAAGGCTGAGTGTTCTGGAGAGAAGTTCAAAATTCGGGCCTTCTGAAGTATTTAAGGAGATGGGGAATGTAAGTATTTAAAATTCTTAAAAATTTCCACTTTATATTGTGCAGTGTATTATACCTTGTTTTTTTCCCAAGCCATAATATAAAGAGATTTTTTTACTATTTCTCCAAGTCAGCTTGACTTGTTCCTGTGTGCAGAGTGCCTGGAATAGAAGACCACAAAACAGCTAACAAATTCTGCTGTAGCAAGAAAATCATGTCCCAGTTACCAGGGTTTAATCAAGATGTGTCTTTTCCGGTCCTTGCAAATCTCTGCAAAACATTTTGATGCCATCGTCCACAGGTTTGATCAGATCTCTCTCTCCAGTTTGTTTTATCAATGTTAGCTGCAAACACATGATAAGTTCATCTCACAGTGAGATGGGGCCTCCAGGCCCCAGTCTTGCTTTTCAGGACAGACATTACCAGGAGCTGTGACCATTTCAGCTCTTTGAAGCATGATAGGAGAAGGATAATGTGGAATTGATCTTAGTGACTTTGCATTCTAGGTTCATACCAACCTACCTGTGAGAGAAATATGGAGCCAACACATGTCTTGAGCCCCCTAGGACTGCGTGACCAGTGGGAGGTGCTTCTGAGGGACTGTGCCATCCACAGAATTTGAATCTTGAACATAATCTGAATGTATCTTCTCAACATGATCAGAAAATAGTTTCTGATCAGGGTCTTGCTACCTGGATTAATTCAGTGGGTTGATTTTGTTGTCTAAGTCTTTATTGCTTTTTCCCCCCCTCAATGTGAAAACTTGGCTTTGTCTTGTGAGAAAGAGGAGCAGTGACCATAGCAATTTAACATGTGATGTTAACTGATTTCTCTCTTGGTACAGGGAAGAAAGGATTCCAAAGATTTTAGTACCTCTGATTAAATTGAAACTATTTATGAGTGAAAGAATATAAAAAGAATTCATGGTGCCACTCGCTTCTTTCTTACAGGTTTGGCATATACTGCCTTCCTATGTTACTTCCACTTTATCCAAATGTTTCTGGCTAAGCTGTGCAAATTAAACTTTTTTTTGAATTTGTTCTCTTTGTAGCATAGGTACACTGAGCTTTGCCATTTACTGTAACCCTCTTTTTTATTTTCCTTGAAAGACCATGATATGCCTAGAGCATGGGAAGTTGTTTGTGATGAAAAATAAGAGGAGGGGGGGAAAGAGTTTTTTCTCTTCCTGACTAGATCTGGAATCTAGTTAAGTGATTTTGGAATGTAGTTAATGATCTAGTGACATGACACTTCTGTTGCTAGAGACTGCACTTTGTTGATTTTTGCTCAGTGAGAGTTTCCTTTACAGCAGTGGTCACAGTTTCCAGTTTTCAGCATCCTCTTTGAATGTGGAGGCAATGAAATTCTTCACTGCTGAGTGGAAGCATCCTCACCTGTCTAGGAAAGCATCCTATCTAGCACCTGACTATTCCCTGACTGAAGACCTGACACACTCAGCTGCTAGCCACTGCAACTGATGTACCACTTATAACAGGCCCATGCCAGAGGGATATGTTACTTGTTCATGAGTCTGCAGCTGCTCTAGGTCTCTCTGTGGTGTATCAGCATGGTTAAACTCAATCAGCTTGGATTTTCATCTGTCAAGGTTTGGATCTTCCTCAAATCCCATTTTTAACTTCTTCTTTTTCTAGTTTTGGGGGTGCATTTTTTCTTCTGAATGTTGCACATTTTCATAGCTTATGTTTGAGATATTTTTATTAGTTTCAGCTTTTTTTTTTGTTCCTTCACTTTTCTGAGAAAGCAAGAAAAGCAGAGTTGATGAAGTCTCAGGAACATTTCACAGATTAATTAACTTTTACCTTGGTGTCTACCAAAATCTGAAAGTGCCTGTACAAATCACTCCAAACATCCATGGTCTTGGACTGTTTGTCTGTACTAGCCACCCCATCTCTTCTCTGAGCAATGCAATTTCTCATAATATATTCAAAAGTATTTGGATGTGCAATCCCAATGCCTTTATTTTCTGTGTGTGTGCCTGCTGGTGTCGATAGAAATAGTCTTCTTGGAAGAAAATGGAACATTTTAGTGCTGTGTAGCACAACCTCTGTTTCTTCTCTAATACACTGATAATTTGAATACTTTCTTTGTTTCATCATTCCGTTAATTGACGTCATACCGTGAAACTTGCTTCCTTGCTCTTTCTTACTTTCCCCAAAGTGATTGCTCAGAACTGCACATTGCAGTCATCTATTACAACATAAAATTGTCTTAACTGAGGCAGAATCCTGGTTGCAAATTTCCTCATATGGTACATCAGTTCTCTTGACTCATACGTTTATGTGACAAATTCCAGAGGACTCACTCAGTAAATAGTATGTCATGGTAGCAGGTCATATAGTAAATAGCTGTCATGGTAGCAGGTAGCAAGAACTTTTGTTACTAATTTAATCATACAACATAATGATTAAATGAAGACCAGTACATACTAATATTATATGGCAAATTCTTGAGGTGTAGTCCATGTCTAGGGGGTGTGCTTGGAAATTAAATGCCAGACAAAGCGTGATTGCTGGCTACTTGAGATTCAAGATTCTCTTCCTAATCTGCTTTCATAAAGACTATTTCCATCTGTCCCTTACCTTTGACAGTTTATGTCATAGTTGTCATATAGTCTAACCAAAGCTAACTTGACTGTAGCCGCCATAATATGCTCAAATATTCCCACCTAGTACTTTTGTTCTGACTGTGTTTTATGTTTAATGGCTATCAGACATTAATTTCTGTATTAGAGTAAATTCCATACTTAGGCATCTTGAGAAAAGTTATGATTAAATGGAAAGTCTACATGTTCCATGATTGCTTCAGAGAACTGCAACAGTTCTGTAAAGATCAATCAATCATGACTCACTTTTACAATAGCCACATTGCTTCCTTCTCAACAGATTGTCTTCATGCAGCTGTACGTTAATTCCATCCTCTTGTTACAGTTTTTGCTAAGTTCTCTGGAATGGAGACCAAAGTTACTGCTCTATCATTTTTTGTATCCTTTCTAAGAGTTTCCTTGCCAGTTTTGAAAATCACAAATAAAGGAATTACTGTGCTCTAAGCTGCATGAAATGTTAAAATATTTTTATTAAAAAGCATACAACTTTTGGTGAATAAGCAAGATAAAACCTTGCAGTTGCATCTCTTGGGCGGATATAGAAAAAATCATGTACAGCACATTCATGTGCGTATTTTACTATTTCTGGGTAGCGTATTGGCATGAGAGAGCAGATACATTAACAGCTTACCATAAAAGGTTTAATTAACATCCGTAATAAATGACCACAAGAGGGTGACTCTTAATTACCGTTCCGTGATGCTGTTGGACTTCAATTCTCAGAGCCAATGGGACAACTAATTTTAACACAAAAAAAATCAAATGAATTAGTCATAAGTGGAATCTACTTAAGTTATTTGAAACCAGCCATAATGCTTGGTCATATAATCCCCACCTAAATACATTTTCCCTCTAACTGGAAGCTAAACCAGACAGGATCTTGAGCTTCCCTTTCATGTGTGTTTTTTGCATTAACACAGCTGCAAGAATAGCGAGAATTTTTGTTTACTTTAGTTACAACTCTCACA